>NC_143057.1:92521190-92834642 GCF_052426305.1 Pelodiscus sinensis
AGGGTGATCAACAGAATACACAAGACCAAAAAGTCAGATTGTGATACCCTTAGGTATATTGAATAATACCTTACTTTGAAAATAATCCAACTAATATCAGCAGGAGAACTCACAGACATGGGTACTACTCAGCATATGCAGGAATATCAGGATCTAGCCTAAAGACAATTAGCTACTAGTCAGTATGCTCAGCTCTTCAATAGAAAACTTTAGAGAGAGCAAGTAGGAAAAAAGATAGGCAGAAACTGTAAGGAAAATCTACCTTTCTGCTAAGCAACAAGGGTTTGAGGGCATTTGAGGTGAAGAATATTGGTCTAACTTCTGATCAGCTCTCTCTTCACATATGTACAACAGCTTATGAGAAGCTCTTTCTCCTCCAGTATCTTGATGTGTGATACAATTAGAGTTCATTTGAGTAAACCTTAAGAGGCAGTGTTTTACAGACAAAGGGGTCAGCTATGGGCTTTCACCAATTGATCTAATTTCCTGAATTTTGCTTAAGTTTTATTGGAGTTCAATTTCTTACCAATCATCAGCCTTTGGCTAGCTATAGGTGACATGCTTTGTGGTTTTGAAAAATCCCACTGTGAGAAAACATGGCACAGAGACTATATATAATAAACACAAAGGCTACGTCTACACTGGCAGCTTCTTGCGCAAGAACTCTTTTGCGGAAAAGTTCTTGTGCAAAAACTCTTCCACAAGAGATCATCTACACTGGCATGTGCCTTTGTGCAAGAGATGTGCTTTTGCGCAAGAGCATCCATGCCGGTGTAGATGCTCTGTTGTGCAAGAAAGCTCTGATGGCCATTTTAGCCATAGGGCTTTCTTGCACAAGACATTCATGTTGCCCGTCTACACTGGCCTCTTGCGCAAGAAAAGTTGCGCAAGAGGACTTATTCCTGAGCGGGAACATCATAGTTCTTGTGCAAGAAGCACTGATTTAATACATTAGAACGTCAGTGTTCTTGCGCAAGAACTCACGGCCAGAGTAGACAGGCAGCAAATTTTTGCACAAGAGCGGCCGCTTTTGTGCAAGATCGCGCCACTGTAGACACAGCTCAAGGTTGATATTCTGGCCTGGCAAAATTCCTATTCCATTACCTTGAGTTTATCATCTCTGATAGGGAATAAATAGTCTGCTTTCAATGATGGGACATTTTGTTTGTATGCTGTAGTTTTCATACTCTTAATTTGATTTCTCAGTAAGATTAAAAAAGGACTTACTATTTTCAAAAGGAGAATCAAATCTATAACAAATCAATATTTGTGCTTGGGTGCAGTGTTAGATTTGCTCCACTAACAAGCAACTTCCTCACATTTTCAGAAGTTTTACTTTCCTTTTAAGATGGTTGTTTAAACCTAGGCAATGGATACAGAGAAATCCTGAAGGGAAAGCAAAACCTCTTAAGTCTGAAATGGGGCTGGAGGGAAGTAATCCTCATCAAAGGTAGTCTACAACCAGTGATTTCCTATGGCAGCTCCTGAGACTCCATGTTCTTTTTCATTTTAAAATGTTTCTCTTCAAAAATTTCAACAGTAGCAGAAGGAATTGTTTTCTAATGTGTTTCCACTGAAGTCAATGAGAACCTTTTTATTGATCTCAGTGGTGTTCAGCTAGGGCCTGAGGCTGAGTCTAAAATACAAAAGATTTGCTAATATAGCAAACCTTGTAGATGCAGGTTATACCAGCAAATGAGAGCTTTTGCAGGTAAAGCTTGTACCAGTTCTCCAAACAAAATGAGTGACAGCAGCAAAAGCACCTTTATGCTTGTAGAACTGAATCCACTACTTTTGCCAGTATATTTTTTAAAAAAAATCTTAGTCCTAACAACAATACTTGTGGCAGGGCCCTTCTCACCCAGGCCAACCTCTAGCTGCCAACCCCAGCAGTTAGGGCTTTCAGCAGATCTCTGTGGTAGGGAGCCCAGCCACAACTCCTGGGACTCCCTCACTGGTTGTTTCTGTTCTAATGTTGGTATGAATGACTCTCTATCTCATCTTCACCTCTTTTCTGACTTCTCACTCTCCCTGCCAGCTTCCAACTGCTGAGGCTTTTAAAGGCCTTCAGCCAGCAGAGGCATCAGCTGGCCCCAATCAGCCTGAGCCAGCTTCCTCCCAGCTGCATCTAATTGTACTGCAGTCCTCTGCTTCTATTTGCAGTTCTTTACCCTTTTTGGGCTGTATTTTCCCCCCTCTGCAGCAGCTCTCTGGCCTGACCCTGCCACATACTGTACTGGGAAAAGTTTCTAATGTAGACCTGGCACAAAAAAAGGAGTCCTAACAGTCACATTTCAAGCTTTAAAACTGAGTTTCAAAATGCTTCTCCAAACATTGCTCCAAGACCTATCATGAAACTCATCTTAGAACTGAACTCACTTTGTATAGGGAAGAAATCCAGAATGCCATCCAGGAGAGGTTGTGAAGCATCTTATGCTTGCTCAGGGAAACATTTTTAACAATTCAAGTAAACTTTTTAAAGCTTCAAATATGGCTGTGAGAAAATCCAAAATGGCTGCATCTGCACTCCTGCAAAGTGATGGAATAGGCAAAAATTCTGTCATTGTCCTGCTTGCGTCATGCTTTGTAAGTGAAAGTGTTATTTATGTGTAAGCTTTCTGCACTCTGATCTGTCGCTTTAGGATGAGCTTTTAGATTTGTACATGGTGGAAGTGGCAAAAGCCCATGCCATTCCAAAGAATCCCATTATTCCCACATCACAACTAATACTGTCTCGTTAAGGAGAGCTGGTAACATAAAATGGTGGTATCTTACCTTCAGGACCAGAAGAGGGCTACCATACATGATTGCAATGGATCATATTAGGTACCCATTCCCATTGTACACTGTCTGAGATTTCTCACTCCTACTAGTAACTGAAGGATTGATCTTTCTACATCAGTAATGGCAAAGGGGTAATGTTATGTTAAAATAGCACTTTCCCCCCATGGACTTTCCAAGGAGTCATGCACAAATGTACAATGTACGATAGCTTGAAAGAAGCTACACAATTTGAGGTATGCAAATTGCATAGTTTATTTTGAGTCAATTTCAAAATAGCTTATTTTGAAATGTGGCATTGTTTACACAGCACTTATTTCATAATAAATCACTATTCCAAAACATCCCTTACTCCTTGTGGAATGAGGTTTACAGGGACATCGGAATAGCGAGCCCATTATATTTCAAAATAATGGGTGTGCTCAAAAGATGTGGAATAGCTATTTTGGGATACCTCTGGTATCCAGGAATATTTGTGCAGTGTAGACATAGCTTTATGTCTTTTAGAAAAGTCACAGTGATCTCTGCCCACAAGGAGGGGCTACCATGAAATACATTGTGGCCTGGTGAGATCAAGGGAATCTCCTGTTTTATTCATGGCTCTCACAATTACTTCATTTCTGGATAGTTGGTAAATGATATAGAATTCCTCTGTGCAAAATGGGCCTCATTCATCTACCTCTCAAGGTAGGTTGTGTGGAGTCAGTAGTGTCTTAAACCATAGAAGTGCTCTATTCATCCAAACAAACACAAAATACCCAGGCAGTTTGAGGCCTTATGGCTTCTAACTCCCATGTAAAACATTTTTCATGATGGTTTCAACACAGACCACAGTATGAACCGCAGAAGGCTTCTGGTGAAAAAAAATCCAACCATTAACATTTGACAATGACATCTGGGACATATGCCCTAATAGTTCATTCCCTTTCCACCCAACTGCTCAGTAGTCAGGCTGATCCACTGAATACTGGTATGTGAACTTCTGAAAGGAGCCAGTTACACATTCAGGGACTTGGGAGTGAAATATTTTTTCAGTGATTCTGAACCGGCCTGATGAGCTGTTTTGGCTACTTCAGAAGTCTTGCTTGCACTATATATAATTTGTCTACACCTCTTTACATTTTGTATTATCATGCAGAGATAATTTTCACAATACTGCATCTGTAAGGGTGTCATCTGGCTAGAAATCTAACAGCAGCATGTAAACTTAGAGAAAGAAACTGGGTATTAGAGACTTATTTAAGACTGCACGTGAAATCAGAGAGAAAATGTCATCCCAAATTAGCTGTGCAATACTGACATTCCTTAAGTTCAGCAGTTAACTATGTGTAAATGGCATATAGCAGGTCAGAAATATCTCTCTCTCTCTCTCTCTCTCTCTCTCACACACACATGTTGCAAAGTCAACCACTTGAAAATTTAGGAAATGCCAGATTTATGGTGGATTTTACAACCTTAATTCTACCTCTTTATGCAGCTCTGCATGCTGCCTATCCTGAGCACTGAATAAGGAAAGGTTCCTGAGGAAAAATAGTATGATTACATGAAGAAATGGTATCATAATGCATATGCATGATGCAGAAGAATTAAGGTTGCATAGGCATCTGTACATCTGGCATTTCCTAACTTTAGAAGTGTTTGCTTGCAAAGTCAACCACTCAAAATGTAGTTTCTTAGTTTTTCATTTTTAATGGGGATTAAAAAAAATCCTTTATGTGCAACTACAAGAATTCCTCCATCATGATCATCATTTGGATTGAACCCTGAGCCTGTAGCACAGACTTCTAGCATGTCAACAGCTAGCAGCAGATGAAGGCTGTTATCTGGGATGAGTGTGGAAGGGCGATTAGCATATGC
The DNA here is from genome assembly GCF_052426305.1 of Pelodiscus sinensis. Lineage (NCBI taxonomy): Eukaryota > Metazoa > Chordata > Testudines > Trionychidae > Pelodiscus > Pelodiscus sinensis. Next base: position 92,525,829 of record NC_143057.1, read on the forward strand.
TGGATCTGGAGGGATGGACAGAAGCTCAGATGGTTCTTTTTGTCCCCTGCTCCAGTTCAATCACTGGGGGAACTACTGATTCATTCATTGTCTCAAGAGTGAAGGAATGGGCTCTGGAACATGTGAATTGTGTGTGGGATGCCTAGCCCAGCTTTCTTCCCCAGTATGCTACAGCTACTCCTGCAGCTCCTGGCATTCTCTCTACACTGTATGGTGCTGTGGTGGCTGCAGAGTCCTACATTTTACAAAAAGATAGGACTATGCAGCACTTTAAAGACTAACAAGATGGTTTATCAGGTGATGAGCTTTCGTGGGCCAGACCCACTTCCTCAGATCAAATTCTGGAGGAAAATTGGCATGACCATATATACCAAAGGGATACAAACAAAAAAGTGAACACATATAAAATTGACAAATCAGATTTTAGAACGGGGGGGGGGGGGGGGGGATTTAGTGTCTATGAGTTAATGATATTGGGGTGATAATTGGGGAATTATCTTACTCATTGCAAAGATAGCTTCCCCATTTATCACCCCTAATTTCATTATCTCATAGACACTAATCTCCCCCACAACCCCCCCCCCCGGTCCAAAATCTGATTTGTCAATTTTATGTGTGTTCACTTTTTTGATTGTATCCCTTTGGTATATGTGGTCATGCCAATTTTCTTTCACACTTTGATCTGAGGAAGTGGGTCTGGCCCACGAAAGCTCATCACCTAATAAACTATCTGGTTAGTCTTTAAAGTGCTGCATAGTCCTCTCTTTTGTTTCAGCTACACCAGACTAACACGACTACATCTCTATTACTAGTCTACATTTTACAAAGTTTGTGTTCAGTTACTTTCCCAAGACATACCAGAGAGAGGAGGGAAGTAGCAATTTTAAAATACCCTATAAACTCAGCTAAACTTGAATGGAATTTCCTGGAGCATATAAAAGGCACTAATTTAACCAGAGAGCTTTTCCCAATACTGCATTTCAAAGCCCTGAGGCAAGAATGTGGAGACTTCTAGGCCTCTTCATGAATGTCAGAAGAATCTTTTATAATTGAAAGTGTTAGGGTATGTCTACACGTGCAGCCTATTTTGGAATAGGGCTGCAAATGTAGGCATTCGTAATTGCAAATCAAGCCTGGGATTTAAATATCCCACGCTTTATTTGCATCTTCCCAGCCAGGCGCCATTTTTTGAAATTTACAAGCCCGGAATAACTGCCCACGTCTACACACGGCAGTGAAACGGGCGTTTGAAATAAAGCCCTATTTCGAACTACCTATTATTCCTCCTGCAATGAGGTTTGACAGGTAGTTCGAAATAGCGCTTTATTTTGAACACCCGTTTCACTGCTGCGTGTAGACACGGACAGTTATTCCAGGCTTGTAAATTTAAAAAAAAAAAAAAAAATGGCGCCTGGCCGGGACGATGCCAATCAAATGTGGGATATTTAAATCCTGGGCTTGATTTGCAATTACGAATGCCTACCTTTGCAGCCCTATTCCAAAATAGGCTGCAACTGTAGACATACCCTTACGTACCCTACACACACATGGTCCTGCTATAACTATTTAATACAAATAACAAGACAAAGCCTTTTAAACTGTACTTCAACTACCCTTTGCTAGTAGATAGTAAGATGAGCAGTGTCATCCTTCCTATGCAGACTTTTACAGTCAGATACTGTTTGAGCCCCTAACACCCACTCTCCCAATGTGTCACCTATATACAGAAGAGATGAAAGATGATGTAAATTAAAGGTGTTAGCTGGGTCCTATTTTAATTTGCATCTTCTTCTGGCTCCCTGGTGTTTACGTTATTCACTGGTAGGCGTTAAGTAGCTGCAAGGGAGTTGGAGTGTGAAGAAATCTAAATTACTATGACTAGGTGCAACTCACAGCATTTTACATATCAGCATTGGCATTCGACCCACAATCTGTCCCTTAACATTGGAAATATTAGGACCCTCTGTAGCTTGGCATCTAGGAGTCTGAGTGGGTGGTAATATTCTGTTCCGGTGACTTTAAAGTCAGACTTCATGTTCTGGTTTGAAAAGAATCAACTTGGCTGTGATAAGATTACATAGTGTCAAAAGCTCATGATTAGCATATTTAGCTGACTGTCTGAGATGCCAATGACTTCAGAGGGGTAGCGGAGTTAGTCCGTAACTGGAAAAACTTAAACAATGAATAGTTTAGCAGCACCTTAAAGACTAACAGGACATGTAGATGGTATCATGCCAATGGTCTAACTGGGGCCTGAGGGCTGGATCCAGCCTGCAGGATGATTTTGTCCAACCCTGAATGATTTTCAGTTGTGCGGAGCCCATTGGGCCACCATGTATGTGGCCCCCATGAGGTTATTTCCAGATTCTCTTCCAGGAGTCAATATAGTTGCTTTTGAGTTTCTGCTGTAAGACTATCAGTACATTGTGTTTACTATGGCACATACTACAAGGACACAAATATGGTACATTACAGCCTGGTGCAAGAGGGCATAAGTAACTGCAGTGGCTGCAGAAAAGAAAAAAGCTAATGCAGAGAATAGAGGATTTCAAACTAAGTGGGAAGATCACTTGTTCATTGAGAGTAATGGACCACCACAATGCCTTGTGTGTCTGCATGTGACACCCTTCGCTGCTGGCCTCAACTTATCACTACAAATATTGCTGCCCATATTAGAACTCCAGTGCAAAAAACCCCTCTTTCCCTCAGGTTCTCACGTGCTATGGCTTAAAACCTGACTGAAACGGCTCCAAGAGATAAGCATCTGACTCTGGAGATGGGCAACTAACTTCTTGCATCGATTGATTAGAGAGCCCGCACTTGTTATTGTGTGGTAGCAAAGTTCACATGACTGCAAAGCCTGAGTGACCATTTCTTTAGTACTTGTCAGACAACTGTGAGCTTTGGGGTGGCAGCTGCTTCACTTCAGAGAAATTATCTCTCTGCCAATAAGGTAAAAATACCCACACAGATTATTATTATTTTCAGGGCTTGACAAATCAGTGTATCGGCGAGTAGATTTCAGCTGGTCGCCCTGTTCACCAGCGGCGTGCGCAAGTGCAATGCGGGTCTGGTGCGTGTGCGGTGCGGGACTGGCGAGTGGATTTCGCCGCCGTTCGTCATCCCCTGATTGTTTTGAATGCCAATATTGCTAGGAGTGCAATCATGGATGGGGACCCTACTGCGTTAGATGCTGTACAAACAAACAAGATGCAATTTGGATATGAATGTGTGTGGGACCCAGAACCATAATCAAACTACTTATAGCCTCTGTCCCTATAGTTAATTAGTAAATTCACTTGGGTGTAAGGTAGGAGACCCCCAGTTCAAAGTCTTGAACATTATAGCATATGCCTACTGCAGATACACCTTGAAGACAAAAGAGGTCATCATAGAATCATAGAATACTAGAAATGGAAGGGGCCTCAAGAGGTCATCAAGTCCAATCCCCTGTCCTCATGACAGGACCAAGCACCATCTAGAAACATCTCTGACAGATGTTTATCCCAACCTGCTCTTAAATATCTCCAGTGATGGAGATTCCACAACCGCCCTAGGCAATTTATTCCTGTGTTTAACCACCCAGATACTTAGGAATTTTTTCCTAATGTCCAACCTAAACCTCCCTTGTTTCAATTTAAGCCCATTGCTTCTTGTCCTATCATCAGAGGCCAAGGAGAACAATTTTTCTCCATCCTCCTTGTAACTCCCTTTTAGGTACTTGAAAACTGCTATCATGACCCCTCTCAGGCTTCTCTTTTCCAAGCTAAACAAACCCAGTTCTTTCAGTCTTCCCTCACAGGTAATGTTTTTCAGATCTTTAATAATTTTAGTTGTTCTTCCCTGGACCCTCTCCAATTTCTCTACCTCTTTCTTGAAACGTGGTGCCCAGAACTCGACACAATACTCCAAGTGAGGTTAACATATCTTGCTCTCAGACTAATTAATATTTCCATGTAAATTGGGTGGGTAAATACCTTTATGTATGCAATGATATATCCAAACTGGGTTAAAACCACTCCACAGAAATTTGGTTGGCTTTTATTAATACAATTACTTGTGTCTTGGGATTTTTCTGGAGTGTGGGTTATTATTTCTGCATTTTTGTTAATACTGCTGAGCAATACATTTCAGTATCTATTTATTATTTTGAAATTTCTGTAAAGTATTGGTGATAAGTACCCATCCCTATTTTATAGGTGCAGAAACCGAGGCAGAGAAGTGATAATACTTCCCCAAGATAAAAACTGTCAGTGGCAAAAGTGGGCATAGAACTCAGGAGTCCCTGGCTCTTGAAGCTATGTTCAGAGCATATTTCTCTCACAGGCTATTCCATATCCCTGATGTTTTCTCACTATAATGGTATCTTTCACCAATACTTATCTAGAGTACTGGTACATTGGGTTCATAGTATGGCCACCATGAAAACCACATTCAAATTGGCTAAAGATGTTGTGTGAGAGACGATTGGACAGTTGAGGGAAGGCAACTAGCTTAAGCACTTAGCTAAGAAAGGGAAGAGCAGCCTTTTGATTTGGTGAATGGTAACCCTATGAAATTATTTCTTAACCTCTAATAATTTTGAATTGTTTTGTTAATGGCATTGCATGAATGACACACTACTGTACATTAAAATGCATCAAGTTACCTATTGCACAATGTAATTTTCATTCAAAATTGAAGACAATGGAACTTCTCCCATAAAGATTGTCAGAACTGACCAGTAAAAAGTTTTAAAAAGTTTAAATTAACATATACAGTATAGGCAATTTACAGTCCAATTACATTTATAATGTTTTGTTGGATTATGAATGCTTATATGAACATGTAGAATGTCTGAGTGATGTATTCTATCTTACATGTGTTGGACTTTTTTGAATCGGTTGAAAACACATCAGAAGCTACTAGCATATTATCTGTAACATAAAATTAGCAGCTATATCAGGTGTGGACAATAATTTTTAAAAGGAGGTCACTTCAGAATGTTTTTCGGAAGAGCAGACATGCTCTTTCAGAAGCCCTGTAAACCATGTTTCATGAGGAAGAAGGGCCTTTCTGAAAGAGGAGGTTTCTTTCTGAAATTTGGCCCAGTGAAGATGGGCCAAATTTCGGAAAAGCCTCTTCTGAAAAAAGAATCGGAAAAATTTGTGCACCTTTTTCTGAAAAGGAAATGGAGTGTAGACATCACCTCAGTATTTCTATAAACAGCATTTCATGATGTAGAATCACTAATCACAGAAACTGTTGCAGTCATGATGAAAAGTTGGAGAAGGCCTGAGGTCCCACAATGACTGAAATCAATTATTTGCAGGTATACATAGGTATATATATATATATATAGATTCTTTTGTTGTCTCTGTTATAATTGCAAGATGTATAATACATTGAAATGACTTGGTAGAAAAATGTCAGTGTTTGAGGCCCCTTTGTCTCCTGAGACCTGAGTCAAATGGCCCTCCTGCCCCTGCCCTCTTCTGATAGGGCCTGCTGGGGAGGCTACTGACATACTCCCTTCCACAATGGCTAGATCCAGGCTTGCAACTTTGCCAGTTGTCTAAGTGGTGCCCCCCTGTATCCCATCAGGTCATGATTCACTTAGCTGAGGGTCTTCCATGGGTGGGTACCACCTCTGACAGGTCTAGTGCCTGGTGCCCTAATGCTCTGGCTACAGCACCCTTTATAGAGTCCAAAAATAAAAGGAAAACAGTTAACTCAAAATCAGGGTAATCCAAAGATTCATCAGCAGAACCCTCTCCTCAGTTCAGGGCTTGTCTCCATGTGGCCGGTACTTCTTGTCAGTCTTCCTCAGCCTAGTCATTCTATTTCAGGAGATATGTTCAGGTAGCAAGCTGCCTCAAGAGTCTTGTCTGGAACTAGGCATCCCTTGCTGAGGACAAAGTGGTGCTCTGCTTTGTTGCATGGCCAGTCTCTAACTGAGCTGGGCCTCTTTCTGAATATCCTCTCCACTCTTGAGATCTACTGGTAGTATAGCAGGGATTGGAAGGACAGAGGCAGCCATTGTGTCCACAGGCCCTTGTTGATCACCTCCCTACCCACATGAGACATAGCTGCTCCATCACCACTTGTTTTTCTGCAGTTATAGCTTACAGAGGCTATGTCTAGACTACAAGCCTCTTTCGAAAGAGAGTGTCTAGACTGCAACCACTTCTTACAAAAAAGGGAGCCGTTTTTTTGAAAGAGAGCACCCAGGCAGTCTGGATGCTCTCCTTCGAAAAAGCCGTTTGCATTCAAGAACGCCTTTTTTTGAAAGAGCGCTTTCAAAAATAGGCGTTCTTCCTCATAAAATGAGATTTACTGTGGTTGAAAAAACTGCCGCGTTCTTTCAATTTAATTTCGAAAGAACATAGCAATCTAGATGCAGGGGATTTTTTTTTTCGAAAAAAGGCCACTTTTTTCAAAAAAATCCTGTAGTCTAGACACACCCAGAATGTTTATCCTTCCATGGGGTTACACAAGTGAAGGTGGCAGGACTGGTCCCTACATTTTTATGGTTAAACTGGGATCATCACCAAAGGAGGCAGCGGTTCTAATCCCCTTCTGTGACTCTCTTAAGAGCTTTTGAAAGTTCCAACCTGGGTTATTTTTTCTGTATTTCAATTCCAAGACCATTACAATACTGACAAAGGCTAGGCCTAAGCCTGCAAGTGTGTTGTACCCAACTCCCACTGATGCCAACAGGAGTTTGGCACGGGAACACTTTCAGGATCAGACCCCATATAAGAAATGAGACCAGTTGCAAATAGGCAGAGCATTGGTAACATGCTTTAAATGTCTGGCTTTCTGCTTTTAAATTGTTTTAAGCTGAGGTCTCATCCTGCAGTTCCCCCTGTGCGGCACTTTCATGCTGAGTTCCTGTGTGGAACATCGGCACGGTAGGAGTCACTTTCAGCTACAGAGTATTTATATGTTTCAGCAAATACGTGTAACATTACCAATCCAAACATATTTACATAGATTAAGGGTTGTTTTTGCTTGGCTTTAATGTGGGAGAATGGGGTGGGGGCAGAAGGGCTTGGGCCAAGTACAGCCACTGCAAGTACTCCCAGGAATGTGTGTGATTAATTTGTGGTGGCCATGACCCAGGCTGTCCAGCTACAGTACAGAAGGCAGGATCCCTCTGTGCGCCAAGCAGCTTCAAAAGGGGCCTGCCTTCTGAGACAGTCTCTGCTGCAGTTTTGAGGGGATCATGAGTTTCTGCCCTGCTTCTTACTCAGTGCTTTGCTTCAGTGGCAAGATGGAGAAAAGAGAATCATTCTCAGTTCGAAGGAAAGGCCTTGCAGATCACATTTCTAGTAAGTAAAGAAAATGTGTAAGTGGTTGCACTTTTCAATTATATGCAAGACAGCCAGTCTAACCTGCAAATGCTAAAAAGTGAAGAAAATGTGAGTCTAAAAGGGTGTGCTTCTTAATGGCTCATGTGCAGTATGCTGTAACGGTAAGTGTGTCCATAATAATACACATTGGTGTGGAGCAGTGCCGAGACTAATAAAAGTTCACTTTAATTATTATTGCTTTTTACATTTTTGCATGGACACATGAGATTTGGAGCAAGTCTGTGACATGAAATTCAATTTGAAGCCTCATTTCTTTTTTTAAAAGACACTGGCCATAATCATTATTTTCATCTCACAAGCCACTACTTAATGTAGGACTCTGAAACAGAGGTCCATTACTGAAAGAACTGGTAATATGTGCTATTCATATTAAGAACTGGTATGTGGCGCAGATAGGCGATTAGACAATAAATCTGAACAGCAGTAATCAGAGAGGAAGAAGTTTTGTGACACTATAATACAGCATTTATGCCTCTTATTACTTTGTTTAGATACAGAAAACCTTAATCAAGACTCATTATTCCAACTTTCATTTTCCAAAGAGGATATTTTCATTTTAGTAGCTATATTTTGTTAATAATAAATAAGGCTTAATGAAATATATTCTGGAAAGAGAAATTTGCTTCAGATTCAGGTAAATAAAGAAACAAAACCTAATGAAGTAATTTTACTCATAACACAGAGAACTCTGCTTGCACTATATTAATGAGAAAGAATTTGATCAGAGCTCAGTATATGAAAAATGTATTGTTCACCGAACAGCTGTAATTTTCCTTTTCCTTCTTTGTAACATGTTAGTCTTTAAAGTGCTACCAGACTATTTGTTGTTTTTTAAGTTTATAATATTTTTGTCTGTTAATAGTAAAAGAAATAACACTATAATAATAATCTTCAGGGAACTTACTTGTATTAACAGAAACTACCTATTGCTACATGGTTGTAGTATTATTTTTCTGTTGTTTGTCCAGCAGGTAACTTTGTTTCTTGATCAGGTAGATTGTGGCAGATTGAAAACTACCCCAGCATATGGCATCTGTGATGAATGCCTTTTTCAACAGCTATGAAGGTATGCAGGTGGGTGTGGGTTTTTTTTTTTTGGTAGATTTGTGGGATTTTAACATTTCAGTCTTAGTACACAGTTTACACTGTTGTCATTTCTACATGGCATCACTTGCTGTGTTGTTGTAATAGTAGCCCTAGTTAATTGTTGAAAATAAGTCTCGACAGCAAACTATTGTAACTATTATTCTAAAGGATTGTCGGTTTTGGCATGGAATATGTAACTTCTTGTGAATAGAAATAGTAGTAATAGTGAAAAAAAGAGATAACAGCAAAATTTATGGTGGTTTCATATTGAATATGTGTTACAGTTATCTGGATTGGGTAGGTCTTTGCTGGATGTCGTATCAGATCTTTTTGAGTGTAAATGGATACATCTGTCTCTAATGACTGACATTCTGAGAGGATGCAACCAAACCCTAGTCCTACTGCAGCCCAGAGAGACAATTTTAAGTGGTCTGTGTTTTGATGCTAAATCCTCTGGGTTCTATCCCATATTCCACACATGGACGACACAGCAAATCAGTATTAGCAATATATGTTATCCTGTTCCTGTGGACATCAATTGCAAAATGCTTATGACAGAAGGATGCCTCTGCTGTCAGCTTCCCAGGGAGCTGGCTTTTCAGGCATTGTGAAAAATGCAGTACTGAAGGCCACTCTGATTAGAACACTGGCAAGGGGATGATGGTTTTAACTTTTGACTGGGAAAAACTAAATTCTACTATAATAAAGACAAGCCACATGTGTAAGAGATGGGGAGAAGAACAGAGCAAAACAAACCCCTGTTCTCTTCCCCCACTCTTTCTTTTCTAATTCTTCCTCTCTTTATCCAGTGGAAAAAGAGGGAGAGGTAAAAAGAGGGAAAGAAAAGGGAACACAAAATGTAATTCTATTTTTAAATCCTGAAACAAAAACAAACTTTTAATTTGTAGTGAAACAAAAGAGCTCCAGTCAGTTTGCATTTATTGTTGGACTGCCTGTCCCCCCTCCAATTTGCAGAAAAACTGCATTGATTTTCCAGCCAATTCTAATGCCCATAGTGCTTCAGGGTGAAAGTAGACTCATTCCTGCCAAGTGTGTTTGGCTGTGTGGAGGGATTGAGATTAGGAGCTAGTCCAGAAGACAGCCAGAAAGGGTGGGAGGAATTAGGCCAGAATGCAACTGCAATGGAAATCAACAGACAATTTACATCTCAAGTGGAACTCTAAAGGATTGCTCCTCCTACTCAGCTATCTATAGCTGTCCACAAACATCACTATGGGTGCATCTACACAGCACCCTAAATTCAAAATAAGATACACAACTTGCGCTTCACAAATAGCATATCTTATTGAATTTCAAAATAATGCGCTAGTTCAAGACATCTCTTAACCCCTGTGGAAAGAGCGGGCACATTCAAAAGACACAGGGTAGCTATTTCAGGATACTTTGTAGACGTACCTTAACAAACCAGCCACAATCTCCCTCTGTGAGACTCTCTTCCTTTTTTTCACAGCCCTTAGCAAACACACTATTTTTAGTCCATTTATTGCCAACAATGGCAACACCAACACACAGAGAATAATTTTAAATGGAATGGGCAAATGAAAAAGGAGCCATGTCCCTTCTGTACCTATATTATAAAAACAAGAGTACTTGTTTCGAGGACAATATCAATACTTACAAAATCCCCCAAACATAAGTTTGATTTAGCGTCTCACCTTTATCCATTGGACAAAGTTGCTGTCTCTGGAGGAAGGAAGGGAATAGGGTCTGTGCACTGTGTGCAGTACTAGCAATTAGATAAAATAATTAGGTTTGCATTAAGTACCAAACCCTCATTGTGTATCAGCATTTTTCTATTAGCATAGGAGCTAGATTAGCTTCAGTATTTTAATTTTTGGCTTTTTACAGATCCTTCATCCACCCAATATTAAGATACGATAAAAGGATGATTTTTCACAAAAAATAAGATATTACAATAGCTACCACTGCATGCATTAGAACTGTAATGTGATATAGAGATGATACAGATGGAAAATATCCACTAATTGCAATAAGAAATATTTTATATACAGGCATCTCTCATGCTAGTCTGGCAATAGGAATCAGTGAAACATTGGGAAAAATTAGAAATCTCTTCCCTTGAGAAAAGTTTCCCCGTTACTGTTTACCGGAGAATGTTAGCACCAGAAAAACTAAATAATAGCTCCAACAGTCTCTAACTGTCATTAGGAATGTTGTTTGCACAATTCCAACCCAATTTTTCAGACTGCAGAGATTCATATAGCTTAATTAAGCTTTGAAAAATATCCAAACTTTTGGATGTTTCTCTGAAGTTATCCAGGACTGTGCAGCTACTGAGTTTCACCCGTCCCTAATTGTCACATAATCCTGTGATCTCAGTGGTAAGCTGCTATTCTTCTAGCTACTGGGCTCAGGGCAGACTGTCAGGCTGCAGGAGCCAACGAAGAGGGTTGGGAGGTGTGGGAGGAGTCAGGGGAGGCTGTGGGGACCTCAGGGAATGGGTGGGGTGGCAACTTCTGCTCTCTGGGGTTGTTCTGGGGTGGGGGACATGATGCCTGGCTGCTAATATCTCCCTGGGGCTGGCCAGGGCAGCGGGTGCTATGCAGTTCAGCTGCTGGCTTCTATTTGGGGCCAATCCCGAGTGGCAGGGGCTCCACAGCTTGGCTACCAGCTGCTACCTGGGGCTGGCCTACCCGCTGGCTGCTCCGTGGGGCCGGTCCAGGGAGATGGCTGCCCTGCAGCTCACCCACAAGCTGCTTCCAGGGGCCAGCTTGTGGTGGCAGGGACCATGCTTCCCTGCTAGCAGCTGCTTCTCAGCAGACAATTGTGTAGATACTGTCATACATTGTTCACCAGCTATAGTTATTACTATAGATGAAGGCTGATCACACTAATAAGCAGACAAATAGTAAAACCTCATAAAATCAAATATACTGGTCCACATAAAAGTTGTCTGATCTGGTTGGCATAATGAACATATTATACTGGCTAGTGCTGGAACATTAGATTATTAGTACTTGTTGCTATAAATCCAAATAGTATGAGTTAGAGCACTAGACCAAGTAAAATCCTGCAGAGGGCCAACTAGGAAGAACAACTTCTATTGACTATTTATTGGCCAGAGTGTAACACTCACCCAGCCATATTTTAATTATCTGTTCTCTAGTAACTAGTGGGACATTGTTAAAATTATCACTATACATTATTGTGTCCAGATTCATAGTGATGCAGGTTTTTAGAAATAACATTAGTTTAAAAGTTTAGTTCCCTTACATTAAATCTCAAAGCTGGTTTATAATTCATCTTATTACTATAGTTGTAATGCCATTTAACCAGGAACTGTTTTTACTTATAAAAAGGGATTTGTGAAAGCAAGATAGCAGGTGACATGAACTTTTACTGATATCCAGGCTTTGCCTGAAAAGCTGCAGTATTGCAAACAGTCCTGCTGACAAAATTCCAAGAAGGGGACAATTAAAGGGAATTGCTTCCAGTCATTAGGTTGGCAGAGTACAGGACTAACTAAGCTATATTTTATTTTTTGCAGGCTTTGCAGGATGATGTTCAGACCAGAGTGTTCCATCTGTATGTGGACAGTGGCAGTGACAGTAGCTGGTGACCTAGACAAGTTATGGGAGCAGTTACTTGCTACATTCCTATAGACTCAGAGGATAATTTGTGCACATTGTTGTTTTACTTTTCTGTTCATATGCTATTCATCAAGATACAGTAGTTGGATTTTTACAAATTCAGTGCAAAGGAACCCTATGGCTATGTCTACACTGCAGGTTTTTTGCGCAAGAACGACTGTTCTTGTGCAAAAACTTGTGGAGCGTCTATCTGCACGCGTGTTCTTGTGCAAGTAAATTTACAGTAAAACATCAGAAAAGAGGGCTTCTTGCACTAGAGTTATTCCTCTCCCCATGAGGAATAAGCCCTCTTGCACAAGAAGGCAGTGTGGATGGGCAACAGGGGTTTCTTGCACAAGAAACCCCTATGGCTAAAAATGGCCATCAGAGCTTTCTTGTGCAAGAGAGCATCCACACTGCCACGGACGCTTTTGCGCAAAAGTGCATGGCAGTGTGGATGCACTCTTGCGCAAGATCTTTCGTGCAAGAACTCTTGCCCAAAACAGTTCTTGCACAAGAAGTCTGTAGTGTAGATGTAGCCTTACTGTAAATAAGATTCAGAAGCATAAGTGTTTACTGAACACAGACAAGTGAGATTTATTCTACAGAGTGTTCACTAACATTAGCTTTGCCTCTTGGCTAGTCTTAATTTGTGGTGTGTGACTGATCCAGTCAAGATACATTGTATTTCTTCTGCTCCTTTTAAATAGCAGAATAAATTGTCCATGGCAAATAAATACTAAGTAACAGTGTAAAACGCTTATTTCTGAACACTATCCTTGCTCCCATGCAATATTGGTGATTCTGTGCAGAGCCATCATTTCCCGAACATTCACGCAAAGGTCCTCATTGATAAGTAATATACTAATGTTCACCAATAACTAATATAAAAGAGCACACGGCTGCAATGTAAAGCCATTTGGAATTAATAAGAATGTCTACAAACAGTGTCCCCTCCCCCATTTGACCAGATCCAGTTCTGTGTTTGAGCACTGTGATTATGAGTCATGTTAAATACATTCACTCTACATATTAGATATATGCTTAAAATGTATTGACTGTCCAAGCAAAAACAGAGGAGCAATATTAAATGATTAAACAATAGATTTAATCATTCCTAAATATCATGTCCCATCTTTAGGATATGTCCCTACATATAACCAGTTTATTTCTCCTATTTTGTAATATTGAACAACCTGTTCTGACATCATTTCCATCAACCAAATGAAGTTTGTAGTATTATAAATACACCTGGCTGAACAATTCACAAAAAATAACTAAATAACGGAGAGAATTTATCCTCTGTTCCTGTTTGGAAGTTATCACCATTTGTGATTTAAGAATTTGCCTCCTTGTGAATTTTTATAATGAATCAATTGTGTGAACAAAACTTATGGCACACAATTGCGTGAACATAGACTTATGGCACACTATTTGCTATGGGTATTGATGTGAATATTCACCCATTTGCAGTTTGCATGCAAACATGGTCACCATTGTCACATTATATTGCTTCTGTTCACTGATTGAGTGATATTTTTATAGCCAGGAAGAGGAAAGTGAAAGACCTTGAATGTACTGCTTATGAGACACATAAAATTTATACAAAAATCCATGACACTTTTGCTTTCAATGAACAATCTCATAAAATCTCAGTTTGCAATTTTTAATGTAGGAATGAATGAAAAGGGCCAGACTCTTGGTCATATGAATTAGTGAGTTTTATGCACAAAAATATACTGTAAAAGATCTGTTATCTGGCACTCAATTAACCAGAAATCTCAATTAACTGGTATTCCTGACATCTCCCAATAGAAATCTTAACTCTAGTACTAAACTGGGACTAGTCTATTGCCCAGTCCACTATGCAATTGCACATGCTGTACTCTAGTTTTATGCAAAAGAGGCAGAAGACATGTAAGCAAGCTGATATCGGGGATTATTAAAAAACATCTACCAGGGTTGCGTCATAGGGTCATTACAAAATTAGGCCAATCTCCTACCCTTCTACATCTATAATGATAACTGATGTTCATAATGATGACCCTGAGGCACTGCAAGATCCTGAAATGCCTTCTGAATCATCAAAGAAAGATTCAATTATGTTCAGGACAGTTTTAGTGTTAAGTGTATTTTTAGTGATCTGGATGAACTCCCTGTACTGCCCACAGTGATTAGTATCATAAGACAATCTACTGTATAGAAAACTGTCATAGAATCCTAGGATTGGAAGAGACCTCAGGAGGTCACTGAGTCCAACCCTCTGCCCAAAGCAGGACCAATCCCAACTGCATCATCCCAGCCAGGGCTTTGCCAAGCTGGGATGTAAAAACCTCTAGGGATGGAGATTCCACCACTTCCCTAGGTAACCCATTCCAGTGCTTCACCACCCTCCTAATGAAATAGTTTTTCCTAATATCCAACCTAGACCTCTCCCACTTTATCTGTATACATCTAAGGGCATGTCTGGACTACATGGCTCCATCGACGGGTTGTAGGCAAAGGGAAATTAAGCGACGATTTAAATAATCACCACTTCGTTTAAATTAAAATGGCTGCCATGCTGTGTCGATCAGCTCTTTGGCGGCACAGTGCTATAGTCTGGACCCTCCACAGTCAACATCAAAGGCATTTGTCGACCTCCCTGGTAAACCTCATCCCATAAGGCATAATGGGGAGGTTGACAAATGCCTTTGATGTCGACCGTGGAGTGTCCAGACTACAGCGCTGTGCTGCCAAACAGCTAATCGGCACAGCACGGCAGCCATTTTAACTTAAATGAAGCAGCGATTATTTAAATTGCTGCTTCATTTTCCTTTGCTGAGTAAACAAATTTACATGGCTCCGTTGACGGAGCCATGTAGTCTAGATGAGCCCAAAGTGCTTCAACAAACCAGCCACTCTGGAGCACAGTGTATTTTAGTCTATTCATTTTATTGTATTCAAATTCTTTGAAAATTGGTATTCCATTGGAAAAGTATAACTCTCTGTTACCTAGAATATTCAATTAACCTGCATCTCTCATTCCAGTGTATGGTATTTCATTCCACAAAAGAATTCAAAGGTGATACTCGAGCTATAAGCACTGAATAAACAGCAGATTTTTGCTTAATAATCTACTTCTTTACAGACTTTCAGCAGCCATCCTTGTTGGCAGCCTTAGCAGCGAGACCAAGAAGTGAATGGCCATGGAGACAAAGTTACCGTTTTGCCCTTCTGGGTCGTCTGCCCATGTCAGGGCAGTGGGCTAGTACCAGGGACTTGCAGGGCTGCTTGCATTGTTTCTCTGCAATACTATTCCACATGAAATATGCATGAGGCCCCCATTCAGGGAAGCTAACTTCTAGTCCCAACCCTACTCCTGTCTACCTTCTCCCTGAGCCTCCCACTGTGCCTGGAGCAGCTCTGCCTCAATTGCCCCAAATCCTAGGCCACTGGCTGACCTGCACCAGCTGCTCCAGGCTGCTGGTCAGCCCATGCACCATCTGACTCTCCCTGAACACTGGGGTCCAGGCTGCTGGCTCCTCTGGACTTTGCTCTTCAGAAATGGGCATGTCATCACAATTAAATACATTAAATACACACATACCATCCTGCACTATTCTTAGGTTTCTGAGTCTCCCCCACATTCAGTTGAACATGGCATTTCCTAAAGAAGTTCAGCTCATTTCTGCCATTATCATTTATTGACACAATGCAATAATTTGTCCTCTATGTGTATAAATAGGAATGAGTATGATAATCTATGTAATCTAAGGGCAGTGTAGAGTCTAATCTAATGTTAGAACTACTTTCAAATATGAGACAAGAGATCAACACCAGTATGAAAACAATGAGGCTCAGTTACTGAGCCTGCTCACATGTTTTATTGCTGTGCACTGTGTTAAGAATGATTTCCCAATTTAAATATAATAAATCAATAACATTAGCAATAAAAAGGTGAAAAGATCTTCAAATACAGTGCATAGCATATAATTCTTACACTGGACATACACACCATCCTGTGCCAAGGCAGTAAGTTTAATACACTCACTGCCATGGGTACCAAATAGGTGATTCTAAACTTCCTATTGGTTATGAGTAAAAGAGTATTTTAAAAGGTATTCAAAACAATTAACCCTTTGCCTTTCTTCTGTTTTTAGAGCAGCCCTATGTGAGTTTTATAACATACTGGCTAGGTATATGAGACCATATCTTTCGCCACTGGCTGGACCAGAGAAGCCTGCTACTATAACTCCTTAGTGGCAATGCCTTTAGCTAGAGTGGTAGGACTGTGTGCTTTCAGTGCTCAAGACATGGGTGTGGGACACGGGTCACTTGCAAGTTTAAACTAATATAAATCGTGTATTTTCTGTAACTTGAAGTATTTGAATCATAACTTGAAGACTTCAGTAACTTGGTTAAAAGTCTATTTACAGGAGCATATGAATGAGGGTCTGTGGTCTGCAATGTGCAGGAGATCAGATTAGATGATCATGATGGTCCCTTCTGGCTTTAAAGTGTTTGTGTCCTATTCTGACTGACAGCCTGTTGCTGGTTAATTGTACTTAGTATTGTCAGTCATATTGAGAAGTACAAGTTGAATTTTCTCATCATGACTAAAGTTAGTAAATACAACTTGACAGCTTAACAAATTGAAAAATAAATTAATCAATGGGCATTTTCTTGTGTTGTGTTTGAAGGACTGTTTGTTTTTTTAAATAAAAAACAAAATATGATCAGCTATTACCATGAGAAATTTGGCTTGCTTGCTTTCCTTCCTTCCTTTCCTCCTTCTTTCCTTCCTTTCCATTGCTTCTCTGAGCCACATATTCATTTGCTTACAGCAAATCAAAATGGGCATTTCAATCATAGCATATAGCTTAGTCCTTGCATTTACATTCTTTGAGACTTGATTCAGCCAACAATCTATCCAGCTTTTGCACTTGCAGCAGAAGTTTAAAAAATAAGATTGGCTTCTGGCTTGTGTGATCCAGACAAGGGACAGATTTTCCACTTTAGTTTTCATACTGATAAGTTTTCAGGAAAGATTCTTAACACACAGTATAATGAATAAGCAAATTAAAAGAACACACAATGTTAGGAGGATCCACCCAAATTTTGAAATTTAAAGAGACATCATTTCACATAAGGGCAAAGGCAAAGTACTCCACTTAGCAAGGAACAAACACTTGCACACATACAGAGTGAGAAATAACTGTCTAGGAAGGAGTTCAGGAGGGGTGAGGGTGCAAGGTTTGGATGGGATGTAGGGTGCAGGAGCATGCTGGTGATACGGTGTCTGGCCAGGGGGAAGGGGCAAGAGGAAGGGAAGGTGCAGAATCTGGCGAGGAGAGAGGATCCTGGAATGGACTGGGAGTAGGGTGTCTGGCCAGGCGGGAGTGTGCAGGAGCAAGGGAGGGTGCAGGAGCAAGCTAGGAGTGCAGGGTCTTGTTGAGGGTGTGTGAGTCACGGAAATTGGGTTCAGGGTCTGGGCATGAGGGCTGGTGCTTACCTGGCTTCATATCCCCATTGCTCCCAGGCACAACCTTCCATGGCTCCCATTGGCTGCAACTCCAGCCACTGGGAGCAGCGGGGAAAGCCCCCAGATAGCATGCTACTACGCTGCCCCCAGGTAGTGGTAGCGCATGGAACTGCTTTCTCTGCAAGCCACATCTGGTGGGGAAGGCTGGGACAGTCTTCACTTCTTTTTCCGTCCAGCGAGCAGGAAGACAGAGCTGGTGCTCCTGCCTTGTGGTGGCTGTTAGGCTGAAGTGCTAGCATGGCCTCCCCACTGCAGGGGAAGGAGGAGACAGGGCTGAGCTCAGGCTGTGGGCCACATGTAACGTGGCTACAGACCACTAGTTGTCTGCGGACCACACTTTGGGTATGTCTACACTTGCACCTTCATTCGAACTAGGGATGCAAATGCAGGCATTCGAAATAGTCAATGAAGCGGGGATTTAAATATCCCGCACTTCATTAGCATGATCTCGCCGGCGCGTTACTCTGAATGCCAGCTGTTTCAAAAGTGAAAGTGCATGCCGGGATGCATTAGTTCGAACCAAACCCCTTGGTTCGAACTAACATTACTACTCATTTTTTGAGGAGTAACGTTAGTTTGAACCAAGAGGTTTGGTTCAAACTAATGCGTCCCGGCGCGCACTTTCACTTTCAAAATAGCTGGCATTCAGAGTAACGCACCGGCGAGATCATGCTAATGAAGTGCGGGATATTTAAATCTCTGCTTCATTGACTATTTCAAATGCCTGCATTTGCATCCCTAGTTCGAACTAGGGTGCAAATGTAGATATACCCTTTGAGAATCACTGGTCTAGACAATACTTAGTCTTGCCAGAAGTGCAGGGGACTGGACTAGATGAGCTCTCTAGATGCCTTCCAGTCCTATGCTTCTATGATTCTATATGTTTAAAAAGTGTTCCTCTCTGTCAGTATTTCGTCCCTATCTCCTGCAATAGTCTCCTTTCTACATAAAAATAAACATTATCTACTTACCTCATTGCTACTCCTTTTCCTGCTGTCTGACTCAGTGTCTTTCCTATTGATCCTCCTTCTGGCTAAGAGGCCAGACAAGTATCTAACAGGTACTATGATACATACCACTGCAAAAGCAATCAGTGCTTTTTTTCCCAGCCAGAATATGAGATCATAGCTTTCCAGAGTCCCAAATCTCATCCCAATCATGCAGTCTGTGCACAGCCAAAATACCCACTGAACTCAATGAGAGCACTGTCTGTGCAAGGAAGGCCGGATCGTGCCATAAATATGCATAGCCCCCATCTGCCAGTCTGGTAAGCAGAAGTATAAGCACTATCAATATTGCAGATATCACCCTTAAAATGCAACAATATGTGAGACTGCGGAGCTAGGAGATCATAGTTTTACCTCCACCTATTTTGTTTCTTTTTAACAAGTTCCAGCTTTTTTAAAAGGAATTTCTTAAAATGTTTTCCCTGTGACCTCAATGGAGTAAAGAGTCAGGCAAATGGGGAAGGAGCCATATAGACATCCCAATGCTCTTATAGATTAAGTACAATGCGTATGAAAATTTGGGACAATGTATGGTTAAAAAAGCCACAATTCCTAAAGGATTGAAGGCACCTATAATTTATAAACATTAGCTTCTGTGCTAAGATATTAAAAATTGAGCCACATGGTTATTTATAGATATATTTTAAAAAGACCTTGTTCTGAGCAAAATGCAGGATAGCACATTGCAGATTTAGCATAGACAAGATGATTTTATTGTTGGTAAATAAAATGCATCTCAGAAGACTGGGACTAACTAAGCTTTTGATTCAAGTCCTTGTGCACAGGACAAAGTTATGTGTGATAGAAACCCTGAAGTCATTTTGGAAACAAATAATAAAATATTTGTCAGTCTGATAGGTTTAGATGCAAGAAAGTTAGACTTACAGCATGTTCATACAAAGCAATCCCAACCAGACATGATCTTTTTTTTGCATTTGGAAAAGAGATTAAGTTGATTGTTCTAATTTTCATGCATGTATGCATTTTGCAAATCCAGCCAGAGTTCCGACCTACTGTGTATGTGAATTCTCAGATAGAGTCTGATTCTGAATGAAGTCAGTGGAAAGGCATAGCATTTATTCAGTGGAAGCTAAAATGAGCCCATAAGTTGCATGTAAGTGACAAAATGGTGGTGACATCTCCAAGGCATTCAAGAGACTAAGTGAGTATATGGAGTTGCTGATTCTTGTATGTGAGAATGTCTGCAACCCAATGGAGACAAAGTCACAAACTCAAATACTTCCTCTCAGCTATCAACATGAACCTTTTGCTGCTTAGGAAGCTGTAATTGTGCTCTGCATGAAGGGATTGGTTCCAGGAATATCTACTGGTATGTGCCCAGCAAGATGCAGAGGTGCTTACGAAACTCTGTAGGTAATAGCAGTGAAGAAGATATGCCTCCTAAGTGAAACCTTTTTGTTTCATCTTTCTGGGCCTCTTCATTCATCTCTGTACTGGTCTCTCTCAGAATTTACTAAAGCTCTAAGTAGGTTAAGTTCTATTTGGGGTTGACAGAGCATTTATATGATACCATGGAGTATGTGGAAGTTGGTCCCTTCCCTCATGCTTAATTTCTTTGACTATTCCATCTTATCACTGGTGAAATAAAAATCCCGGAACAAATCATGAGATTTAGGCAGCAGTGTACAAGGATATGCTAGCAAATATTTGCCATTTGTCCCCACGGACCTCTTGAGGCCAATTAGTAGAGGGCACAGGGGATGCATGCAGATTTATAAAGACCTCTTCAGTCTGGTATATTCATCATAATTCACTAAAAGGTGGCCTGTGAGGTCTTTACTGAGAGCCAGTAGTTCACTGGTCATCAATGATTTAAAAAATATAGACTCCCAGAATCATAGAACTGGATGACCTCTTGAGGTTTCTTCAAGTCCAGTCTCCAGCACTCATGGCAGGACTAAGCACCATCCAGACCATCCATGTATATGGATACTATTTAAGGAGTTATGTCTCTATACTAGAAATTATGTTCACAAAGTGTTAGAGTGAAGATAGGTGAACAGTGGGTGATATATCTCAGACTGGTTCATGCCAGACAGTCAGCAATAAATCTATATCTCTCTATATAAGTACTGCTCATCAAGAGATTGTGAAATCTTCAAGAGCGGAAATGTCTTTCTCTATATATATTATAGAGTGTGTTTATCTGTGTGTGTGTGTGTGTGTGTGTGTCTGCAAGTCCATTTGTTTAAGGATGCCTCCTAAATGGTAAAAAGTAGGCCCACCAGATTTGGTATGCAGCTTCCTCTTCTCTTAACTTAAAGAAAGGTCAGAGTTTGGTTGTGCCAGGACAGTCGGAAGCCCCAGGAAAAGGAGTTTTTCATAACATGCTGTTCTGAGGGATGCAATCTGAGGCTATGTCTAGACTGCTGAGAAAAGTCAGAAGAAGATATGCAAATTGCAAACTGCAATTTGCATATCTTTTTCTGCTTTTATTCCGAAAGAGGCTTTTCCGAAATTTGGCCTGTCCTCTTTCGGAACATCCCTTTTCCTCTCACCAAGAGGAATACAGGGATGCCGAAAGAACATGTCTGCTTTTTTGGAAACTGTTCCGTAAAAGTGGATGCATTCCTCCTGCACCTCTCACATCCTCAAAGCCATTCCCTGGATCCTGCAACCCCATACTGCCAGCCTCCTGCCCTAGGGGACCCATGCAATGTAGGGTAAGTCTGCTGGTGAAGAAATAAAACAGCGAGACGGATCCTGTTTATGTGTAAGGAAAATACATTGCTGGTGTACATCTAGGGAGCAGAGGTACTTCCTTGCATTCTTCACTGAGAAGACTGTGTGAAGTCTCTTGAAGTTTCTTGAAGTAATCACCATATTAATTTTTCTCCTTCTTCTCCTATTGTTATACTGATAGTTTACTCCACCTCCCAGTGAGAAGGACCCTAGTCATTTTATTAGTAATGACACAGGTTCATTGATCATATCACAGGCTATGAAGTGCACTTCAGTAGGGAGTTTAAAGTTGTTATGCTTTCTGAAGGTGTTAAGAACATCTTGCAATATGACAAGTTTATTCAATCCACAAAAAGTTACTGATAATTTCCTAACTCGTCTGTTAGTAGATAATGCTTTTTATATCTTGTCACTGCATATGCAGACACAGGGGGGCAGACAGAACTGCTGGCTCCTGAACAAGGTGAGGGAACCTAGCTCCATGCTCCTGGAAGGGCTGGGTACTCAGGCAGAAGGAGTTGGGTTGGGGACCTGGAGCATGCCACTTGAGGCTCCGGCAGTGATTTAAATTCGACTTAACTCCTGATTTAACAAATTTAAAATAGCTTGCCCCCATTACTGCCTCCCCCATTGCAGGACACAAACAGGACGCAGTGAGCATGTGCTTTCTTGTGCTCTGGTTGTCTTTGTGGATGCCACAGCACTCACACCATGGAGCCAGAGCTGTTGCAGAGCAGTGTCAGGCTCATGGGCCTCATGCTGCACTTCATGGCGCAGTACTTCCAAGCTGCCTGCATATTGCTCCAGCAGGACAAGGATTAGGCCCTGCTCACCCAGGTCCTGGTGCTCCTGCTGCTGCACATTCCCCTAAATCCCCTGGACACCATGGAATGCCACTTCTAGTGACAAGAGATGAGTTCGGACTGGTGGGACTGAACTGTCCTGCGGAGCTGCATCGCTCAGTAGTGGATGCAGAACTTCCACATGCAGAAAGCCACTTTCCCGGAGATCTGCAAGTGGCACATCCCAGTCCTCAGGCAACAGGACACCCGCATGAGACCTGGCATCCCCAGGCAGAAGTGCATGGCCAATGCCCAGTGGAACCATTCCACGAGGAGTAATGGTAGTTCGAACTAGGAAGCCTAGTTCGAACTACCTAGTTCATGCCGCGTGTAGCCGCGCGGCACAGGGTTCGAACGAGCGGGGATTTAAAAATGGCGGAGCCCCGCTTATGCAAATGAAGCCTGGGAAATTCAAATTCCGGGCTTCATTTGCAAGTGCGGTATGCCTACATTACCCCGCTAGTTCGAACGAGCGGGGTAGTGTAGACATACCCTTACAGACTAGGAGCCTGCTGGTGGGGGGGGGGGGGGGGGTTGGGGTGGCTCAGCTTCCTTTTGTGTCCTGCATACATCATGTCTGGTTGTGGTGTCCTGCAGAGAGAGAACTTCTATCCCTGCCTGTTGGAGGCTGGTGAGGGGCGGGAGGGGGGATGAGTTGGGGGAGATGTGTGTGAACAGCAGACAATGCTTGCCTGAGAGAGTGCTAATGGTTTCCCTCCTCATTCTCACCCTGGCAGGTATCCATGTATGAGATCAGTCTCTTCTGCATCACGGTACTTGACGAGGAGCAAATGCTGACTGAGTGTGCACATGATCCATTACCCTGGGCAGATACTGACTGAGTGTGGGCACTGCTGTTTGGTTCCATGATCCCACACTCCTTAGTGGTGACTTGTCATGGGAAGTTGTCCCACCATGGAGTCCAGAGTAAGACAGGCCTCTCCAGGAACCTTGTGAGAAAGGCTGAGGGGTTCTTGTGTGAAAGAGTTCTAAAGATGAGTGCTCCGGACTGGCGCTCCATGTGCAGACATGTGAACAAGCTGTTGTGCGACCCCCAGGCCAAGTAGGCTGAGAGAGAGCTCACCTCAAGTGCCCTTCCTGGGTTCCTCATAAGCCTGAGAGACATCCTTGAAGGGGATGGAGGACTGGCTCCAAAGCCTGATTTTGCTGTATTCGCTGAACATTGAGTAAAATATTAAACTCTTTTGGAATTTATACAAACTACTCTCACAAGAAGTGATGCATTTTATACAAATCTTCAATTCTGGATACAGGTTTTTTTACAAGGGAAATCCTGCAAACAACAAGGAATAAAAGTTTATTTAAGCTGTAGGGGTAAACTGAGGCAGTCCATGGTATCTTGCTGAGAACTGAGAACTCAAATCCTAAATCATTAGGCCAGGCCTGGGAAGCACACAGACAGGCAGTTACGGTAACCCTGGTTCCCCTGGCAACTACATTCCAAAGGGGCCTCACTCTGATAAGGCCTGGCTCATACCAGCCAGGCTGCGTGGTTTCTCTCACTGTCTCCTGTAATTTCAGATAAATAAGCTTGGATCCCAAGGACTGTGCCAATGCAAGGAAGTAGTCATCTCGCAGTAGACACATCACAATTTCAGCAAAACAAGTTCCAATCAACATGTCCGTTTGTTTATGTTGGCTCATTTAGCTTGTTAGAAATAACTACCTGTATTAATGATAACATGTTTAATTGGCAATGGGCGGAGATACTGTGTAACTTTCGTAGTTCATTGGCTTATGTGGTCATCTAATTTCCACCGCTAGACCTATCAAATCACTTCCCCTCCGCCCATCTGCTGCCTATGTAATCTAATGTATGTTTTGGTTAAGTTAGTGCTCTCCAGGTTAACCCCTGGTTGGTACGCCACCAGCGCTGGTGTTCAATAAATCCTCTGCTTGTTTTCACCTGCATCCAGTGTGTCTGGAATTATTCCCTACATAAGCACAAACTGGTAACAAAAAATCTTTCAGTGCTAGTAAATTAGGATCACTAAATTATATATTTTATGAGATGATCATGTAACTGTATTTACTTTCTAGTTTCTGCCAAGTGATTGCATATTGCACATCTCTTCAAACTAAATTGTTGACCAGTTGGTTCAATGCTCTTACCACAATCTTTAGAGAGACCAAGGAGCTTGTTAGAAAAACTTAATTGGCAATTTAAGGGATTGCTTTCTGGAGCTATTCTGAAATAACAATTAATGTACAGATAAGCTTTCCTTGAAAACTCCCACAGAAAGAAAATAACTTGATATCTACATCAAGTTCTACAGATGGAAGTTAATAGAATTACATATTTATAACAATGTTGTAGAGAATACACACACACACACACACACACACACACACACACACACATCTAGTTAATATGCACTGGATATTTTCATTTAGAAGCCACAATTTCTGTTGATTATCATTACTTGTCAACCTACAGCTACCTTGCATGGTAAAAGAACATAGAAAGGATGTCTAAAAATAAAAAAAATCAGTACCTAACATATTATATGACCAAGAAAAAAAGGTTCAAATAAACAAAGGGTCTAACTTACACTGATTAAAGCAAAATACATCAAAGATAAATTTTTAACATTAGCTTACATCATTACATTGCATCCACGTCTTTCAGCAGTCTGAACATAAGATAGGAAAGCTTGTCCATCAGTTGGAGCTCTTTTGGAAAACTAAACTCAAGAGGATGAAATATAATAGAATGAATGCCAAACACTTGATACCTAATAAGTCACCTACATCTTAACCTTCCTTTATATAGGTCACCTTCCTTTATATAGGTATATAGTCACTTCGTTACCACTTTCTACTTTCTGATTTTATTTAGATTGAAACCAGCTGAAATTAGCAAAACCATACTCTGAATGAGTTTTTAGCAACTACTGTAACAAAATTATTTTTTCCTGCATTCAACATCAACCACACTTCAAAGGCCTCCTAAAAGTTCTATACCATGTAGAGTTTCTGTAATTGGAAAAACGAAGAGCTAGAAACATGACAAAGTCCAATAAGGACTTTAGCGATAGCAACCTGTTTTATGTGGAAGGCACTGAACACAATTATAGGCATCAGTACAAAACCATTAAATAGGGACATAAGACTATAGAATGGCATTATCACTACCTTTGACAAACTGGTTCTGTTTGGTTGCAAAATTAGGGCTGTCAATTAACGTGCACTAATGCCTGCAATTAACGCAGAGCCCAATTAACACATTAATTTTTATAATATATTAATCACAGGCATTTCTGCATGCTACCCCTTTGAAAGCCTGCCAGGGCATTTCAAAGGGGTGGAGAAGTAGGAGCCTGGGATCAGCCGGCGTCCCAGATGACCTGGGCTCCAGGCAGTGGTGCCCTTTTGAAATGCTGCCGCTGCATTTCAAAGGGGTAGAGCCTGGGGTCAGCTGTGCAGTGCTGCCCCTTTTAAGCATTGCTCTGGCATTTCAAAGGGGAAGCACAATGCAGCCAGGGATCAGCTGGGGACTCCAGCTGATCCTGGCTCTCACAGTGTTGTCCCTTTGAAATGCCTGGGTTGCGTTTCCAAGTGGCAGTGCTGCATGGACCAGGATCCACTGGGGACTCTGGCTGATCCCAGGATCCTATTGCTTTACCCCTTTGAAATGTCGTGGTGGGCTTTCAAAGAAGTAGCGTGCGGATATGCCTGCGATTAACACGCTGCCCTAGTTACAGTGAACTTGATTATACAAGTGGGGGGAAAACGAGGATCAGGACTGTTTGGTATGCAAAGGGCAGTGGCTGTCCCTTCCCCCAAGAATCAGGCTAAATTAGAACAGGAATTTATTCCTTAATAATGCAAAACCAAGTTAGCCTCTTAAGCATCAAGGATCCATAGCTTTTTGAATGTGAACATTACATGCACAACTCATTTTTAAGAATCGTAAATAAGACTGCATTCCTGGAGTGAAATTTATTAATGGGGCTACATTATGCTCCACAGAGGGAAGAGCACCGAAGACAAAACGAAATGAGAGGCGTTTTGACTTAGGAAGGACTGCAGAATTGGGCTGTAGCTGGAAAACACTATTCAAATAATACATGTGCTTAGTAGGGATATGATGTATTGTATTTGCTCTTGTGATTTAAACTAATGTTTTTTATTTGATTGCTTGCATAGAAAGAAGTGTTTATTTTTCATTTTGTTTTGTTGTTGGCATGGAGAATTTATGGTTAATTAGAATGTCTTGTTTTCTGTGTAATACACTCGGCTGACTTATAGGGTAATTGGGTTGAACAGTATACATTTTTTTCATCCTTCATCCATCTTTTGTGGTGGCTAAATATTTCTAACTTCTCTATTAATGTCTTATCTTTTTCTTACCTTCCCTATTACAAAAGAAGTGTAGTAAGTTGATTAATTCCTTTGTAGCATTGAGTTTTGGACAAATGAAGGAATTCAGAGTTGCACATGGTGAACAGAAAAGGAGAAGGGTTTTGCACATGGAAATTCCAGGGTGCTTCAGAATATTATGGGTGTGCCTATACTTACCTAGATGGTGCTTGGTCTTGCTGTGAGGGCAGGAGACTGGACTTGATGACCTCTCAAGGTTCCTTCCAGTTCTATGATTCTATGATTTTATCTCATAAGTTAAGACCAAAACAGCTGAGCTTATGAGGTGAGGCTGACAAGGATGCAGGCTGGACTGGTATGGACTTACTGACATCCATTCAAAATGTTTATTTTACTCTTAATTCTCTGTATGAACTCCATCAGAATGATTCTCTCTCATACATCATTATCAGGTACTTATTGTTAGGATAATAATCCAGAAACAGCCAAGCAGCAGCAGCAGAAGGGCCAACAAATAAACCAAACGAATAAACCAGAAGGGCCAACAAATAAACCAGTAGCAATCAAACATAGACCACTTCATGTTACACACATACATTTTCCACTGTTAATGTTTGACCTATGCTGAATACCTGCATTTTTTATACATTTGTTTCTATATTTTTCAACATTTTACAAATACAGTAGAGACGGACATAAAAGAATAAAATCACTGAGCTGTAATTCTGCTGCAAAAGGGTGTAGCTAATGATAGTCGACTGAATATTAAAAATAATGATGAAATACCAAAAATGAGGCTCACGTCCAATGTGCCCCACTGCCCAGGAGATTATCAAATGTGTACACTATAGAAATGAACACTCCGAAATACTTTTTGGTTTTAATATGCATTTATCTAGATCTAAGTTAGTCCTGAAGCTAGATCCCAACAGTCACAAATTTTGGTAAACTTTGGATTTGAACTTTGCACCTTGGTTCCATCTCATAAGCAAACCGATAATGTTGCTACATAGTGCTTCAGCAGCATAAATGTATGCAAAAATAAAATGTATAGAAGATGCCTCACCTCTAACTATTGAGGAGGCAGCCACCGGACACCTTCCAAAACACACATTTTACTAGGGTGCCTTAATTCCAGAATGTTGTGGCTACCACTCAGCTAAATTTCTTTATGCTCCTCAGATTATTGAGCTGTTACCTTTAAGTCCTGCCATCAGACTTGTATAAATTATCTACATATAAATGCTCAGCACTTTCTAAGTTAAATTTATGATAATTATTTCTGTAGGAGTCAGTTACGCTGTTATGCATTACCAAATAAAATTTTATTATTTGTTATTTATATAGAGCTATAAGAATGCATGGTGCTTTGCTATAGTTAAACAGTAACAAAGAGCCAAGAATCCCTTTCCTTAAAAACTTTTATTAAAGCAGGATTTCCCAACCTATGGGTTGGGACCCAAATATGGGTCACCATTACATTTCAAAAGGGTCGCCAAGTGTCTCCCCAGGTGGCTCTGCCTCCTCTTCTCCCCCTGTTTTTGAATTGTCTTGGGTCACCAAGTCTTCCTGAATTGTCAAAATGGGTCCCTATCTGGAAAAGGCTGGGAACCGCTGATGTAAAGGCTATATAGCTGGCACAATACAGTGTTCTTAATAACAGCACAGAGCAAGCAAACTGAATGGCTAATGATTACAGTTGGAATTTTTGGTGCAACAGATGGATTTTCATGAATGATCTTCTGGCACAACATCACGGTGCATTACGGTGCCGTTCCAAGCATGAGTGAGACATGGAAGAAATAGTTGGGAGGATGTAATGTAAAGCCCATTGAAGTAATAGGAAAGATTCCCAGTGGGCCTCTTCTAAAGTCTAAGGTAGTAAGTAAGGGAGATTTCTGAATGCAGCAGAAGACAATTGTATAGATTAGTCAGGGTGAAGTTACAGTGAACACGATGAGATGTTTTGACTCTAACATAGTTAGTATTCAAAAAAATAAAAAAGTTATGAACAGGTCAACTGTCTCTTCAGAATCAGAGATGCCCTTTACTTTCTTCTACCATCTGACCCACATGCTGAATGACCTCTTTGTACAGAATCTGCAGACTAGCAAGGAATGTAGCTAGAAATATACTGATGTACCCCTAGATGACATCTGTGTACCCCAGTGGTACGCATTGCTGAGGTTGAGAATCACTACTGATACTGAGTTGCTTCTCCTTGTGACGAGGAACAGGCCCAGCCACAGGTGGGTTGGTGGTACAAGTGCAGCAGCCTTAAGGCATATCTACATCACAATTAGATACCTACAGCTGGACCAGGCCAGCTGACTTGGCCTCATGGGGTTCAAGCGAAGGGGCTGTTTAATAGAGGAATGGATGTTCCGGCTTAGGCTGCAGCTCAAGCTCTGGGACCCTCCCATCTCACAAGGTCCTAGAGTCCAGGCTCCAACCTGAGGCCAAACATCGACACCCTAATTAAAGAGCCTTAACCTGACCTGTAAGTGCAAGTCAGCTGGCATGGGCCAGAAAATGGGTTTTTAATTGCAGAGTAGACAGACCCTTGGTGCTGTCAGCAGTGACCAGGCCAACACTGCCAGATATTTGTACAAATCAGTGGGCTATGTTTTTTCTAGACCCCGCAGCTCAGCTCTGCCCCATTGTGAGGTAAATCATGTGTGTAACCAGTGCTCTCTGTGAGTCAGCTTGGAAAGTTTAGCTTTTTATTGGTAAATATTGGTAACATTGATTTTACTGCAAACACACAGACTGTCGACAAAATATTTCCATCAGTGACAATTGAAGTTCATGGATAGGCAAAGTCAGAAAATGCCTCTTGAGCAGAGATTATGTTTTAAAGATATTTATGGTTGTACTTTTGACATGTGTTGTAGTGGCTATAAAGCTTTAACTTTTTGAATCTCAACATTATTGTCATTAAATTACTGATTGACACACACTAAGAATTCTCCACAATTGTGAAAATTCAAATAAATACCAATGGAAAAATAATTACAATAATTAACAATGAACATTAATTAAAATAATTAATATTATCCAGTGAATTTTTTGAAAAATGAATCAAATTTTGCCAAGCTTATTTACGAAGAATCAGTGAGGAGCTTTTTTCCTTAGCACCTGGTTTACATTTTCAAGTTTATCTTTGGTTTTAAAAAGGTCCTTTTTAATGAAAGCTGAGAATCTGCTGTATATTTCTGGTTCCCCAAATGAGAGAGGGACCAAAGCCCAGCTTTGGACTTGATTTACTCTTGCTGATTTCAGTTGCATTTGTATGAGACAAAAGTGTCCATTATCCGCTAATATTGGGGCTGTGCAAACCTAAAGCAAAACAGATAAGTGTGTGAAAGATTCTGCCTTTGATAATATTAGATGAACTTCTAGGATAGCCTTTGTGCAGAGGTTGGAGAAATAATCAAATATGCAGCACTGATTGCAAATTTCTATTTAAAAAGCTCAATTTTAACTTTCAAATTGCTTCCATCATGTGCTGCATCCCATTTTGCTTAGTAAATGAGAAGTACTTCAAGATACAACTGAAGTGCTTTTTCTCAGCAAGCTAAATGCATTTTACTGATGACTGAGAATGTCTATTTCAACCTCTGACAGGAAATGACCAGGCCTGTCAGGTCAGACGGGGTGAAAAAGAATGAAAGCCTCCTCATATTCAATCAGCTCCCAATTACAGTTTATCAGCAGGAGAGCAGGTCATAAATGAGTTTCTTTTCAATTGGAACTCTCTGCAGACAGCCTTGTAAGCTGGGATAATTCAAATCTAATAAATAACTCATGGTATTTAGTTCTCATTAAACAGTCTATCTATTTTGATCTATCTGCTTCTTGTTATAATCACAGGTTTTTTTAAACGTGAAAATATCAAAATCCACAGTCAATGAGAAATCTCTTTTTGTTTATATTTTTGAACAACAATCTTGGTTTTATGCTTTTACCATTATTTGAGGATTTGCCAGGCTTATTTCTCTTGATGGACCATAGTTTAGTTTCTGATTAACTCATATTGTGAAATCTAAACTTATCTGGAGGCTGCTAAAGCTATGAAACTTGACTCAGCAAATCTCTTTTTATGAATCATAGAATCATAGAAACTAGGACTGGAAGGGACCTTGAGAGGTCATCAAGTCCAGTCCCCTGCCCCCATGAATAAATTGTGATTCAAATCTTGTGGAATATCCTCTGTGCTAGATATTTGTGATAAAAGATTCCTTACTAGACTTCACTATGATTAAAGTTAAACTATATTTTCCAAAGGAATT
The DNA here is from genome assembly GCF_052426305.1 of Pelodiscus sinensis. Classification (NCBI taxonomy): domain Eukaryota; kingdom Metazoa; phylum Chordata; order Testudines; family Trionychidae; genus Pelodiscus; species Pelodiscus sinensis. The sequence goes on from NC_143057.1 coordinate 92,556,593, forward strand.
TCAAGGGAAAGAGGTTACGTATGAAAATAGTTGACCTCTTTTTGGATCAGTTACAGAAATCAAATGTCAAAATAACCACACAATTTTAAAAACATCAGAAACTTTACAAAAGATTCAGTTGGAACCATCAGTCACCTTGACTAAATGGACAGAAAACATCTATTCTAATGCTCTTCATGCACTTTGTATTATAGAAACCAACATCAATTTTAATATTCATTTAAATGTGTCCACCACCCTCCCCAAAAGGAACATGACCTTATAATAGAACTTATAATAGAGTATATCTTAAGATCCTCTATAATAAAGTGATCATGCTGAACCAAGTGTCTATTTGAGTAGCCCTCATTATGTTGATCACACATTTGTCCTTTTCTTAAGAGAACTAAGGGTGCATCTACATGGCACCCTAAACTCAAAATAAGATATGCAATTTGCTATTTTGAAATTTGGTGTGTCTACACAGTGCCAAATTTCAAAATAATGTGCTATTTTGAGACATCTCTGAACCCTTGTTCCATGAGGGTTACCGGGATGCTGAAATAGCGCACCCGTTATTTTGAAATAATGGACGGTTTGTGAAGATGCAGGGTAGCTATTTTGGAATACCGCTGGTATCCCAAAATAGCCATGCACTGTAGACATATCCTAGGAGAATAATGGAAGAGACAATTTAGGATTAGCATGTGCCCCACTGAGGTACAGCCCATAGTTAGGCACTGTGTGTGGCTCTATACTACCATAGAGAGAGCACCAGAATCTATTACTGCTTCCAGGCACACCAACTGGCTGCATGATCACTGCTGCATTCTCCTTCTTTTTTAACCTCTTGACTGAATCACTTTTTGAGAATTGCATATTACTTCCTGATGACTGGCCAGCACATTTTGAGGAGGGTAGAGACCTTTCTCTATTTCCTATTCTTCCTCATGCCTCTCTAGGGCATTTTGAGTGCCCCCCCTCAAGGGACATAAGAACTACCCGACCTTCACACAGGCTTCATAGGAAAGGGGTAGCCTGCTGATATATTTCCTCCTTCTCTGCATAGCAATGTAGATTGTTGAGAACTTGCTCTACAGTGCTTTGCCGTAACACTGCAGGAAGGAGGGGCATGCTGGATGTTTGCTTTTCTTGCTAAAGATGAAGCCATCAGTAATTAAACAGCCTACACACCGACATTCTGCTCTCCCAGTGTGTGTAAGTGGCTGGACTCTATTCTCTTTGTGCTGCCTCAGCACAAAAGGAGTAGTTTAGTTCCTACCATTGATATGTTGTGCAACCATGAAGAAGGCAGAGTCAGCTGAAATGCTGGCAACTCTTACTATTTTTCCCTTGCATTTTATTTATGTGATGACAGACAAACACCAGTTATTATTTTCACTGATATACTCTTGGACAGCAGAACTCCTTTATGGACACTCAGTGCTGACTTCAGCTAACTTTGAGCACAAAACAGGAAGAATGAGTATTTCCTATAATCTGTAAAGTGAATTGAGATTTTCAGAAGGTGCCATTAATGGGATTTGGGCCTCAGAATCTTACAGGCATCTTTCAAATTCTCAGCCTAACTGCTCAATTTTCAAGTGCTAAGTTTCCCTCAAACTAGACATTTGTCCTTTCCTCCATCACAGATTAGCAGCAGATTTTCTGGTGTCAGTAGTTTAATTGTGTTGTTTGTTTGTGTCCTAAATGACTTCATGCTTTTCAATTTACCATGCAGTATAGTGCAAGTTTCCCAGGGCTTGAAAGCTAAAGGGAGCAGATTCACTGAGAAGGGGAGTTACGGATTTCTCAGGTTTTTGTAGCTTCAGTTAAAGAAAAGGTGACACTACTACACAATTCTCCCCTTATCCACAGTCCAGTAATAATGTTTTGTTGATCACTTTTTACAGAAGAATGGCAGGAGCAGCCACCAAATGCTTGTGAAACCATTCACCAAAAGTATAGACCAAACTTAAAATTTCACAATTCCTCATCCAAGGAGATGGGAACAAATTAATACCAGTTGTTGCATGGAGGAATAAAATGCACTTCCCTGAACACAGTGTGTTCAGCTGTGATCACAGAATTCCCAAGGGCTGATGCCTGAAAGCTGGACAGCAACTCAATACTACTGCTTGCACTCTGAAGGGGAAGGGATTTCTGCTGAGGATTTTCAGAGATGCTGAAGATCTCCCCCACACCGTAGACTTCATCTGGAATTGCAGGTGCTCAACACTTCTTCAAATCAGGCTCTTCATCTCTGCTAAGAGCTCTATAGAAGCCCCACTAGTAGAGTCCACACATTTCTGTGGCATCTTTACCATGCTCTATCTCCAGCCATTTGGCTTCAATTTGGGCTGAGTGGATCATCTGCAAAGATTCCCCATCCAGTGGAGCAAAGTTGAGGACAGACTACAAATACCACAATTTGAAATACCCACCATACCAGATTTGCTACAAAAAAATAGTGTGAATCAAGGATGAATTTGTCCCAGATTGCAGTTTCTGTATCAAAGTAATTTCTTAGATAGGCTTTACATTAATGCTTCCAGCTATCCACCAGTAACAAAAATAGATCCTGTTTACTGTCAGGTTGCATTAATCCATTAATTTTGATCAACATGGGACCTTGTAATTTTACCTTGAAAATGACCTATAGGGTTTACATTACCATGTATGGAGCCATATTCTGATCCATTTACTCCAGTGGAAATCCAGAGTAACCTTATTTAAGCTACATACTTACTGTAGATTTACACTCGGTTAAGTAAAGTCAGAATCTAGCCTATTACTTTGTGGGTGGTTTGTTTCCTTCAAGCAAGAACACTGTAGCTCAAAAGATGACTGCCTAAATCCCCTGGCACACAGCACAGCTGTGCCATTCACTATATTTCTGCTTCACTTGACATAAAATCTGTCCACCGTTGTTTCCCTTAGACTGAAAATATTAATTTGTGAAATGGCAAAACCATAACGAAGCCAATGTCTTTTTTCTGGACTGGCATTTTTTTTAAAGACAATACAGAAATGTGAGACTAAAATACAATTATTTAAGTTTAAGGTTTTCATATGAATAGAAACACTCTTTAAAAATAACACGAAAATGTAAAATGAGCTTGTGTTGAAAGTGCTTCTTTCAGGTCTGCTAGTAATAGTTAATTACTTCTGCACATAGTAGGCTGAGCATAACTCACTGAGGTGGCTGTCATAGATCTGGGAAAACGCACCTAAAGAGCCACTCCTTAGAAAGATTCAATGGTTATTCCTTTCTTCAGCCAGGCAGCTGTGCTTCATGTCACAGAAGGGAGGCAGCTATAGTATGGGCCATAAAAGGATTACATCACAGCCAAAGAGTGCATGAATGGTGCATAATACAACACCACACTTACAATGACCATTTCCAAATTAATAATTCTTTGTCTTGTATACTTACAAGTGTGCAAAAACAAGGCAAACTGGCAATGTGGATTTGTTGCTGCCTGGAAGCTAATGGCATATAAACAGAAATGAATAATCCAAAAAAGATTCAAACATTTGTTGGGTTTTGTTATTCATAAATTATTCAAACCTGTTGGTTGAGGAGCCAGGCAGGAACTCTCACCAGTCCAAGATCTCACAAAACTTTCATTTTGTCTCTATTACTTTGTTGTCCTTTCCCCATTCTCACCTTTAGTGTCTCTTTCATGTAGCTTCTTGTGCTGAAATCAACCCCTTATGCTCCTCCATTTCCTCTTTATATACCTGCTTCTTCCTTGCAGCCTTGTAACCCTTGTGCAACTATGCTCTACTCTGCTAGCCTATTTGGTATCTGTCGTGAGTTTCTTTTAAAATATGGCATTACACCTGTATATGCCTGCAGTTTATAAATTCTTCAAGGCCTGAACTCAAACTTTTGTCTACCACAAAAATGGGTTGTACCCGGAATGAGATTGATTCTCATAAAACCATACAGAAAAGAGAGAGAATCGGTAGGCAGATAGAAGAAGCTGGTTGACTGGGACTGCCCCTGCTTCTGGGACTACCCCAGCCCCAAGCCTTTCACCCTTCAGGCATCCTTTAGGGAGGGCAGAGAAGGCTGAAGCTTCCTCCCTCTCCAGATTCATAGAAAATGTTAGTGACTGCCTAGATGTTCTCCTTCGTCACTGTCAGGAAGTGAGGGGAAAGTGCATAGTTTGCTGCATTCCTCACTCTTGCTGAGGAGGGCAATGGACAGATGAGCTGTTCACTTTGTGCTTGCTCTCTGATAGGGACAGGAATTGGAAGAGCATGCAGGCCTGGTACAAATTTTGGGAGGGAGTGGCTTTTCCCTCCCCTTTTCCAACTCTCCCCTACACACACACACGCACGCACTCTCCTCTCCTGAGCTATTCCTCACCCTCCAACCCGGACTCTTGCATCCCCCCACAACTACCCCTGACCTCAGCTCCTACTCACCCCCAAACTCTGACTCCTGTGCCCCCACAACTCCCTTCTTAAAAAAATGCAAAATAAAAATTAACTTCTTAAAAATAACAGTGTTTTTGAAAAATTCATTCATTCAAGTAAAGCAAGTACAATTTCCTTCTATTAAAAAAAATTGTGTTAAGGCCCCAAGCAATGATGGATAAATCTGCTAGTATACAATAAAATCATAACATGCATTCTAAAATCTAGTTTTTTATCCTTGCTTGAATGCAATCTTTTTTTTCCAGAGACTGCCACACTATCAACTTTAAACTCCTTGCTGAAGTGCATTTCATAGCTCGTGATAGGAGGAATGAACATATGCCATTACAAGTACAGTGACTAGGGTTCTTCTTACTGGGAGGTGGAGGAAACTATCACTATGACAATAAGTGAAAGAGGAAAAAAATTAATATGGTATTTACTTCAAGAAACATTTTGAAGAGAATGCTGCAGAACTGGGTTGCCATAGGAAAGAAAAACAAAACAATGAAGTAGTAGTAGCTGGCAAATTTCACCCAAAGCCATACATTCCTAATGCTGCAGTTTACTAAAATAAATATAGTTGCTGAAGAACAGTTAGGTAGGTTTTCTGTAGAACACACAAGTGCTCACCCATGTCCATATCTCATTGCTGCATCAAGTCTAAGGCATAATTTCCATAGGACTATGAATTATTCTATAAATATGCTCATGCCAGACAATACATAAATATGTATTTTATTCAGAGGAAATATAATTTATTCCATACTGAAAACTAGCATGAGAGAACTTAGAATGTCTTTATTTTGTGGATTTCCTGCACATAAATATTTTAATTTTTGTTTTACCCTTTCTCCCACTTCTAAAATAAGTTGAATATTAATCAAGTTAGGCTGAATTGAAAGCTTTTGATGTTAAATCCCTCTCTATCTTGTTGATGAGTCCAGGCTGTCCTATAGCCTTGCAGTCCCCTATTACTCTTCTGAGATGCGGGATAATTCAGATCCTACCTCTACACCAGGCAGAGGCAGCAATTCAAGCTGGATCTCACGCATCTCAGCAAAGTGCACTGGGTTAAGTGTTAAAATGGGAATGGCACCTTCTCTTGTGGTATTTTGAATATGACATGCTCTGAGCAGAGGACTGGATCTGATACACAGGAAAAGTGGGCAAACACAGTTTGAAAAGTGTATTGGGGCTTAGGTGGGAAATGAGCATCTGGATGCCTAGCATATGGCAGCACTGGGCATGTCCAGAGGCAGAAACATAAGTGCCTAGATGGTTTGGCAGCTGGCAAGTGTGTATGGGTGTGTATGTGGGGAGGAGGGCTGATGTTAGGATTACTATGGTGCCTTAAACTACAGTTTAAGGGCAAATGTCTAGACCAAAGGGCCTAATGATAATATCAATTCTAGATGAAGGGGATACCACTGCCTTTATAGAAACATAGAACACTAGAACTGGAAGGGACCTCGAGAGGTCATCGAGTCCAGTCCCCTTCTCTCATGGCAGGACCTGGTACCATCTAAACCATCCCTGAAAGATGTCTATCTAATCTGCTCTCAAATATCTCCAGAGATGGATATTCCACAACCTCCCTAGGCAATTTATTTCAGTGTTTAACCACCCTGACAGGAAGTTTTTCCTAATGTCCAGCCTAAGCCTCCCTTGCTGTAGTTTAAACTCATTGCTTCTTGTCCTATTCTCAGAATCTAAGGAGAACAATTTTTCTCCCTCCTTCTTGTGACACCCTCTTAGGTACCTGAAAAATGCTATCATGTCCCCTATAGTTTGGAAAGGATAAGACTGAAACAAGCCCAATTCTTTCAGTCTTCCTTCATAGGTCATGTTCTCTAGACATATAATCATTCTTGTTTCTCTTCTCTGGACCTTCTCCAATTTCTCCACATCTTTCTTGAAATGTGGTGCCCCAAACTGGACACAATACTCCAACTGAGACCTAATCAGCGCAGAGTGGAAGAATGACTTCTTATGTTTTCCTCACAACACTCCTGTTAATGCATCCCAGAATCATGTTTGCTTTTCTTTGCAACAGTATTACACTGTTCCCTCATATGTACCTTGTAGTCCACTATGACTCCTAGATCCCTTTCGGTAGTACTCCTTCCTAGACAGTCACTTCCCATTCTGTATGTGTGAGACTGATTGTTCCTTCCTAAGTGGAGTATTTTGCATTTGTCTTTTTTAAATTTCATTCAATTTACTTCAGACCATTTCTCCAGTTTGTCCAAATCATTTGAATTATGACCCTATCCTCCAAAGCAGTTGCAACCCCTCCCAGCTTCGTATCATCTGTAAACTTAATAAGTGCACTCTCTATGCCAATATCTAAATTGTTGATGAAGATATTGTCCCAAAACAGACCCCTGCAGAACCTCACTTGTTATACCCTTCCAGAGGATTGTGAACCATTAATAACTATTCTCTGAGAATGGTTATCTAGCCAGTTATGCACCAACCTTATAGTATCCTCATCTAAGTTGTATTTGCCTAGTTTATTGATAAGAATATCATGCAAGACCATCTATCAAATGCCTTACTAAATTCTAGGTATACTACATCCAGTGGAATTATTCCTGATTTACACCAATGTAACAAAATTAAAGACAGTACCTACACACCTCCTCCCCCCAAACATTGCTAATGTTTTAAATATAAAGTGAATTCCCAATTCAGGTTAGGTGAATCTGATTCTAATAGCTTTTCTATATAACTAAAATAGCCAAATAGACTAAAAGTGTCCTGAGAAGCCAATGTGCATTTGGATGGATATCCATGTACAGCAAAACCATTTCTGACTGATGGGATTTACAAAGACTGAGATTAAGGATCTGATTCTGCTTATATCAAATCTGTTAAACCAATAAATCATTCCACTCAAAAACTCCCTTAACATTTTGTGTACCTCACTAGTTGCATTTTCTGCAGAAAATGCTTCTGCCAAATAGTCCTATTCCCCCAGTACTCAGTTCCAATCAATAACTAGCTTTGACAGCATGCTTTTCCAACAGTACATCTGAAGGAAGGGCAGTGAGCAGCAAGCTGTGCTGGCTAGTGTCTAAAGAGTTAGGGGTACAGAGCTAGGGTCCCGTGTCAGGAAAGTTGTGGTCAGCCCCAGACTGATGCATGCATCTTTCTCTGTCTTATTCAGGAATCTTACACAATAGAAACCTATTGTGTTTTCTACACTTTGGGAGCACAGGAACTGTTCATTCCTTCTCTCCTGTCCCTCCCGCTGTCCCCAGGAGCAAGATGTCAAAAAGATATTAAAGAGGAGTGGAAATATGGCTCCACTTCCTCCCTCAGTGACTTGCAAAGCAGGTCTATCATGCCAGGAGAACAATGGGTTCCCTCCTAATGGAGAATGGAAGTGAGGATGCATCCTTCATGTGCAATATGTGCCTCAGTGCTATAAGCTCCCCACTGCCCATCTTGGGGCAATGCAGCTCTACACCTGCTCCTCCAGAGAAAAATGGCATATATGGAATAAAGTAGCCTTTGTCTAATAGAGGAGCACCTGGAGTCCGACAGAATGGAAGACCAGGGTTTCTATGCTACTTTTCCAGTGACAACATATACCTCCAGACCAGTGGCACTGCTATGGGCACCCACATGGCCCCACAATACGCCAACATTTTTATGGCTGACCTGGAACAACGCTTCCTCAGCTCTCGTCCACTTACACCCCTTCTCTATCTACACTATATCGCTGACATCTTCATCATCTGGACCCATGGGAAGGAGACTCTGGAAGAATTTCACCATGATTTCAACAGCTTCCACCCACCATCCACCTTAGCATGGACCAATCTACACGGGAGGTCCATTTCCTGGACACCACGATACAAATAAGTGACGGTCATATCAATACCACTCTATACCGAAAACCTACCGACCGCTATACTTACCTGCATGCCTCCAGTTACCATCCCGGACACACCACACGATCCATTGTTTACAGCCAAGCACTGAGGTACAACCGCATATGCTCCAACCCCTCAGACAGAGACCTACACCTACAAGATCTTCAACAAGCATTCTGTAAACTGCGATACCCACACGAGGAAGTGAGGAGACAGATCGAGGGAGCCAGACGTGTACCCAGAAGCCTCCTGCTACGGGACAAGCCCAAGAAAGAAACCAACAGAACACCACTGGCCATCACCTACAGTCCCCAGCTAAAACCTCTCCAACGCATCATTAGTGATCTACAACCCATCCTGGACAACGATCCCTCGCTTTCACAGGCCTTGGGAGGTAGGCCGGTCCTTGCCCACAGACAACCCGCCAGCCTGAAGCATATTCTCACCAGCAACTACACACCGCACCATAATAACTCGAACTCAGGAACCAATCCTTGCAACAAACCTCGGTGCCAACTCTGCCCACATATCTACACCAGCAACACCATCACAGGACCTAACCAGATCAGCCATACTGTCACTGGTACATTCTCCTGCACATCTACCAACGTAATATATGCCATCATGTGCCAACAATGCCCCACTGCTATATACATCGGCCAAACTGGACAGTCCCTACGTAAAAGAATCAATGGACACAAATCTGATATTAGGAATGGCAACATACAAAAACCTGTAGGGGAACACTTCAATCTTCCTGGACACACAATTGCAGATCTAAAAGTAGCAATCCTGCAGCAAAAAAACTTCAGGACCAGACTTCAAAGAGAAACTGCTGAGCTACAGTTCATCTTTAAGTTTGACACAATCAACTCTGGATTAAACAAAGACTGCGAATGGCTCGCTAACTACAAAAGCAGCTTCTGCTCTCTTGGAATTCACACCTCCAGATCAGCTGCTAGAAGTGGGCCTCATCCTCCTTGATTGGATCCACCTCGTCATCTCCAGCCTGATCCTGGCCTGCATATTTATACCTGCCTCTGGAAATTTCCACTACATGCATCTGACTAAGTGGGTCTTTGCCCACGAAAGCTTATGCTCCTACACTTCAGTTAGTCTATAAGGTGCCACAGGACTTCTTATCGCTTTTGCAGATTCAGACTAACATGGCTACCCCTCTGATACTTTTCCAGTTAAGCACTCAAGCTGGATAACCATTATTTCCAGTGAGCAACAGAAATCCATCTGAGTAGCTTCAACACTGAGTTCAGTGGAACTACCCTCATGGGTCAGTTAGTAGGAGCCTCAGAATCCAGTCCTTGTAACTTAAAGGAAATTTGACTTTATGCCAGTCTGCTGTGTTGCTTTGGGAGCCATTTTCCAAAGAGATCTGGGCCAAGCTAAGGAGCTGTGGCAGATAGAGAGCTCCCAGGAGGCTTCCGAGGCATCTGGAGAACCACAGAAGAGCTTTACACACAGCAAACAGCTTCCACTGATTCGGAAACAAGCAGATTGAGATTCTAACTTCAACTGCCTTTTGTTATACTCTATAGGAGGAATCTTTTAGGACCCAATGCTAATACTTTCACTATCTTTGAATTGTCCCTTTCTTGTGCGTGTAATTTCATTGACTACAACATGAGTAAGAGTATAGTAATCAACCGCTTAGATATGTATGTCTGCAACCAGTAGATTGTAGCTTCTCTTTTGTCATAATCAACATTGCTAAGTATTCTGATGCTGTTTAAAAAAGCAAGACATACTTTCCCTCTATTTGATAACAAAAGAAACAAAAAAGAATGAAATGGGTTTTTATGTGGTGCTTTAAAGGAAAGGATTTATTGTAAGAAAGATGTCCCTTTAACTTTTCTTTCCAGCAAGTACGTACAGCTAATTCTGGCAAGGTGCTTGGGAAAATATAGGGAGTACTGCAAAGACAGAAGTGAGTATTTATGTGCTATGCAGTTTAAGTGATGTCTTCTGAGGAGTTTAGCACACATGACCAGAGCCAACCTTCTATCACTCTTATTTCCTTCCCATTGCTAATGTTTTAAATATAAGGTGAATTCCCAATTCAGGTTAGGTGAATCTGATTCTAATAGCTTTTCTATATAACAAAAATGGCTTACTAGACTAAAAGTGTCCTGAGAAGCCAATGTGCACTTGGATGGATATCCATGTACAGCAAAGCAATTTCTGACTGATGGGATTTATAAAGACTGAGATTAAGGATCTGATTCTGCTTATATTAAAACTGTAGATAAATCCCCATGGACTACAGTGGGAACACTATTGGGTCAAAAATCATGCAAACTAATATATAATTGACATTTTTCAGAACCAGAAATAACATAGCATGGAACAGCACTGTGACCATACAGAATTATAAGTGTGTTGTGGCCCCTGTTCTGATAGGGTATGTCTACACTACCCTCCTAGTTCGAACTAGGAGGGTAATGTATGCATACCGCACTTGCTAATGAAGCCCGGGATTTGAATTTCCCGGGCTTCATTAGCATAAGCGGGGAGCCGCCATTTTTAAATCCCCGCTGCTTCGAACCCCGTGTAGCGCGGCTACACGGGGCTCGAACTAGGTAGTTCGGACTAGGGTCCTATTCCGAACTACCGGTACTCCTCGTGAAACGAGGTGTACCGGTAGTTCGGAATAGGCACCCTAGTCCGAACTACCTAGTTCGAGCCCCGTGTAGCCGCGCTACACGGGGTTCGAAGCAGCGGGGATTTAAAAATGGCGGCTCCCCGCTTATGCTAATGAAGCCCGGGAAATTCAAATCCCGGGCTTCATTAGCAAGTGCGGTATGCATACATTACCCTCCTAGTTCGAACTAGGAGGGTAGTGTAGACATACCCAGAAAGACTTTTCCCACAGTAATTTATGTGATGCTCACAATGTGTGTTCTGGGCAAATATGTCTTACACTGTTCTGTGTGGTTAGCCTTCCTTTTCTCTGAAGTGCTAAATAACACTTTTCAATTGCCTCGCTGGCGCTGTACAGAATTTCAGAGATGGAAGAGGCAGATGAAAATGGCATTTTCCAAGCTTTAAACCCTGAAGTACATACTGTAAAAAATGAAAACTGAAAAGGTGACATCATTACTCTATCCCCAGGGCTGCATTAAGTCACATACAAACCGTTGCAGAAACTGACATATACTTACTTAAGAAATATCCTTACAGTACCTCTGACAGTGGACAAATGTGTAGTGCTACAATGACCATATGCTAGAGATGAGATTCCTGGCATACTAGAAAGGCTTACTCGAAATGCTTGTGGACTCACCCAATTGTATAAGGTTGAAAAGCAAGCCTTCAAGATGCCTGGTTTTATTGTATCTGACTCAATTGTTCATCTGAGAGTCAAGCTTCTTGAGGAATAAAAGAAATAGAGATTGTACACCTGGTATAAAACCACACCATTTAACAGGTTTCTATGAATTTCTCCACCCCAAAAAGAAAGCAATTCTAAACTCTCTCAATCCCCCAAATGCAGGATTGTATCATCCTCCAAAACTACTACTTCCCTAACACAGGATAGTATAATCTTTTACGCAAGCTACACCTATGTAGGGGGTTCAATGGTGCCTTCATGAGTCACAACTGAGAAAACCAAATGCAGGTCAGTATGCTGAGAAATAGGGTAAATACACCCCAAAATGCTATTGGTTATTCCCCCATAAGGTAGAGCAAACCAGACACAAAGGTGAATTTGTGTCTCAACACAGTGGCTAACAAAGTCATGAAAGCAGTTTGCTGAGGCATTCCAGTCTCATTCTCACCCTCAAAAATGTTGGATTCAGAGATGAGTGGTTCTTTACAACTAGCCTCATCAAATAAAACAGGAGCTGGGAACCTAATGCCTGGGGACCAGTCCCCCGGCTTGCCTGGATCCAGTCCCCAATGCTCAGGGATCTCCCACCAGTATTGGGGAGCCTGTGCTGGTACTCCAGCCTCTCCCTCCCCTGCCACCTCACTGGAGAGATGGAACGCACAAAATCTACTAGCCTGGGCCCCCCTAGGCTCTGGTGTATGAGGGGAATGTCGGGAAGGTCTTTCTGCTGGGGGCCACATCAGTAAGTTTTTCTGATTTTTCTGTGTGTCAGCAGTTCCCTGCCCCTGAAATAAAAAGTTCTTCTTATCCCAAAGGACCAGGGACATGCCCAGGTCAATGTGCAACTGAGATCTTACTCAAAAATCATGCTGTTGCCAATTCTTTAATATGTAAAAGTTAAAGATTTATTTATAGAAAGAAAAGGGAAAAAGAGAAAGAAAGAAAACTACAAATTAAAACTGGATAAAGGAATCAAATGTATATAACAACTGCAAAATTCTTGGTTCAGGCTTGTAGCAGTGATGGAATAAACTGCTGATTTTTGTGAAGTCTCTAGTTGTTTACATACCGCTAGAAGGATCTCAGTACCTTTGTTAGAATGCTCTCTCAGTCCAGAGGTTTGAGCAGGAAAAAAGCAAAATGGAGGTGTTTCCAGGGCCTTTGGAGGCTACTGCTTTGTAGAGGCAATGCCATTGATCTGACTGTGGAGTTTCAAGTCAGATGGGCAAGGCATATGTCCATGCATGACTCAGTTATAGAGGAAGCCATTCATTTCCCATACTCTAGTTTGAATGTTCACAAGAAAGTCCATTAGGTGCCAATAGGCATTTTTCATGGTCCACTGTAAGCTAAGAGATCAGAAATGGTAACGTAAATGTGTAGGGGAACATTTTAACCTGCTTGGGCATTCATTAATGGATTTAAAAGTAGCCATTCTTCTACAAAGGAATGTCAATAGCCAATTACAGAGAGAGAGTGCAGAATTGACATTCATCTGTAAATATGACCCTGTGTTCCTGTGCTTGAACAAAGACAATAACTGGATGTTGAATTATAAAGCCAGCCTTCCCTGAATTTAACACCTAATTTACATCAAAAGGTAAGTATGGGACACTTCATTCCTACTCAATTAGCCTCATTAGCACCAGTCCTACAATTAACAGATATCTTTCTCCCCCTTCTTTTTCTGTTATAATGCTGAGTTCCTGTTATCTCTCTCCAGCTCATCTGATGAAGTGGGTTTGGCCAGGAAAGCTTATGATACTATATATTTTTTGTTAGTCTCAAAGCTGCCACAGGTCTACTCGTATTTAAAGTTACAGACTAACACGGCTACCCCTCTGAGATTGTTTCATGATGGGCCATTCAACTTGAATACCTTCACAATGTGCTGTCGAAGTACCTCATGGGTCTTACCATGGTGGCCAATGTTTGAAATACAGGTGCATTGCTAATACTGATATTTTCAGATACAAAAATGGTACATGCATCTAAATGGAATAATTATATTCAATAAATCATAACTTATCTAGTGCCATCTTACATGACATACGTTTTACAAGATTTGTTGCAAGTTGTCCTGGTCTCTGGCTGGAGGGAGGCCAAGCTGCCTCACTATGGGGGCCTCCTTCAGGTTCGGTGAATGTCAAAGCCCTGGCCCCTATTCAGGGTAGAGCCACAAACAGTTAAGGGCACAGAGTTGGCAGCAGGCTGGGCAGCAGTTAGTACCATCCAAGCCCTAGGTCAGGGCAGGGCAACCAACAAAGTAATGTCAATAGTACAGGGGCTCGGGCCTGGCAGCAGGCCAAGCAGCAGTTTATAGAGTCGAACTCTTGGTCAGGGTGGAGCTACCAACAAACAGTGTTCAAGCCTGGCTGCAGGCTGGGTGGCAGTTAGTATAGTCCACGTCCTTAGTCAAGGTGGGACAACAGACCCACAGTATAAAGACGTTTGGGTCTCAGTCCTGGCTGCAGGACAAGCAACAGTTTATAGAGCTATGCTTAGGGCCAGAGCGGGCAACAAAAACAGTTTACAAACAGCAGTCTATACAGATAAGGGCTCTGGGCACTTAGGTGGACCCAATAGTTTATAAGGCCCAGCCCTAGGTCAGGGCAGGGCAACACACAAATAGTTACAGAGTTTAAAGCTCGGGCCTGACTATAGGCTAGGTGGGGATTGGGTCTCCTTGCTGGCGGATAGCCAACAAGCTCAGGGTTTTACCCCTATACAAGGGGGAACCTGCCACCCAAGAAGAGAGTGGTGGCAGAAGGGATGCAGGCCCATCCACTCCACTGCGTCCCAGCCCAAGGCCCTAACAATGGCAGTGCAGGCTGCCAGAGTTGGTGGGGATCCTGGCTGCAACACATCAACCAGGTTACTGGGTCAGTGGGGATCCTCGCCACAACATGCTGCCCCATGGACCTTCATCTCCTCAGCCGGCCCTAGGTTGGTTAACCCTGGGATGCTTCCAGGTTCTCCCTGGGGGCCTACCTGGCTACACTTCTGTTGCACATACCCTTTCCAATAAGTGGGCCAAGATTCAGACTCACAAACCAACAAGATTTCTAAAGATCTGTTTTGCTTTCTGGAAAGCTACTAGATTTGGACTTCCATACTGCCTCCATGTTTCTCCCCTTCAGCTCCTAAGCAACATTGTCGCTACCCTAGAGATCAAGTATTTCACATCAGAGATGATGAAAGTTATTTGAGCGTGATGCTGTACCCCCATATTTTATAGAAATGTGTTTAAATATGAATGATGATGATGATGATTGATCATGATGGGCAATCACTTGTTGCTGAGTATGATCACCTTCCATAGAAGTTATAACCCCTCAGGTGGCTGATAAGGCTGATCCTTGAGCCACAAGTTTTATTACAGTTTTATTATAGTGAGGACAGATGTTTCCAGGTACAGCAGGAGGCTGCTGACCATGACTAGAAGCCGGTCTCTCCTCCTGTGCCTCTTCTCCTCTTCAGCATGTTGGCGGGCAATTTCAAAATGTAGGGAGCCATTGCATGGGACTTGTCTCCATTTTGCTTACATTTTCGACTGCTGTAGTGATCCTGCTGGATGCAGTTATCTAGCCAGGAGGAAAAGAGGAAAGACTATTTTTAGGGCACTTTTTCTAGCCTCCTCTCCATGTGAGGTGAGCAGTGTGGGTCCTAAAGAGGACTTCTCAGTCATGGGTGCAGCAGCCAAGATGCTTGACCTGCCCCAGTCTTTGAGCAAGACGACTACATCGCATACCCACCATCTGTGTGTCAGTCTGTGACTAGGAACTTCTGGATCTCAAGGTCCTGTTCCCATGGGCACTAGCCACCAAACTTATGACTTGTGAAGGTGTTGTTTCCCCTAAAACTGCAAGATGCCTTTGTGGAACTTCTTTTAAAGTGGGAAGAGTGGTGCACAACAGTCACCACACTGTCCTTGACAGATGGAGGGCTTGAAACTAATGGCATGGACACCACAATGATTGGAGATCCTCTATCTGCTGCAGCCTTCATGTACCTTCACAGCCACTGTAACATTACACAACAGTGTCAACTCCATTGTGCAGTTATCCTCCATCTGCTCTGCCACTGAAGACTTCCTGTATCACGTTTTTCCTGGAACCTTGCCCTTGACTGTTCCACCATGGGTGACCCTAAGGGAGTACATGACTCCAGACAGCTTGAGGGTCATTGGAACACGCAAGCCTCTCCACCATGACTAGGTGATGATCCATGGAGAGGATTTAAGATAAATAGGCATAACTCAAATATACTTTATGCTAAATGTGACACGTAACCTGTCATTGAAAACCTTGTAATTCACTGAATGTGCATTCTTGTATGTGAAGTTAGAAAAATAAAGTATAAATCTGTTTATTAATCTAGGTTTTCTAATGAAAACCACTAGTTGTACTTAAGGAACTTAATGTCCTGGGGCTCATGACAATGATCTGTAAATATTCTTGTTTTTCCTGTAAACCCAAATTATGGTTGGTCCTATAAAGACATGTGACCATGCTACCTGATGCTGGAATCCATCTTGAATTTTGTACTTTTCCAGAGGGGTAGAGGGAATTGAATAAAACCTTCCTGCCCTGGAGAAATGCTACGTAAAGAATGGGAAGCAAACAATGATTGTCTTCAGCTGGCTTCCTAGACTGCTCCCCATCACAAGTGGATGCATTTAAAGACTTGAAAACAAAAGGAACTGTAAGGACATGGGTGGAGACAAGCTGCTAGACCCAGGTCAGCTCTGGCTTGAGGGGAACTTTACCTGAAATAAGAACTAGGGTGAGCAATTATGTTTTGTAGCAATTTGTCTTTAGTATATTAGGCTTAGCTGATGTGTTTTGTTTTATTTTGCTTAGTAACTTACTTTGATTGACCTATTATCACTTTCAAACACTTAAAACCTACTTTTATACTTAATAACATAATTGTTGATTATTATTAAAACCCAGTGTAAATAATTTTTACCTGCAGTGGGGAGAAACAACAGCTATGCACATTTCTCTTTTATTGATAAAGAAGTAGAACATCATATGAGCTTACTCTATATAAACTTTATGCATAGTGAGAAAAATTCATTTTGGGGTGTTGGTCCCAATGGGGCTGTGCATCTGGGATCTGTGCCAAGCTTCCATGACTGAGCCTTCCCAAACCTGAGCTGTTTTCAGTGACTGTGTTGCTCTGGTAGGGGGCTGTTATTCCAAATGTGTGTTTCAGCAGGACAAGATGGTGGGGGGCAGGTAGGTGGCTTAGTGGTATGATCAGCCCAACAGATGACAGTCTCAAGGGGATCTCTGTGAGCTATCCCAGTGAGACTAATTGAAACCCAATACCATGGAAAACAGACATCCTCTCCAAGCTCTGTCCCCTTTCACCCCAGCTTTCCTTCTTCCTCTCTCTTTTTTAGATTTGTAGAGTTAAATTCCCAGCTAGAGGCACTTCCAGGAAATCAGAGCAAAGGGAAATTATGTTATCAGAGGTGGCAATCCTTATGCCTTTGCAACTTCCCTGCCTGAATTTGTAGGGTTTGTGTCCCATATGCTTAAAATCCGTCATCTATTAGAAGTATAACAATATCTTAACAATGTTTTGGATTAAGGTCAGATTAATAAAAGGGGATGGGAAAGTATTAAAGCTGCCTGTCATATGAAAGTATGAAAGCATTGATTGTTCATTCAGAGCTTTCTATTAATGTATATAACGTCCTGTGATGTATTTTATGTGCATTTCTATAGCACTCATCACTATAGTATCTGAGAACCTAACAATACTGAGGAGAGAGAGATCAGCATTCCAATTTTACATATTCTTCATATTAAATTGAATAAATACCTACATTTTTAGACTTAAAATGACTTTTATAGCTCTCTGAAAAATTCCATTTCTCAGTATAGATGGAGGTCATATATGGAAGAAGTTACCTTTCTCTTCCATATAGACTAGAATTTAGTTCTTCTATATTAGAAACATGAATGGAATTTTATAATCATCGAGCATAGTACATGTTATACAGCAATTTCTGTAGCTGTAATATAAAGTCATAGCCTGCTCTGTTTTAGAAATTCCCTCCATCAATTTAACATATTTGTTTGCTGCATACAATTTTCCTGATCTGCCTCCAGAACTGTTTTTAGATAGGATAGTTAGCACAGCAGGTCGTACAAAGAGCCCCTTTGCTTATTGATGTTTGAAATCCATTTTTCTTTAATCCAGGAGGCAGTTCATTTTTGTTGGACACTCCAGAGGAATCATAATATATTTTATTTGTAACTTGTGAAAATGACAAGTCTAAAAACTTTAGATATGTCAGCAAATATCAGAATGCTGTTTTCTACCCCTTTTGGCTGATAGATTCTCTTATTACCCATTTTATTTGAAAATGATGGTTTTATCATGCTGACAACTATAAAATAAGCATGGAACAAAAAACTAGAATAGAATTTGAAACATTCATGCCACATATTGACCAAGAAAGGAAATTTTGAGGTATTATGAAAGCAAATTCCCAGTGACTTCAATGTTCTGTGTTTTTTGCCTGTGTAACAATGACTGGTGAAACCAAACCTGGGACCTCTAGAGCTTAGTTCATGAGCCTCTACAGCTCAAGCTAAAGCCAGGTGGCTCTTAGGCTATGTCTAGACTACATGGCTCCGTCGATGAAGCCATGTAAAATAGTTTATTCGGCATAGTCAAAGAAGCAGGGATTTAAATAATCCCCGCTTCATTAAAATAAAAATGGCTGCCGCGCTGTGCTGACGAGCAGCTGATCTGGCAGTCTAGACATAGCGCAGTTGACAAAGGAAGCCTTTGTTGACCACTCCAGTATGCCTCATGAAACGAGATTTACCGGAGCGGTCGACAAAGTCTTCCTTTGTTGACCGCACTGCCACCTGTGCTGGATCAGCTGATCGTCATTTTTATTTTAATGAAGCAGGGATTATTTAAATCCCTGCTTCTTTGACTATGCCGAATAAACTATTTTATATGGCTCCGTCGACGGAGCCATGAAGTCTAGACATAGCATAGAAAGGCTGTAGAGCAAATTCTCTCTCTCTCTGTCTCTCTCCCCGTAACGGTACGGGTACACTGTCTTTGTTTTCAGAAGGGGTATGCAAATAGCACTCGCATTTGCATACCTACTTCTGTTCTTTTACCCGGAAGAGGCTTTTTCGCCATTTGGTCCATCTACATGGGGTCCAATATCGGAAAACCCACCTCTTTCAAAAGCCTCCTTCTTCCTCGTAAAACAAGGTTTACAGGGGGCTTTCAAAAGGGTTTTTTTCTGTCATTTGGCCCCATATAGATGGGGCCAAATGGCAGAAAAGCCTCTTCTGGGAAAAAAACTGAAGAAGGTATGCAAATACAAGAGCTGTTCGCATACCTCTTCCGAAACAAAAAGACAGTGTAGCCATACCCTAAGTGGTCTAAGTGCCACTAGATGTGACAGTGAACCACATCCAGCAGGTGTGTGAATTACACCTGCACACAAAATAATCAATGCCTGACTTTGATTTCACCAACGCCTACATGAAGATAAGTAATAATGCCTCTGAAGTCAATGTTGTTAAAGATATTGTAAAATCTGATGGGAGGTCACAGTCATATCCAGACACAGATATTAACAGTAAGACAGAAAGTCAAAGAAAATCATAAGGTCAGAGTGATTCCATATCTGGAAACTATGTTCACCTTTTCATAGGAAAACTATTTAATTTTCTATATTATCAAGATAAAAGGATTTTTTTGTTTAGAATATTTGTTAAACCTGTTTCTGCTCTGTGGGTTTCTCTTATAGCGTGCTACTTCCATTATGAGAATCAGAACCATTCCATGTGGCAGCTTATCTATAAATCAAAGGGGAATCATCTCTTCAAAGCAGGATTTGGAGCTTGCATTGTGATGATGGGAATAGGACTACAAAATGGCACAGTTGCTCTCTAGTTATCATTGCATATTGAACCTATGCATTCTATATGTTATTTTCATTTTTCTACCTAAAGCCATCTCAGTATTGCCAACACAGAGGCTATGTCTACACTGCAGGCTTTTGTCGGCAGAGAGTATGCTAATGAAACACTCATTAGCATTTGTTGCACTGTCATTTGCATATCTCTGCCGATGCTTTTTGCCCAAGAGGTTTTTGTGCAAAAACAAGCAGTGTAGACAGGTCCGTTTTGCGCAAAATCCTCCTTTTGTGCAATCTCCTGTATACCTCCTTTTTTGAGGCATAAGGGATCTCGTGCAAAAGGGTGGGGTTTTTTTGTGCAAAACGGACCTGTCTACACTGCTTGTTTTTGTGCAAAAACCTCTCGTGCAAAAAGTATCAGCAGAAATATGCAACTGACAGAGCGACAAATGCTAATGAGCACTTCATTAGCATACACTCTGCTGACAAATACCTGCAGTGTAGATGTAGCCTAAGTATTAAAAAAACTATGAGTAAGCTCCCTGCTCACAGACACATTCAAGATGATAGTGCATAAAATCTATGTGAGCAAATCTGGGGTTCTCTTTTCCTCATGGATTTTGAGCCTTTAGGATTTACATTTTCAAGCTATACTCTGAAATCATGAAGGCTATCAATTTTTAATTTAAATGGAAGCAAATATCCTCAAATAATTATATCATTCCATCAGCACAGGCTTTAAGAAAAACACCAGCTATGAGAATTACCAACACTATTACCTAGGAAGCTGTGAGAAACGTGTTGATCTCTAACACAAGTTAAACAAACATATCATCACTATTAATATTTCAGACACTCTTTTGGGTAAACCTGTAATTCTACTCATTTGTGATAGAACAAACTGCCATAGGGGATGCAAAAGCCCAAGGGGTACAACTATTAAATGGTAATACAAAGGTATTTCAATTTTATAAAACCTTTCCTTTGAAACCAAAACAGTTTAAAACCTCCAAAAGGAGAACCCAGTTATAGATTACTCACTGCAGAGATGGCTTTTTTCCTTTCTTGCCCTGGCTATGTCAACACTTCAAAGAAAAGTTGGAAAAAGATACACAAATTGTGAACTGCAATTTGCATATCTTTTCCCGTTTTTTTCCTGAAAAAGGCTTTTCCAACATTTGCCCTGTCTACACAGGGCCAAATGTCAGAAAAAAACCCTCTTTCAGAACATGCCTTCTTCCTCATAGAACAGAGTTTACAGGTATGCCAAAAAATGCGTGTGCTTTTCCAAAAACATTTTCCAAAAAAAAGCCACGTTCCTTGGATGCAGCAGAGCTTTTCTGGGATGCCTCTGTTTTCACAGAAAAGCTCCATAGTGTAGACAGACTCAGAAGGATATGTTTTTGCCTGGTCTGAATTTTTCCTGGGACCAGAAGAAGGCAGTTACATTTTCCAGTGGAATCCATTTTAAGCTATGGTTTATGAACATTGGTATTAATACCTTCACACAGAACGTAGTAGTACGAACGTTGCATTGTAGCTTCCTGTCACGCAGGGAGGGATTTGTTATTATTGGCTCCAATTCTTGATGGTCCTATTGTCTTTGCAAAGATGTACAGTATAGTGTTGGTGGCCCAATACTTCTTGACCAGGGGAAGCTAAGGTAATAAATTCTTGTTAATGGCTAAAATCAAGCCGAAGAGAGGTTTTGGGGGTGAATTGGGGGCAGGACGGTTGTGTGGAAGGAAAGATGGGTGATTCCATCTTGGAAACGAATAAGAAACGATTGAGAGGTACATCTAAGGGCATGTCTACACTAGGAAATTATTTAAAAATAACTAAATTCAAAATAACTCCCAAAATAACTATTTTGAAATACGCTTATTCTCCAAGGAAAGCAGAAGTACAGATTTGAAATAATCAGCCCATTATTTCAAAATAATTGGCTTGGTAGTGTGGATGCTATGCTTATTATTTTTAAATAAGGGGGTTATTTTGAAATAACTCCCTACTGTAGACCAGGGTTAAAGGAATATAAAACTGGTCTTCAGTCTCCTGAAGCTCAGTCCAAATTAGAATTTAGTGGTAGTTAGACCTCAGCTCATGCCAAGTACTCTCATATGCTGGAAGAACGGATCTTTAAACATTAAAAAGGCATTCTTTTTTTAATTTAAATGTTGTCACTGGAACATTGTCAGTCTCAGTTTACTTTTCTATCTTATTTTTTCCTAACTTCTTTTTGCCTTTCATCCTGTCTCTGATTTTATTACTGTACAACCAGAGCTATGTTGTGATACTTTTACAAACCATTTCACAAATGAACACACTTTCTTAATTTGCCTTTTTATTCCTGGGTTAAAAATTGGGAGCTAAATTCATTCTTTATGTGACTTTGTCACAGAAAAAATTACATTAAGATATTTGTGGAGGGAATTCACTAAAATCCAACCCTTTGACTTCTATACCAGTTGACAGTATCTTTTCAATAGTTAATTTGGGGTTCACTAATCAACTAGGGAGCATGCTCATCTTCCAATGGTGGTCAAAAGGGGGAAATATTAACTGTAAAGGCACTGAGTCTATTAATACTGTTTTGATACAGGCATTTACATAATAGCTTGCTCTTTCAACAGGAATGAAAAGGTTTCTTAGGAATAACCATGCATGTTCCCAAATTTTTGTTACAAATGTACATTTTAACTATCCTTTTAAGAAAGATTCTATGGAAAAAATCAGTATATGTGGGAAAATATTCACTAACACAAGCTGTTTATGTTATTTTGATCACAATGAACTAGTTAAAATAACTGTTGAACCTCACAAAAAAGGTCTGGGCCTATTTTATCACAGGATCATGATTCACATGCTCTTTCTTCCAGACGAGTGACTAAAACTGAAAAACAAAACAAAACACCCTATTCTCAAAGAGAGAAAGATGCTTGCGGTCATACTTGGTTGCGAAAGGTGTCACCAATCAATAGCCTGGATAATATTCTCCACCTACCCCAAATTTGCTTCCATGCTGTAAGGAGGTTCAGTAATGACCAAGTAAACTAATGGATGTAGGTAGATCACCACCACCTCTGTCTTACAGTCATTTCCAGTTAATGTTTGATATTGGACATTAGTTCCAGTAATAATATAAGGATAAATGTAGTTAAATGGGAACAGCTCACTAGAAATAAATATCTGTTTGAAGTGTTGTAACCAAAGCCACTGCTGGGTGTTGCTGTGATGTCTCTTCTAACTATCTAGCAGAATGCGGTGTGTGCTGCAAGCCTGGGCACAAGCTGTTTTCATTCAGAGCAATAGGCTCTGGCCTTCACTAAGCTCCTGTTAAATCACATACATGTTGAGTAATAAAAGATTATTTGATTAAGGCTGCCAGAAAATATAAAGTACAAATAGTCCAGGCCTAATTACTTTAGTAGCTCCTCATCCTCTGGAACAGTCCAGTCCAGCGCTATAAAGGTAACCATGGGAGCCCTAATGCCATGGACAATCCCTCGGATCCATCTGTCCACAGGAGGCAATTAAACCCTGCCTTGCTGGGCCCCTGGCCAAGGCATGCAGAGGCTCCATGGTGGAAGGGGTAGAATGAGGGTAGAAGGGGGGAAGGGGTAGGAGCTGAGGACTAGCCTCCCCAAGGCAGCCCTCAGCACCACCTGGAGCTCTACTGGCGAGTTAAATGGCTGCTACAGTAGCAGCAGTGGTGGCCCTTTTCAGTCACTGGGCCCCAGGTCAGTTGCCCCTCCCCCACTTGCCCATTGGCAGACCTGCTTGAGGTGCTACAGACCACAGGCCAGGTCTTTTATTTGTGGTTTCAGTGTGTTCACCCAGGCTATGTTCCTGTTATCCTAATGAGGAGTTGTCCCACACCTCCTGCCTGTAGACCACAGAGTTACAACCTTCTGACTTAGCTACTGGCAGATCCCACTCCTTCCCTGCTTCACTTCTAACTTTCCAGTCCCTGCTTTCCTGTTGCCTACTAGCCAGTATTCTCACACAGTCAAATCCCAGGCTGCCGCCTATGGCCTGCTGCACCTGCTCCAATGGTAGCCCAAACTCAGCACACAGCTTGATTTTCTGGGCCCCTGAGATCATGCTATTGCTTTCTTATCCAACATTCTAAGAAGTCTTATACTGGCTAGATATTGAATATGGAAGTGCTCTCTAGTGACTAGAATCTCTCTTTCCACCTTATTCAGGATACAGAGTAGGAATTCACATTGGCTCAACACTGTAAAAAATTATGTAGGTAATATTATTGTGTACAGACTCCAAGTAGTGTTACTGCATGTCCTGTAACTTAAATGAACTTAGATACCTCCTGAATATGTTATGACTAAATTAGAAGAATAACTGAGACTTTCCCTTCATAGAAAACTCTGAAATACATACTAATTAAAGCCAAGCAAATAATTTTAAATTAATAATTTATCTCACAACCTTTCTTTGCCTGCAGAACTGCTGTGTGCAATATGAAGGTACCATAACTTCATTCATTGTTTGAATTTCAGAATTTTTTAAAAATTTGCAGATACCTCACAAGCAGTTTGTTGAGACTACTTGATGCCTCAAAATTGAACTGTGTTGCTTAGGGAAAGGGCCAAGCAGCTGAAATGGTAATGAACTAAAACAATTTGGCTGGGATTTTTAAAAGTGCTCACTCACATTGTCCCATTGACTTCGGTAGGAGCTGTTAGGTCAATGCTAAGCTTTTGTTGAAAATCAAAACCTTTAAGTATTAGAGGCCTGATCTACACTAGGACCTTAGTTTGAAATAACCCCCCCAAGGTTGAATTTGTAAGCG
This sequence comes from Pelodiscus sinensis, assembly GCF_052426305.1. Classification (NCBI taxonomy): domain Eukaryota; kingdom Metazoa; phylum Chordata; order Testudines; family Trionychidae; genus Pelodiscus; species Pelodiscus sinensis. Next base: position 92,580,952 of record NC_143057.1, read on the forward strand.
ATGTGTCCACACTCCCAAGACCATTTTTTTTAAATAAGTGGCTATGGAATTTGAACTCTGTACTCCCGCTTTTCATGAGGAATAACACTATTCCTGAACTTGTAAGTCTGAAATAATGTTAGCGTGGACACTCCAGTACTGTTAATTCAAACTAATTAGCCTCCGGGAGGCCTCCTGCAGCTCCCCGGAGTGCTTCCTGGGTCTCTGAGTTTAAGGTAGTGCATCCACATTAATGAAGCCTATCTTGGATGACATTCAATTCTTCTCTGTAGTGAGGATTTGGAAGTTTGAATTTGTAAAATCTGGTGGCCAGAAGTTGAATTTAGTAAATTCAAAATGATCTCCTAGCGTACGAATTGCATAGCTTATTTCAAGAGGATTTTGAAATAGCTTATTTTGTAATTTGGCGCTCCCTACACAGTGCCAAATTTTGAAATAAACCACTGTTCTGAAATGTTTCTTAATACTCATGGAATGAGGTTTACAGGAATGTTGGAATAGCATGCCCATTATTTCAAAAGATATTTCAAAATAAAGGGCACAGTGTCAAGACACAGAATAGGAACCACCATGTAAACATATCTCAAGATACTTCAGAACACTGCTGCTTCCAGTTTTACGTTTATTTAAACATCATAGTCTGTTATCCTGCCAGGTGGGTCCCTGCATACTCATGGAGTCCAATTGAACCCAGTGCGGTCCCATTCATTCCAAGCATCTTACTGGATTAGGGCTTATTTATCTTAAGGAAAAACAATGCAGTAGCATCTCAGTTATAAGCACCAGAGTTATGCATTGAATGGTGAACCATAGACCTCGGCTGAAAAAGAAGTATGCAATCAAGCCGCAGCAGACACACATGTGCACATGTGCGCGCACACACATACACACAAAGCAAATACAGTACTGAAAACAGCAGTTTTTTAAAAAAATGTATAACTTAATATTTTGTTCAGTTACTAACAACCTTCATTCTTGAGGAGTTTGTAATGTTAAGGTTCTACAGTAGAAGGCAAGAATTCTTTCTTTCAATGAAGAAAAAGCCTTACTTGTCAAATTGATGCTATTGATGATAGGACACTAATGATTTAGATGCCAAGACTTTTTGCATGATCAGTAATTACTACTTCTTTAAGGAACTGATCACACAATGTGGTCACATATACAAGCCTCTTGCATCCCTATGAAGTTCCACTGGCTTCACTGTCACTCACTGGGTACAGGAGTTTGTAAGTTAATTGCATTGCTATAGTGAATATGTTTTTTAAAAAAATCCCCATAATTTTACTTGGAAGAAAATTGCTACTTCAAAACCTAATTTGGTAAATCCTTGAAAAGTATGAATCTGATTCTCAAAAATGCCTGTGAGTTCTTTGTCCCACTCGTGCATATTAGAATACCTGGCTTGAATTTATTAAATACAAAGATAAAGGTTTCTCTATCATCACTAACACTCAAAAAAAGATAATTAAGGATGTTCAACAAAGTACATCTCTAATTATTCCATTAGCAGTGATTAAATTTCAGATAACCAGGAGACAAAATATATCAACTGTTACTGGCTAATTACATGGACTATCCAATATTGTTTAAAAAAATTCAGTAAAGAAATAGATCTATTAGTACCCACTACTCCTCTTCTCAACTGTATTGAGTAATGATTAATGGCTCTTCATTTACTTTCTAGCATTTCCAATTTATTTTAATAACAATACAGTTTTAAATAGGGTATTTGGCAATGTCTTTGCTATTTAACTCAAATGTTCTTATACTCCATGAGACAAAGACATTCTTTTAAAGTGAACAGTCAATGAGTAGACCTTTGATACTTCTGGTATCTCTGGACCTTTGATACTACTTTGATACTATCCAACTCTATCCATTTTTGCCTACCATTTGTATTAGACTAGAATAAAGTTATAAAAATAATGCCCTATCTTCTGAATTACAAGATTCAGTTTTAGCAGATGAACTTGCCTGGAGTGATAGGGAAGCTGACCTGTGATGCACACCTGTAACTGAGGCGTCTTCCTCACCTTTGTCTGATTCTAGTCTTCAATATCGATTCATTGGTGACATTCTTCTTGTGAGTTACTTTGTTTACCAAATTCTAATTCTCCCATCATAGAAATTCACTATGTTGTACTTCCCATAATTCACTTACATTAAAGGACTGTTGGCTTCCGTAATATTTGGCAAAGATTTAATAGTAGTGTACTTGCATAGGATCATATCAGGGAAAAGCAGTGGAATAATACTATGGAATATTTGTTATTATATTATAATATAATTAAAGTCATATGGCACTTATGTAAACAAAGTGACAGGGTGCACTGTGATGCAGTCTCCTTACATTTGTTCTGTTTGTTCTTTTCTATGCTAATTCCCAAACTTGTACTTTGCAAGGAGTCTCCCAGTTATCAGTACACATTAATAGTGTCCCAATCTATCAAGTGGTTGTTGTAGTAACCATGATAGCTAAATCTTAGTTCCAACTTGGGAGACAAGCTTCCTCCTTCTGTTACGGATAGCTTTTCCAAACATCCTGTGAAATTAGTGATAATATGGTGTATTTTTTTTAGGGAGCTCATAGGATTACTACAATTTGGAACCGATGAGAGTTCAGATCGCTCTGATGAGCTTTTGATAAACAATCAGGTTTTGAATGCTCAAACAATATGTGACTCTGCTAATCTTTTTCATTAGTTTAAGAGAGTAAAGATCAGGAATATATGAACTGTTAAGAAACAGATAACTTTTTCAGATAAGTATTCCTAGCAATGTACAAGGAAGGCATATAGGTGCCCCATCTGGCCATGCCCAATACCCATAGAATCATAGAGCTGGAAGAGACCTCAGGTCGTCATCAAGTCCAGCCCCCTGCCCAAGGCAGGACCAATCCCAACAGAATCAACTAGCCAGGGCTTTGTCAAGCCGAGACTTAAAAACCTCTAGGGATGGAGATTCCACCACCTCCCTAGGTAACCCATTCCAGTGCTTCACCACCCTCCTAGTGAAATAATTTTTCCTAATATCCAACATACCCACTACTAGGATTAATGGGCACAAAGTGATGGTGGTTTATATAATCATTGAACTGGAAGGGACCTCGAGAGGTCATCAAGTCCATTCCACTGTCCTCACAGCAGAGCCATGCACCATCGAGACCATCCCTACTCTTAAAAATCTCTAATGATGGTGTTTGTCTGAAAGGGGCAGATTGTCCCCAGATGGTTCCTTAAGGAAAGACAGAGCCTCAACGTTGATTTGATTTTTTTTTTCTGAGAAGGGCTCTCTGCTTGAACAGTGGAACTTTGTTGGTTGAATGGTTTGTCTGAGTTGAGGGTGAATGATGAGGTCCTCCCCCACCCATCATTAAAGATTTTTAAGAGCAGGTTAGACAGGCTGGCCTATCAGTCTATTGGCAAAGCACTCACTTCAAGAAAAGTTTTCATTTCACTCATTGCTTATTGTTCTCAAGCTGACTCTCTTTAAAGCTGTGTGTCCCATTGTTAGAAAAGTCATCAAGGAAGACTGCTTCATCCACCATTATATAACTTGTCTTCTCCTGGTTATTAAATATAAATAGGGTGTGTGTGTGAAGGGGGGCGGATGGGAGGGAGGTGTTTCCTGACAGGCTTGATTCTTTTGGCAAATGTTGATGAGTGAGGCTGATTTCAGTCCCTGTTTTCAAGATAGGCCATTTACCTTTTCTTGCTACCAGGTCAGATTGCTCCATTCTCTTTTAGGGGCAATAAGAGAACATGTACTGTGTAAGATGTAAATAGGCCCATTTTCAAATAAAATCCATTTCCATGTTTTCTACAGAGTGTCAGCTACTCTACTAACCAGCAACTATTCCTGGTCTGGTTTTGATAAGGACTGGGATACTATTCTCTGAGTGTATGTCTTCACTGCAACACTATTTCAAAATAACTAGCGCTATTCTAAAATAACTTAGTCCGCCTCTACACAGCGGGCAGGTATTTTGAAATAGTGTCAAAATAGTGTCATGTTGGAGGACTTCTTACTCCAACTCCTGTAATCCTGATTATATGAGGAGAAAGGGAAGTCAGAAGAAGAGTGCTCCATTTTGAAATAAGAGCTGTGTAGACACTATTTTGAAAGAAGCTATTTCGAAATAAGATAAGCAATTGATGTAGCTCAATTTGCATAGCTTATTTTGAGTTAAGCCCTGCTGTGTAGATACACCCTGAGATGGAAATAGAAAAAGGTAGCATCAACCAGAACTTGGAGTGGGGTGCACATTGTAGCTTGTTTGGTAAAATATAGACTGTTGGATTCTTTTCTTTGTATCAGTCAATGCTTTTTTTTTTATGCTCCTTTAGCCTCTCAGATGTTACTTTCTGTAACAAGTAGTTCTGCTGACTTTTTCTAATATTGTGATTAATTTGTTTACATGTATTATTAGTTTATTTCTTTGCATTTGACTCTCATAAATAGCACTGAAATGCTTTGGGTGAAATTCCAGCTGCTCATCTTCACACAACCACCCCTTGTTGTCACCGCAGTAACTATGTAATAACTCCTAAAGATTTATTTTTACTGAGGGGATTTTCTGTTTACCAGAAATTTTTAACTTGTGTGCCCAGCTGTCATCAGTTTTGTGCATAGTCATTTTAGTTGATTATTTCATATACTGTATTACATTTAGAATAACTCCACTGTAGCCATGGTAACTATTTTTGCTTAAGCACAGTTGAGCATGTGGGTTCATTTTAATTTAGCTAAAGAAAATGGAGAAATGCTCTTGAAAGCTCCTGAAATCATTTAGGTTATTATTGGCTTTCATTTCAGGTTCAACAGAGATAGAATTGTTCATTGCCTCTTTCTGTCCTTTTCTGTGAATTGTCTTTTTTTTTTAAAACTCAGTATATGTGGGCTGAAAAACATACATAGCAAAAAAACAAAAAACAAAAATCCAACAAAAACAAAAAAAAAAAAACTTTGTGGAGAATTTCTATAAGCAGGTTTCCTTCCTACAGTTTTCTCTTTATGTCAAATAAGGCCAGTGTCTAATTTGCTAACTTTGGCTAGGGTGACCAGACAGCAAGTGTAAAAAACTCAGAAGAGTGCAGGGGATAATAGGCATCTATATAAAACAAACCCCTACATATCAGGACTGCTCCTATAAAATTGGGACATCTGGTCAAGCCAAGTTTGACATATTTTAGAATGGTCTCAGCCTCTTAAAGAATAAGGACTCTGAGGCTGCAAAGTCTTTGGTTAACAGCTCTGGGTCTGTTTTCATGTTAAGTATTTGTTTACCATTGTACACAACAAGTATTACATAATTCTAGCAGGGGTTGTGCACCCAGATCTGCTCTTGCGCATGTCAGTCTAGGCAGTCCTGGAATAAAGCAAAGTTTGTACGCACTAAAATTTCATGCAAACAATGATTTAATTGCTGCACATACTACACACAGAAATGTAAATACAATATTTATATTCCAATGAGCATAGCAAAATTATAAAATTCAGACATAAAATTCCAAAATGAGCATAGCACACTATTACTGAAAAATTGCTTACTTTCCCATTTTTTTATAATTATAAAAAATGGGAAAGTAAGCAATTTTTTCAGTAATAGTGTGCTATGCTCGTTTTGGAATTTTATGTCTGATTTTGTAAACTTACATTTAAGTTGGGCTTAAGTGTATACCCCAAATTAAAAAACACAGTAAGAGAACCAAAAAAGTGACACTGTGGCTAACAACCAAGGAAAAGAAGCAGTGAGAGATAAAAAGGCATTGTTTAAAAAGTATAGGTAAATCCTAGTGAGGAAAATAGAAAGGAGCATAAACTCTGGCAAATTAAGTGTAAAATTATAATAAGAAAAGCCCAAAAGGAGAGTGAAGAAAAGCTAGACCAAAATTAAACAAGTAATAGCTAAATGTATTTTTTAAGTACATCAGAAGCAGGAAGCCTTCTAAACAACCAGCAGGGCCCTGTGACAGGGCACCTGCCCTGCACTGGCCCTTTAAGGCCAAGTCTCAGGCCCTGAACCGGGGCTGAGAACAAAGAGGGCAGCTGAGGCTATTAGGGTTAGTGAGAGCCCAGCTGGCAGCTATATAGAGAAACACAGTTGGCTTGAGGAGGCCAGCTGAAGCCATTAGGGCTAGTGAGAGCCCAGCTGGCAGCTATCTAGTGAAGCAGTTTGCTTGAAGAGGCCAGCTGAAGCCGTTAGGGGAATGAGGGCCCAGCCGGCAGCTATATAGAGAAGCACAGTTTGCTTAGCTGGGGAGAGCTAGTGAAGGGTTGACTGCAGAGGAAGCAGGAACTCCCAGGATAGAGAACAGCTGGGGATAGTCAGCTAGGGCTCCCCCTGGCCAGGGGCTGGAGGCAAGGCCCAGGGTTTGGAGGTGGATTACAAGGCAGCCTAGGTAAGCGGGGCAGTAGAGATAACCCCAGTGCCAATGATGAGCAACTCGTACAGACTGTAACTTGCCCTGAGGGGCTAGATGAGGACAGTCAGGGGGCACTGAAGCACAGTGGGGAGCGTGCACCCTGACAGGCCCCTAGATGGTAGTCATTGCAGAGAAGCTAAATTAATTCTTTGCTTTAGTCTTCACAGCTGAGGATATTGGTGACATTCCTAAGCCTGAGCCATTCTTTTTAGGTGACAAATCTAAGGAATTGTCCCAGATTGAGGTATCATTAGGAGGTGGTTTTGGAACAAATGGATAAACTTAACAGTAACAAGTCACCGGGACCAGATGGCATTCACATAAAAGTTCTGAAAGAACTCAAATGTGAAATTGCAGAACTATTAACTGTGGTTTGTGACCTATCCTTTAAATCAGCTTCTGTACCTAATGAGGGGAAGAAAGCTAATGTAACACCAATATTTAAAAAGGGCCCTAGAGGTGATCCTGGCAATTATAGACTGGTAAATCTAAAGTTAGTACCAAGCAAATTAGTTGAAACTATACAGGCAGTCCCCGGGTTACGTACAAGATGGGGACTGTAGGTTTGTTCTTAAGTTGAATTTGTATGTAAGCCGGAACTGGTACATATTGTAGGGGAAACTCTAGCCAAACATTTCTCCAGAGCTCAGTTTTATTCTCCCACACCTCACTTCCCTCAGTCCTTTATTCTCAAGCTGAGGTGTCTGCTGAGAAAAGCCACTCCGCGTCTCCCTGGTCTGCTGGCGGGGGCGCTAGCTTCGTGTCTCCCTGGTCTGCTGGGAGGAAGCAGCTAGTGCGGGGTTGCCTCACCCCGTTTGTAATTAGGGATCCGATGTAAGTCGGATCCATGTAACCCAGGGACTGCCTGTAGTAAAGAATAAACAAGTGAGGTGACACTGGGGGGGAATGCAAAATAAAATCAGTCTTCTGAAAGGGGTACAGTAATTTGGAAAGTTTGAGAATTACCGCTCTAGGACACAGTCCACCAGGTTTTCCTCTTGCTGCAAAGACCATTCCTGTTTGACCCTCATAAATTCTGATTGTTCCTGAATCTGGCCCATCATTGATAAGGTCTTCTATGACCCTTTTTAATCTTTCCCCACTCATCTGGGGGTTCTTGTTCTATCTCCTTGGTGTGAGGAGTTTTGTGTCTGTCGTGGAGAATCATGCCAATCAATGAAAGAAAAAGCACTGTAGTTTGGGCCATGGGAAAAACTCACAGAACACTGTATGAGCAGAAAGCCACAATTTGCTACCTTTAAACATTTAAAAAAATTTAATTGTTCTGTGCCCTGGTTCTCAGGAGGCTCTAGTTCTACTATAAGTATAGTTTTGTGTGGCCAAGGACCACATACAAAAATGGTGAGATACATGTAGCGCTATTTTTCACAAATTTCACAGTTGCGCATGGATTTGTTTGAGGTGGGAGAAGATACATCATAGGCATATTACCAGTTTCATATTTCTTTCTTTAAGGCTGGACAACCTATTGAGGATATAAAATTGTCTTTCCAGTAGCTGAATGGGGAAAAAATGTGGCTTTTCAGTTTAGTGGTGAGGAATCCATCAGTCTATGCCACCAGTCTATGCCAATTTTATGAGAATTGTCAGTGCACAACAAATCAATGAATGAAGAGGTTTGGTGAACTATCCAGGTGGCCCTACCAGAGCTGCACTTCCATTGAGCCTCAGGCACCATCTAAAATGTATGCTGCATTAGAAATTTGCTAGAACAAGCTTCCAGAGTTGAGACAATATGGCAGTTGACAGACACCTAAGCTAGAACAGAGGACTTGGATCCAAAAGGAGAATGGAATCCCTGCTTCAATCCTGGCCAGTCCTTGCAAAATTAGCCTGTGTGTCTGCCTGCAGGCTGTGACAGAAATGGAGAGAGGAACACTGCAACTTTGCTCAACTTTCTAAACATGGAGGAATGTAGCAGAAAGCCTTCCCCACAGAAGGGATTAAAGCTATGCTGACCAGATATTCCTGCCCCCCACGATTGAACCAATTGACCTCTGCCCCCTTATTTCCACATGTCCACAGACTATTTCAAACCTTCTAAATGTCTCTGAAGTGGACAGACAGGAGCACACTGATTTTTATTTTCCCATGTTCTGAAGAACATGGTCTACATACACGACTAGTGAAACCTACTGTAGTCATGGTTCTTCAGAGTACAGTAAAAATAATGTTTTAAAAATGGTTTTCTGGAAGTCATTTATTTTGGACTGAGCAGAGGTTGGTTCGAGTGACAAAGGGCAAGAGAGGAGTAGGGAAATGGATTGTGACAATGGGGTGGCTTCAGTAGTGTGTGTCTCTCTCTCTCTTTGTTCTACACACACATAATTACGTAGGAAAGTGTCAGAGGGGTAGCTGTGTTAACCTGTAACTTTAAAAAACAAATTGACAGGAACATTTTTCCCCTCTCCCTTCTTTTTATCATTCTGAGTCCCCCTTTTTCTTTCTTCACCCAAGCTCATCTGGAGAAGTGGGTTTTGCCCACAAAAGCTCATGATACTATATATATTTGTTAGCCTCTAAGGCTATGTTTACACTACAGAGTTTTTTCAGAAAAGCAGCCATTTTCCTTAAAAACTTGAATTATGTCCATACTGCAATCACATTATTTTGAAAGAAAATCAAAAGAACAGAGGAGTTTTTCTGACATTGGTAAACCTCTTTCTATGAGGAAGAAGCCTTTTTCCGAAAGAGCTCTTTCAGAAAAAAGTGGGTGTGGCCGGGGAAGAGGGAGCTCTTTCGAAAGAGGAAAAAGCACAGGTGCCCTGGTGGCCACTCCATCCATAGTAATCACAATTTAAATGTGAGATACCATCCACATTGAATGGATGCTATCTTTTGAAAAAGCAGATTGCTATTTTGATGCACTTCAGCAGTGTGGACTCTCTCTTTTGGAAGCAATTTTTTCGGAACATCTCTTCCAAAAAAAAGATTCTTCCAAAAAAAGCCTGAGGTCTAGACATAGCCTCAAATGCCATAGGACTACTTACTGTTTTTATCTAGAGAAGAAAATTACAGAGGCTGTAACTTCAAATGCACTTGACTAAAGTTTTCCACTACAGATTGAACCTCTCTGGTCCAGCAACATCTGTGGTCTGGCATGATGTCCACTTATCAGGGGTGTAGCCAAGTTTCCCACAGTCCCATAAAGTTGTTTATAGGCACCAATCCTGTGTCTCAGTGTTCTGCACTATTAGATAGCTCTAATTTATCCCTAAATATCTTCTAAAGAGTTCAGTAAGCAGTGGAGTGTTGGTAATGCTGCTAGCAAGATTGACATCCCATGGACCAGCAAATTCTTGTGTTTGGTGCCAGTCAGATCTTGAGGTGCTGGACTAGAGAGGTTCAACCTGTACAACAAAGCAGGTATTTTGAGAGGAGAGCAACATAATAGTTTATAGATCTCAGACTCAGTCCCCCCACTAGCATGCTCATCAAGAGGTTCTGCAACCTGATCACCTGGGAAAATGTGCAGAATCACTTCATAGCCTTCTTGGTCCCAGCCACATCATCTCCTTTACTGCCCTGTCTGACAAAGAACCCAATTGCATTTAGCAGCACAGTGAGTGCCATGGTAGGCTGAGTACTGGGTGTCCGTGACAGCACACAGTCCAGTTCTGTGTAGAAAGGCCATGAGGAAGATATGTTCCCAAACAGATGACTGAAGACCCACTCCTTCCTACACTGCTATTTCAAGTGCTTCCACCTTTCTTGGCACTGAAGAGCAACAGGCTCAATGCCCAACTCTGCCCACCTTCTAGAAATGTGAGCATGTAGGTGAGGTTCCTGCTGCTCTACATGAAATCATGCCATTGACTGCACTCGACCGAGATATTAAGATGATGGTATCCTTTTTGAGTCAACTCACTGCTTGCTGAGCGGTTGCTGTATTCACCTGCTGTAGTGACCTTTCCATGCTGTATCAGAGTTCTAGTGAGATTTGGACATTGCAGCACACTGTTTCCACTGCACACAAAAAAGTGGGAACTTTATAGACTGAAGGTCATAAGGATTTGTGTACAGTGCACTGACGGAAATGGAGGACTATTGAAGCTTGAGACCTTCCTCACATCCACACTAGAAAGTGGCATAGATATAGGGGCAGGCCACAGTTCTCCCTGAGCACATACCCAGACCCCTCAGGTGAATTAGCTAGCTGGGCATCTATCCATTTCAAGACACAGGCCTCCTAGGTAATATTGACTCTTTGTAAATAAACAACACTTTATGCTGGTATAGAATCTCTCATTGAAAAAATCTCAAAATGCTTTAATTAATGATTTAAAGTCTTATAAAATACCTACGAGGAAGCTGGCATTATACTCATGGTCCTACCATGAGGGCAGGGGCCTGGATTTGATGACCTTTTAAGATTCCCTCCAGTTCTATGATTTCTATGATACTACTTTTACAGCTAAGTAATCAAAGGCAGAGAGATTGTGTGAAAGAGTCAAACAGAAAATCACAGGCTATTCTCACCCCTGAGGTTATGATTAGCTGTGGCTTAGACCCATTAGCTCTAACCAGTAGCTCATAATCTGTCATGGTAGTGTGTCCTTAGGGGTTTCTGCACCCATAATGTGGCTCCAGTCTGAAAAAAAGCTCCACATTGCCTTCTTTCCTTTGCAAATTTTGAACAGCTGTTTCCTTGCAGGGGAGAGGGGAGAAATCAATAACTCTGCACTCATCATCTGTGACTAGTTTACTTCTGTAAAGTGACAAGTGATTGATTTGCTTCATCACCCACTCAAAGACAGCTACAGCTCCTTTATTCATGCTGTACAATAGGAAGAGAGAAGTGGAAAGTATTGGGTGAGAAGGAAATTTGAGGGAGATGTCAGTCTTCAGAGTTCATCACTGGAATTCCTGCCATTTTAATAAGGATGACCCAGGAACATAGTCCAAACATTTATCTTCAGTGCCACATAATCACAAATGTTCAAGAACAAGTCTTTCAAAATGGGCAACATGCATACAAATTGACAACTATTTAAAAATATTCATATGGCATATATGTAGATTATTGCATTCACTCCTTTGGCTTACCAACATTGTGACCCAAAATAACAGATTGGACCCTTCTGGAATATATGGAGTTCTGTCAGTAATTTCTCCCCATTTTCAACTAATAAGTGTTAGTAAAGACAGTACTCTGTGTATTACATGCTACACATGACTTTTCAGTGGATCCTGTGCTTCGTTTACTTATAATAAAGTAATAGGTCCCCTAGTCTGTGCATTTTTTGGCTGTGTTTATGAACAGTTCAGTAAAAACAGAGACAGACAGAGAGAGATGAGAGAACTTTCCTAGTCACTGGGACTCACAAGGGAAAAGATGTTTAGCTGTATTGAATTGGAGCACTGATCCACTAAGTCTAGCATTCTGCTGTATCAGAGACTATTCACATCATGGGCATTAACTTTAAGCACCTGTTTTTGACTACTACAGACCTCACCAACTGTGCAATGCTATATGGGGAAAACAAAAGATGAAGTCAATCCTTTATCTCAGCAGGTGGCCTTATAATGCCTTTAAGGCTGATTTTTGATTACCCTAAGATACCAAGAAAGAAAAACATAAAAAGGGGAGGGCGATGGCAAATTAGCTAGAGAACTAACAAGTACATATTTCACAAAAACCAAAGTTTAAAAAAAATCAGGAAATCGGAAGAATTTTCAGAATGATTCTAAAAAGGTAAATAAGAGAATAGTTCTCAATTTAACTTCCCACCATAATGTTAATAACATTATCTACATATGGATTAACTATCCATAATTTGCCGGATTTAGAATTTCTTTGCTCACAAATTTGTTAGCAGATTGTTTTTCACTAAATTGCTAAGTTTTTCAAAACCATAAGATTGAAGTTTCATGCAAAGATATGTCAGCCTATGGCTTTTCATGAAGTCTTCCCCATGCCTATTCAGTAAATGTATTTATTATTAATATTATTTGTATAGCAGTAACTCTTAGAAGCTTCAATCAGTGATGAGGGCCTCAATGTATTAGGTACTGCACAGACATAAAAAGAATACAGTATTGGCATCAAAGAATCAAGTATCTGTCAAGAGCCAAGTGAATACTATTTGTTATTTGCATAGCAGCAGTTGTGTTTCCTAACTGGCATTTGACTCAATCATTTCAGGATTGAAACACAGCAAACACACTTACAAGGACATTTTCACCAGACCTCAGCTTTCTGTGAAGATTTTGTGTGACAGCTGCCATCCTGACTGACAAACTGGGGATTGAATCAGGGAATTAGATCTGAAAACATGAATCTCTCCTGCTTGAGCAAGAGAGTCTATTGCAGGAGCTATAACAGACTCACATCCTCTGTGGATTGGGCACAGAGGGACACACAACACACTAAACAGTGGGTTATACTTGTGAACAAATATGGGTGCATATGAATGTTTGCAAACAAAACAAAGCTGTGAATGCTAATGAAGGAATTTCACACATTTTATTCAAATGCATGCTTATGAATAGTTTCTTGCATTGTTCAGCCAGCTCTGCAGTTTGTGGTCAGCTTAACTGGTACAAGCATAGTGGGTTTGCTGCCAAAGGACCTATCCTACTATCCTGTGGTGAATCTGTCATGAGGGGGACAGGCAGCCCAAGAAGATGTACAATTAATTTGGTGGAGCTTCCCTGAGGGATCTCTTTTGGGAAAGGGGATTTGGAGACAATGCTCCATCTCCTCCCTATTCCTCTCAGTTGTATTCCTGCCCAGGGTACATAGGTCTTGATTTCTCTAGGTCCCTTTCAGTTCTAGTATTCTGTGATAATGGGAGTAAATTCTTCCCCTTGAGCAGAAACATGATGACTAACCCTAACTGTTGTACAGGCTCTCTTCCTCCTGATCTTCTATATCCATGGAATTTAAAAATAACATATCAGGGATATGTTTTTTGATGATGGTGATAAAATACACCAGATTTGCGGTCAATATGCATGTTGCACTCTCCCAGGACAAGACCACAGATATAGAAAACCCAAAACTCATCCCTTGCCTACCTGGGACTTCCAGAGATCATGTCTGGTCTAACCTAAATGGCTGGTTTCACCCAGGACCTGATTGTCCACCCAGATGTCAAGATAGTGACTGGGCTATAATGGCCTATCTTGGATAGATCATCTCTTCATTAGGGCAGTGCTCAGACTCCAAGGCAACAAGACAGACCAGTGATCCAAATTTGATCATGAAGACCTTAATTCCATGAGTGTGCAAGGTTAGGGGGGAAGGAGAGCCTGTGCAACAGTTAGGATTAGTCATCTTGCTTCTGCTCAAGGGATGTGTAGGATTTATTCCTACTATGTACGTTGGGCAGAAATTTCCAAAGCCTACAATGTCCAAAGGACAACAGTACCCCACTCACAAGATGAGTAGCTGAGGACCCAAGGAATTACTACCACTCTACACTGGCCTCAGACCAATAATGGCCCCATTCTCCCCACACTGATCGCCTGGGTTTTCTGACACCCTGTGAGGGATGTAGAATGTGGTGGAAACTCCAGCACTGATGGCAGAAAAGGGCGATTCACACATTCCTTACAGTGTATGCTGAGGCTGTATTATAGAAGGAGAGAATCTTCCTTTTAGTCTACATTCAGGCTGCCAAATCCTGGCCCATAGAATTATTCAAGGTGGTAGAGCACTTCCTTAATTCCGAGTGCCTGGATCAGATTCAGGCATCAAGTACTGCAAAGAGCTATCATCCTACTTTGCTGAAAAGATTTGCTAATTTGGGAAGGCATCTCAATCAGCCCGGATCTGCTCCATCAACCCATAGACCACCTGCTCTCAGTTCTTCACTGGGTTACAACTGAGAATACACAATTCAGGACAAACTGTTGAGAAATAGGGCAGAGAAACCCCCAAATGGGTGGTTATTGTCCCATAAGTGATAACAAACCAGCAGATATAAACTTCTGTTTCAGCACACTGGCTAATAGGAAGTCAGAAAAGTAGCTTCCTTAGGTATTCAAGTCCTTGTATCAACACCAAGAACACTAAACTTAATTATGAGTGTTTATATAAAACTAATTTTATCACACAAAAGGTTCTGTGCAAACAATACAGGAATACAGAGGCAAGATTAGAAAGGCAATCGCACAAAACAAGCTCAGACTAGCTACAGGCATAAAGGGAAACAAGAAGACATTAGAATATATATATATTAGAAGCAAGAGGAAGACCAAGGGCAGGGTAGGCCCATTGCTCAGTGAGGAGAGAGAAACAGTAACAGGAAACTTGGAAATGGCAGAGATCATAGAATCATAGAATACTAGGACTGGAAGGGACCTCGAGAGGTCTTCGAGTCTGGTCCCCTGCCCTCATGGCAGGACGAAATATTGTCTAGACAATCCCTGATAGACATTTATGTAACCTACTCTTAAATATCTCCAGAGATGGGGATTCCACAACTTCCCTGGGCAATTTATTGCAGTGTTAGACTACCCTGACAGTTAGGAACTTTTTCCTAATGTCCAATCTAAACCTCCCTTGCTGCATTTTAAGCCCATTGCTTCTTGTTCTATCCTCAGAGGACAAGATGAGCAAGTTTTCTCCCTCCTCCTTATGACACCCTTTTAGATACCTGAAAACTGCTATCATGTCTCCCCTCAATCTTCTCTTTTCCAAAGTAAACAAACCCAGTTCTTTCAGCCTTCCTTCATAGGTCATGTTCTCTTGACCTTTAATCATTCTTGTTGCTCTTCTCTGGACCCTCTCCAATTTCTTCACATGCTTCTTGAAAAGTAGTGCCCAGAACTGGACACAATACTCCAACTTAGACCTAATCAGCACAGAGTGGAAGAATGACTTCTTATGTCTTGCTCACAACACTCCTGTTAATGCATCCCAGAATCATGTCTGCTTTTTTTGCAACAGCATCACACTGCTGACTCATATTCAGCTTGTGGTCCATTATAATCCCTAGATCCCTTTCTGTTGTACTCCTTCCTAGACAATCATTTCCCATTCTGTATGTGTGAAACTGATTGTTCCTTCCTAAGTGGAGCACTTTACATTTGTCTTTATTAAACTTCATCCTGTTTACCTCAGACTATTTCTCCAATTTGTCCAGATCATTTTTAATTATGACCCTATCCTCCAGATTAGTCACAACCCCTCCCAGCTTGGTATCATCTGCAAACTTAATAAGCTTCATTTCTATGCCAATATGTAAATCGTTGATAAAGATATTGAACAGAGCTGGTCCCAAAACAGACCCCTCCGAAACCCCACTTGTTATATCTTTCCAGCAGGTATATAAGATGCTTAATGACTTCTTTGTTTCAGTCTTCACCGAGAAGTCTGATGAAGGAATGCCTAACATAGTGAATGCCAGTGGGAAGGAGGTAGGTTTAGAAAATAAAATTTAAAAAAAAGAACAAGTTAAAAATCACTTAGAAAAGTTAAGATGTCTGCAAGTCACCAGAGCCTGATGAAATGCATCCTAGAATACTCAAGGAGCTGATAGAGGAGGTATCTGAGCCTTTAGCTATCATCTTTGGAAAATCATGGAATACAGGAGAGATTCCAGAACACTGGAAAAGAGCAAATATAGTGTCCATCTATAAAAAGGGAAATAAGAACAACCCAGAAAACTACAGACCAGTCAGTTTAACTTCTGTGCCAGGAAAGATAGTGGATCAAGTAATTAAGGAAATAATCTGCAAAGACTTGGAAGATAGTAAGGTGATAGGGAACAGCCAGCATGGATTTGTAAAGAACAAATCATGTCAAATCAATCTGATAGCTTTCTTTTATAGAATAATGAGTCTTGTGGATAAGAGAGAAGTGGTGGACGTGGTATACCTGGACTTTAGTAAGGCATTTGATACGGTCTCGCATGATATTCTTATCAATAAACTAGGCAAATACAAATTAGATGGGGCTACTATAAGGTGGGTGCATAACTGGCTGGATAACCTCTCTCAGGGTATGTCTACACTACCCCACTAGTTCCAACTAGCGGGGTAATGTAGGCATACCGCACTTGCAAATGAAGCCCGGGATTTGAATTTCCCGGGCTTCATTTGCATAAGCAGGGAGCCGCCATTTTTAAAACCCCGCTGGTTCGAACCCCGTGCAGCGCGGCTACACGGGGCTCGAACTAGGTAGTTCGGACTAGGCTTCCTATTCCGAACTACCGGTACACCTTGTTCCATGAGGTGTACTGGTAGTTCGAAATAGGAAGCCTAGTCCGAACTACCTAGTTTGAGCCCCGTGTAGCCGCGCTGCATCGGGTTCGAACCAGCGGGGTTTTAAAAATGGCGGCTCCCCGCTTATGCAAATGAAGCCCTGGAAATTCAAATCCCGGGCTTCATTTGCAAGTGCTGTATGCCTTCATTACCCTCCTAGTTCGAACTAGGAGGGTAGTGTAGACATACCCTCAGAGAGTAGTTATTAATGGTTCACAATCCTGCTAGAAAGGTATAACAAGTGGGGTTCTGCAGGGGTCTGTTTTGGGACTGGCTCTGTTCAATATCTTCATCAACTATTTAGATATCAGCATAGAGAGTACGCTTATTAAGTTTGCAGATAATACCAAGCTGGGAGGGGTTGGAACTGCTTTGGAGGATAGGGTCATAATTCAAAATGATCTGGAGAAATGGTTTGAGATAAATAGGATGAAGTTTAGTAAGGACAAATGCAAAGTGCTCCACTTAGGAAGGAACAATCCGTTTTACACATACAGAATGAGAAGCGACTGTCTAGGAAGAAGTATGGCAGAAAGGGATCTAGGGGTTATAGTGGGCCACAAATTAAATATGAACCAACAGTATGACGCTGTTGAAAAAAAAAAAAAGCAAACATGATTGTAGGATTAATTAATAGGTGTGTTGTGAGCAAAACACGAGAAGTCATTCTTCCACTCTACTCTGCGTTGATTAGGCCTCAGTTGGAGTATTGTGTCCAGTTTTGGGCACCACATTTCAAGAAAGATGCGGAGAAATTGGAGAAGGTCCAGAGACGAGCAACAGGAATGATTGAAGGTCTAGAGAACATGACCTATGAAGGAATACTGAAAGAATGTGGCTTGTTTACTTTGGAAAAGAGAAAATTGAGAGGAGACATGATAGCAGTTTTCAGGTATCTAAAAGGGTGTCACAAGGAGGAGGGAGAAAAATTGTTCTTCCTGGACTCTGAGGATAGAACAAGAAGCAATGGGCTTAAATTGCAGCAAGGGAGGTTTAGGTTGGCCATTATGACTAAGTGTAAGGGTGGTTAAACACTGGAATAAAATGCCTAGGGAAGTTGTACAATGTCCATCTCTGGAGATATTTAAGACTAGGCTAGATAAATGTCTATCAGGGATGTCTAGACAGTACTGCATCCTGCCATGAGGACCTCTCAAGGTCCCTTCCAGTCCTAGTACTCTATGATTTTATTATTCTGATCCCAAAGGACCAGCCACATACCAGTCCAGATCTCATCCAATAATCATACAATGGCCAATTCCTTAGCATCGAATATTGAAAGAAAAAGAGAAAGGAATAAAAAACATACACTGATTGCAAAATTGTTGGTTCAGGCTTGTAGTACTGATGGAATAAATTGCTGTCTTGTTAAGTCTCTGGTTGCTTCAAAATCATTGGAAGGTCCTCAGTCCTTTAATTAAAATGCTCCCATTAGTATAAGTTCATTGTCCAGAGGCTAGAGCAGGAAAGAGGCTTGAGCAAGAAAGAAGCAAAATGGAGATGTTTCCAGCATCTTTTATAGCTTCTGCCATGTGGAGGGATGGTGTAGACGGAGCTTGGTCCTGCCTTGAGGGCGGGGGGCTGGACTCGATGACCTCTCGAGGTCCCTTCCAGTCCTATGATTCTATGAAACAAAGCCCACATCACAGCTAATGGAAGATTATGGTAAAAAAATGGAGCTTCGAGTTACTTGAGCAAATCACATGTCCATGCCTGATTTTGCTTAGTCACCCACAATAGAGGCTGTACTTCCAATGGAACATTCACAAGAAAGTCCATTCTGTGTAAATAGGCATCTTCCATTGTGAGATAAGTGTTCTTCTGATGGCTCACTTAAGTAGCCTTCAAGATGTGCAGGCTAAATTCCTTGTGGGCATTACAGAAAATATATTTGAAATACAGGTACACAACCAATGCTCACATCTTCAAATACAAAAATGATTCATGCATACAAATAGCTTAATTATATTCAGCAATTCACAACCTTCCTTGACATCCTTTATGCAAGATTTGTTGCAATTACATAACAGTGGTAGCAACTGTTTATGGTTATGTTGTAATTAGTTAACCTCACTCCTGCATTCTTAGAATTCAACACATTCATTGATCAAGAAGTTCTGCACTGCCTAGAAATCTTGAAACATGCCCTTCCTGGCTTGTGAAAGGGAGTCATGAACAACCAGTGCCACTCCTGATCAAAACAGCCAATTCCTCATTGAGAGAAGGAATCTTGCCTTCCTCCTTCAAATACACAATTGTCTAAGCATCATTGAAGAAACCCACTCTGGATATTTCAGCCCTGATAAGCTACTCACCGATGTCAACCCCCTATTTCTAGGCAAACTTCTAGAGAAGCCAAACACCAACTACTAGCCCATCTAAAGGAAGCTAACATTCTAGACCTAGCACAATCTGGATTTAGGGTAGGTCAAGGAACCAAAACTGCCTTTTTGGTGCTGATGCATTATCTGCCAGTGGACATCCTTTCTCATCGTCCTAGACCTCTCTGCAACATTCAACACTGCTCATTGTAATATTCTGCTGCCTCACCTGAGAGAAGTTGATAGGCATCCAGGTTCATGCACTAAAATGGTTGGAGGAATCCTTCCTGGAGGGACACACCCAACAGGTAGAGACTGGAAACTGCATGTCCACCTTCAGACTCCTCAACAGCAGGGGTTCTCTCTGTGATCCTTTTCAACATTTACATGCAACTATTAAGTGTATTTGTTAAAGAACATGGACTTAACTGACAACAATATGCAGATGATATAAACTGTGTAACTTTCACCACATAGGACACCATTACCATCACCAAGATGGCTAAGTACTAGTATGAAGATGACAGAAGTGAAGCTAGTGGATAGAGGAAAGCATGCATGATGGCTGTAAGGTCTTCAGCCAGCAGATACTTCTGAAGATACACATCCGCAAATGGTCACTTCAGTCCATAATCTAGGAGTACTCTGATTCTTCGCGGATGCTGAGCTTTCATGTAGCATCATTCACAAATAACACTTCTACCATCGCTGCTTGTCTAGAAAACTCCATCCCATTCTGGCAGAGAAAGACCCATCCCAGTTAGTAACGACTGTGTCACCCCTTAGCTGAATTACAGCAATAGAGTATACTTGGGCATGAAGTCTTGAGCATTTAAGAAACTCCAGCTAGCTCAGAAACACAGACTACTGCACACATGTCAAACCTGTCCTCCACTCTTTTCAATGGCTTCCAGTCACACTTCAATGCAACTTCAACCTTGCAGTCCTTATCTTCAAAGCACTCCACAGCCTACTGCCAGGTTTTCTAAAAGACAATCTAAAATTTGGGCATGAAGATGGTGATCAACATCTTAGGAATACGAGTTGAAACTTGTTTGTGTGGGAGAAAACTTTTTCTGGGGATGGTTGAAGACTGTGGAATGAACTTCCTAGGAGCTAAGGACCATCACAGCCCTCACTACTTTTTCCCTAAATGAAAGTCACATTTCTGTGCCGTTCTCTTCTCTAATGTAGATAGCATAGCATAACATAGCAATGGCTATATTTATATTTAATGACCTCTTGCAAAATTACAAACCCTGCCAAAACAAGACAATTCCACTACACATTCTTCTTCATGCGGGGAATGAGAGAATGAGAAAACTAATAGCATGTGACAAATGTGTAGTCATGTTGCTTAATGCACTCCTGAAGTGTGCTGAGAGACTGTGGTGGTATGCATGTATAAGAACCTATATAGAATAGAAAGGTCAAAGACAATCTGACCTAAGTCTATGAAAATCTAACACTTAAAAATTGGGTTTAATAGGTACAACAGTGTCAAATTAAATATTCATTTTCTATTAAGTCTCCAACCAAACTTTTGCTTTTTTTGGTACATTTTACAAAAAGTGGCTAACTATTATTAATCCCATTGGTAATCATCATAATGACAAATTGTGTTGAGTTCTTTAAGTTTCCAAGTGGGTGGAATACATAATTATATAGGGATTCAACTATAATTTAGCATTAATTAATTTTCACGTATTTTAAAAAGTGACAGAATTTTTTCATTAGGAAATAAGTTTTTCATTTAGGGCCTGATCCAAAGAGTGCTGAAATCAACGAGAGATCTTTCCATTGTCTTCAATCTGATCGAGACTTTAGGAAGAATTGTCAGGCATGACAATGCATCGATAGTCAGGAATTTCACTCAGAGGATATGTCTACACTACAGCATTTTCAAAATATCTTATTTTGAAATAGTTATTTCGAAATAACGCGTCTACACAAAAAAATGCATTTTGAAATAGCTTTTTGCTATTTTGAAATAGCGCATCCACACTGAGTGGACGCTGAATCGCATTTAAGGCTGGCCGGAACCAGGTCTGGCAGGGCATCAGGTCAGGGGTTACTTTGTGTGGCTGTTACCTCAAGCTATCTGAGGCCTGTGTTTAAAGGGACCCCTCCCCAGACAGCCAGTTTTCAGGTTTCCCTGTTTGCTTGCTTATCAATGAGGGACAGCAAAGCATTTTATCTTTGCGTGCTCTGGTTGCCCTCACTCGGGACACCACAGCACTCTGCAACATGGAGCCAGAGCTGCCCCTGGGCATTCTGGTGCTTCTTCTGGATGCGTTGCTGCTAGCCTGGCTGCACTTTCTGCAGGCTGCCATCCGGGAGCCCCATTGGGGGGCTGTTAGTATTCAGGAAGCCCTATGGGAGAGCTTCCACTGCGAGGAGCATTAAGAGCCTCCCTGGTATGCCCCACTGGGGCTTGTGCCTCATTACTCCCTCATGTCCTTGCACGTACCCCTCCCTAACTCCCCTTCCTGATGTCAAATAAAATACATGTATTTTCATGAACACAAACACTCTTTATTTAACAAAACTGGTGGTGGTGGGAGGGGGATGAAACTCTGATGAGGCTGGGGAAAGGACGTGGGGGAGGGGAAGAGAGAAGGTGAGAGGGGGAACGGGGAAACCTGGGAGGAGGGAGTTGGAAGGGGGAAACAAGGAGAAGAAGGGGGAGGGGAAGCTCAGGGTTGGGGGTCTCCCCAGACCAACTTGATTTTCATGCAAACCTGATCCTGTGTTCACATGTGGCCTTTGGTGGCCAGGCTGGCAGCTATCCTGCCATAGACAGCCACGTTCCTCCATATAGTGTGGAGATCATGGATGTTGGGGGCATCCCCCTCAAACCTGAATAAGGTCCAGGATCTCCAACCTGGAACAGGAAGACACCTGCCTTCTCTGAGCCATGGCAGGCTCCTGAGAGCTGGCAGGCTGCTCCTTTGGGGCCACGGGGTCAGGGGCAGTGACTGCTGGCTCTGCGCTGGCAGGCTTGGAGCTGGCACAGGCACTGTGGCCAGAGTCAACCCCTTTAAGGGCTCCAGGGAGGAGGGAGGGAGAGGAGTGTTCTTGGTTGAGGCTGGAGTGGCCACCAGGGCACCTTGGGAAGGCTGGAGGCCCCCTATTTTGAAATAAGTGTCTACACAGCACTTATTTCAAAATAGCTATTTCGAATTTGGCATTATTACTCATGGAATGAGGTTTACCAAATTCGAAATAAGCCCTCCACTATTTCAAATTAATTTCAAAATAGTGGTTTGGCTGTGTAGATGCTAGTAAAGTTATTTTGAAATAACTTTGCTGTGTAGACATACCCAGAGTTAGTTTTAAATCTGCTTTTTGGTGATAAGTAAACCGAATAAAGGCATCTGGATCTCTGTCTAGTCTAGTGATTTTGTGTCATCAGAAAATCGTTTCCATCTAGTCACTTGATATTGTCAGTGTCGGAGAGGATTCAGAATAAAAATCTCAGGATTATTTCCAGGACTGCAGCTGTAATACAACAGATGCAAGTATAGTGCTTGTCAGTGCTCATCCTCACCCCCAAATTTGGGCAGCAATAGCACCTGCCTGAACAATCATATTTACAAAATGAAGAACAGTTTAACAGGAATGGGCTGGACTCAACCACTGACAGCTACTACCTTTTGGTTCTTTCCCCAGCTCATCTGTGCATTAAAGCTCTTGGTAATTTCAGTGGAAGCATCAGTTCCTTGTGTCAATTGAGTTAAAGCATCATTTTGTGAAAGGCGGCCTTCACAGACAACATCTCCATGGTGAAGAATGACACTGATACCAGTCAGTATTGTAGTAAGTTACCAAATATCCACTCTTCCTAGGATTGCAGGAAATCCCCATATTTAAAGCCATCTCAGTCTTTGCCACTACTCAATGTCCAAGATGATACACAGCTAGACATTAAGGTCCTATCTTGCACTACTGACATCAATTGTAACTTCCCCAGTGAATTAAATGGGCACTGGGCCATACTCTTACTTTAGGCTTCTGTATAACTGAGGCAGCAATAAAAGACCACGTTTTTATTTGGGAGTTCAAGGCCTTCAAAAACATTTAGCTCCTGGGTGTGGGTGGGTGGGGAGAAATCACTTAATAGGATGGGAAGGAGTCTGCGTTCTATACAGATATGGCCTCTCCTGGGAGGAGCATGTTGCCTTTGATTTGCAATTTTAACTTTTGTACCCTGAGAAAAATATTGCAGTAAGTCAGCAGATTCAACAGCTTTGTGTTTTAAATATAATAAAGCAGAGTGCACACCAAGTGTGGGCTCTGGAAAATAGCGCACTTTTATAGTTTTTAATAAGTGTTTTATCTGGATAGAACACAGAGTGACTCAGAGTGCTGATTCCAATAAAACAGTAACTCAGTTCAGAAGCAGACACTAAGATATTATCAGTGTTCAGGTTAATGCCGACTTGCAGCAGGGGGTGCATTTTCAATTCACTAGATGGGGAGTAAGCCATGAAATATCCATTAGTTCCAGTGGTTAAAGCTTTGTGCATTGTACACAGTTTGTACCATTAGGTGGTGCCTGGGTAATAAAATTCTGCTCCCTGATCTAGAAGTTGGCACCTCCCTTATTGTCTGATGAACTGTGGAATCCACCCTACTGAGATCTCTTGTTCCTCAAAGTACACAGCTCTAAGAAGCAACATTTTCAGCAGTTTTATTCAGTACTTGGAAGATGCTGAAAATTATGTTCAGGCATGTGCTGTTTCAGTAGGATAGTGATGTCAGAAACACTGACTACATCAAAGTTTATACCTCACTCACATAAAGGATGGGGATAACAAAAAATGCTCTGTCCATTGAGCCCAAGTAAAGGCCTGCTCAGACTCTCAAACTTTCATTGGTTCATGCTATGAAAGGTGGAAAGAGACCGATAAGGTTTGTCTTGTACCCAAAAATCCTCAGTTAAGATATCACCAGAATTGCCATACTGGAACAAATCAGTGACTAATCTAGCCGGGAGTGGGGGGGCTGACAGCCTTGACGGGCTCCTGGGCAAGGTGTGTGGGTAGGGTGCCCAGAGTGCACTGTGCAGTTATCTGGCACAGAGTTAAAAGGTCTGGGGTAGTTGCCCCATTTGTTCCCCCGTCAGCCATCTCCAAGAGTGGCTAGTATCAGGAATTTCAGAGAAGGATGTAAAAATTCTACCATGAACATATTTGCAGTAAGTTAAGTACAGAGGCTTCATAGGGGTAGTGAAGTTAGTCTGTAACTGGAATAACTTAACACAACTAATAGTCTTGCAGCACGTGAGGGTGTGTCTAGACTACATGGCTTCATCGACGGAGCCATGTAGATGAGGCAGGACGGCAAAGGGAAATGAAGCAGCGATTTAAATAATTGCCGCTTCATTTAAATCAATATGGCCACCGCGCTGTGCCGATCAGCTGTTTGTCGGCACAGCGCAGCAGTCTAGACAGGGATCTGCCAACCCCAGAACCCTTTGTCGGCAGATCCCTTTATGCCTCATGAAACGAGGTTTACAGGATCTGCCAACAAAGAGTTCTGGGGTCAGCAGATGTGTGCACTCATCTGCCTCGTTGACAGAGTCATGTAGTCTAGACTCACCCTTAGAGACTAGCAGAACATATAGGGTACGTCTAGACTACATGCCTCTGCTGTCAGAGGCATGTAGATTAGGCTACCCAGCATAGGAAAATGAAGCGGCGATTTAAATAATCGCCGCTTCATTTAAATTTACAGGGCTGCCGCGCTGAGCCGATCAGCTGTTTGGTGGCTCAGCGCGGTAGTCTGGACGCACGGATGTCGACATCAAAGGCATTTGTTGACCACCCAGGTATGCCTCCTGTAAATTTAAATGAAGCGGCGATTTAAATAATCGCCGCTTCATTTTCCTATTCTGGGTAGCCTAATCTATATGCCTCTGGCGACAGAGGCATGTAGTCTAGACGTACCCATAGATGGTATCGTGAGCTTTTGTGGGCACAAGCCACATCTTCAGATGAATGGAGTTAGTAAAAGTCCAGTTTCTAAATAAATAGAGGAAGGGGGAGAAAAGGAAAAAAGAGGGAAAGAAATAGTCAATTAGAGTGTCCATGCTACATGTAGCTGATGGAGAATGTACTAACTGTTCTTAAATACTCATTGTTTGTTTATGTCTTTAGCATATGGCATGTAGCGGGCCATCCAGCCAGTGTCTTTATTCATACTTATTAATAAATACAGAAGAATTATTTTCCTAGCGGCAGGGACTTATGTGGTTGGGTTACATGCTGTGGCTTGAAAACTGATCTCTCTTATACATTTTTACCCTGCTATTACTGAATAGCCAGCAACATACACAACCTGGTTAAAAACAAGTCACTTTAAAAATTGGATTTAGGTGCAGATAAATGGACTCTCAGTCTGATATTTCAACGTAGCACCACAGGTATAATTTTCACAGTCCATGCCAAAATGTTGGTTGACCTTATAAACATCAATGCACACATTAAGGGGCATACTGTCAAGGGCTCACTGGAGCATTTTGCAGAGCAATCTTACTTAATCTTAAAGCAGTTATATTAATATTCAGCTCTGAACAGCAAACCTGGGCCTTACATCCCACAAAGGGAACAAAACAGTCTTTCATTGGCTCAAAAAAGGTGCTGGGAGGGTCAGAATTACTGGGTTCAGACAGTGGAAGACCCTTCCTATGCTGTCCTAGCTTCACCCAGCACTGGCTCTTGAAAAAAGTCCTTTATATCTTGCCTGTGGGCTCTGATAGGATTCTTCCTCATCCCAGTCTTTTTAGTCTCTGGCGGATTAATACTTATTCTGGCTGACCTTTTTAGATAGCCCTCCATGAATGAGCTAACTTCACGCTCCCCTTAAGGACACCTTCTTTGGGCAAGCAGTGGTAAGACAACAGAACCTCTAGCGAGGGGCAGAAAAAACTTGATACCTCCGTTCTATTTAAAATTGTTTTGTGAGTCCAGCTGCATCATAGCACTCAGTATTCTGCAATGAAGCAGAAGATTTTTCAGTCTTACAATTTCTGGAAAAAGAAGTTTTCATGGAAGAACGTTGTCTTCTTTTTAATGTAAAAAAATGGAGCAAAATTTTATTTTCTGTACCCAATCTATTGAGTAAAATCATAAAAAAGTATTCACAGACAACACAGAACATACATTCATAGACTGCAGAAATTTCAGGCAACATATCAAAATACTAATCTAATAATATAAAAAAATCAGCAGTATACTGGTTTTAGTTTGGGTGTGAAAATTTTCCTCTCTCCTCTAGCTTAGGATTTTTCTAATCATTCTGTCCCACTGACAATAGGGACTAATACTCATGGAATCATAAATGCAGCTGCATCTCTTAACAGTTATGACATGACATATTATCTATGTATGCCAAACTTTCCTCAGTGCTGAATTCAGAGGCCCATTATATGATATGTCTACATTGCAATCCAAGGTGTGATGCACCATGTGCAGTTAGCCTTGATTTATCTTGCTCAGTAACAATAGCAGTGAATCTAAAATCCCTCAGTGGGGTGCTGCAGAAATGTGACAATGTTGACTCCAGCTATGCTACTCACATAGCTAGAGTTGTGTATCTTAAGTTGACTTTCTTCTACACTGTAGACATGTCCTTAGAAGAAATACAGCTAAGCCCTCTGAGCCAAGGCTGCATTCAGATAACGATATTTGAGAGGCATAGGTGAAAAGGAGCCAAAATCCGGGGAATGGCCAGAAGTGGTATAGAAAGATTCCCACATCATCTGGGGTATTTATGAGGTCCCATCACCATAGTGTCATTGCCTTATAATGTCTACCCTATTTCTTCTAGATAGGGTTGCTCAGATATTTAAGTATGAAGTGTACAATTATTTAGCACATGTTAATATCTGTGAGTGGAGGCGCTGAAGGCAATATGAGTTTTACTTGATTGATTAAGAATTAGAAGATTTGACCATCCAACTTTCTTTCAAGATAAAGAACTGACAAGAGTCCTCCTTGCCTGTTTTTCTTTCCTGCATACAGTGGCCCTGTGATTTCAGGCCTCAGTTTTTTCCCTTCAGCTTTAAAATGTAGAATTGCTTGGTTTTAAATGTTCTCCTGTGAGAACTTTAACTCAATCACTGTAGTGCTGTGTTTAAGAGCCTTCTGGAAAGTAACTAGCCTTTAAACAGAAGTGAAAGCAATTTTGCCAACTCTCATGATTTTGTCATGAGTCTCATAGTAACAATTTTCCTTAAAGCCTCAGCTCCTGGAGTCAAGTGGAAATGTGAGGATTTCAGTCTTCATGCTTAAACAAAAATGAGATTTTAGCTCTCCTGGCTGTCACAGAAGCTTCAAAATGAGACCCCAGTGCATCCTAGAGGCTCAAGATCTAGAAAGCAAATAAAAAGAACACAAGGCTATATTTATATAATCTCATGATATCAAATCCAATCTCATGATTTTTGATGGGCCCGATTCATGATTTTTGGACATTTAAGTTTGGCAATACTGTAAAAGTGACTTGAAAGTGCCAGTTTCACTCCTTTTTAGGTTCAGTTTCTAGTTTATTATTTTCAGTGGGCTAACACCCCCTAAGCTGTGTCTAGATTACATCCCTTGTTCAACAGAGGGATGTAAATTAGACACTTTGAAATTGCAAATGAAGCTGGAATTTGAATTTCCTGTGCTTCATTTTCATATTTGCATCATGGCGCTCTTTTGAAAAAAATGCTATTTCGAAAGTAAAACCGTGGTCTAGACACTGTTCTTTCGAAAATAGAAGCCTTTTTCAAAAGATCAAAAAATGAGGTTTACAGGCTTCTATTTTCGAAAGACCCAAATCTAGACCGCTGTTTTACTTTTGAAATGGCACTCTTTTGAAAAAGCGCTATGCAATGAAGCATAGGAAATTCAAATCCCGGCTTCATTTGCAATTTCAAAGTGTCTAATTTACATCCCTCTGTTGCAAGAGGGATGTAATCTAGTTGTCCCCCTAGAGACCTAAGCAGGTGCAGTATAAACTCACAGGGCCTTGCCCTAATAGAATGTTTTCAAAGGTTAAATGATCTGTTCTACCCTTGGTGAACTGCAAAAAAGTACTCTAGATTTCTCTACAGTTGTTTCAAATGTTGTTTTCAAGAATTAGTAACAAAGTCAGAACATATATTAAAATTTATAGCTTAACCAGTGTCCCTTCAGTGAGTTGACACTAGATTTGAGAACATGGTACTATTAGACCAGAGTGGATATACTATCTATTTTATTCCTTTTTATAATTTCTAAGTAGTTGCTGGAATTTTGGTTTAACTTGCTCCACTCTACCAAAATCTGAAATATCACCCCTGTTCTTGAGCTAGAACAAAGCTAACTTAGGTATTCTACCCACATTGCAATCCACCTCAGAGTGAATCTATGTTGGTGTAATTTACCCACTACAGGGGCTAGAAGTGCAAGTACAACAGCTTAGACTCTGTTAAGATTCATGTACATGGCCCCCTGAATTTAGTCCTCTGTCTCCTGTGCAGCAGCATTAAAATCAGTGCTACATTTGGAAGCAGCAGTACCCTAGTGATTTTTAAATGGTCAGTAAAAATGGAGATATTACACTGCCATAATTATTTCTGAGGGAAAAAATGTGATTTTTAGAAGTGTGTTGAAGCGAATGTATAGGACAATGACATTAGTCATATAGCTGGTATCTCGGAGCGATGAGCATATAGAGCACTAAATGACTTTCACCATCCCTATGTCTCTCTTAAAAATATGTTTGTTTGGTTTTTACTCTGGATCTTCTGCATGTTAATGTGCAGCTCTTCATGTGCAGTTTATATATTCTGACTCAGAAAGAAGTCTTCCGTCAACTCCATTGTGGAATTGACTCATGACTTGCTCACACATCTTTCTGCAGCTTTGCTCTTCCTAGTTTAAATCCTGTGCTTTTTATTCATATATACAAGTAGTGTGGGGAACAATTTTATAGCAGTTTTGATAGTCATGGCACTAGAAGCATCTCTCTGGAACATGAAGCAGAAGAAGCTTCCCATCCCAATAGACAAACTGAGGTGAGTCATGACAGAAGCTTTCCTATGAGGAGAGATGTAGTCTCCAGTTGCCAACTCACAGAAGGGAAAGTAGTGGCATAATTTCCATCCCTCTCTTCCCCCCATCTCTCTGTCCAACCCTATGGAAGATTCCACTCACTTATATAGGCCAGTTGTGACAGCAAAGGACAATCCGGCCTGATTGTATAATTGGTATCCTTCTTCAGGGAAGACTCAGAAGAACTAAGGATGGATGGTTGCAGGAGACAGCAGCCAGCCCAACTACTATGTTGCTAAGGTCAGCCTGGGAACCACAGAACTTAAAGGGGCTGCTGTTGGTGCTTCTTGTACTCTACATAATCATTAAAATAGTCACCAATTCACAGGATTCAGAGGCCAAGCTGGCCAGAATAGCAACAAAGAAAGGTTATAAACAAGTGGCAGAGAAAGAAGAGCTTTCCAGACACTATGGAAGGATGGGCAATAATATGAGAGCAGGAGCTATCCCTGGTTCTGAAAGAAGGATAGAACAGTAGAGGAGCAGGAAGAGCCTCTTTGTGTGGACCTATCCTGGCAGATGGAAAGGCTGTGGAAAAGATGACCCCTCAGGTAAATGCATAAGGGGAAGTGACCTGAGCAAGTCATCTCAGAAGCATTAGATTGGCTACTGGAGGATGAAAAGGAGACAGAGAAGGGCCTGTTGGCTGCTGGGTGAGGAAGTGGCAAAGGAGGAGGAACATAGTTTGGGATTCTGGGAGGACAGGGTAAGAGGATTAAATTTGCTTCTTCCTTTTCCAATTTAAAATAATTTGACTGATGATTGTGATGCTTTAACACACTGAAAAAAGGACATTTTAATAAGATTTTCCCTGACAATTGCCTCTACAATCTAATTTGGAGTGTGGACGTTTTATGATTTGCTTGTATGCAACACAAAAAATTGTTACATCCTCTTCCTCTGAGATTTGACAAAACTTATATAAAAACGACATTTTTCTCTAGTAAAATGATAGTAGGATACATCTGGAATGAACTCCCTTACAGCCACAGATGGGGCTGAGCAAGTAGTTCACTATGACTAATTTGATAAGACAAAATTTAAGGTTTGTTCTTGAACAAATCATGAAATTGTGTTATTCAAAATTATATTTGAATGTGTTCATTAAATGGGTCTGCAACTGGTGAACAACAGTTGGTTCAAATATTCACAATTTGTATTTCATTGTATGCTGGTGAGTTTCATAAAACCCTTGGTATTCTTTCTATTCTTGATTGGGTGGTCTATCCATTTAACTAATACATAGCAAATTGTCTCCATATATATCCTAGTAGGGACAATCAATAGTGGAAACTAGGGGGGCATTATGTCAAAGAACAAATGGAAGAGAATCCAGAGCATAGGTGGTGAGCAACTTGCTGAAATGGTGGATGAAGAAGAGACAGTTGTTTTAAAACAGATAGGTACTTCTGCAGGTA
Organism: Pelodiscus sinensis; assembly: GCF_052426305.1. Classification (NCBI taxonomy): domain Eukaryota; kingdom Metazoa; phylum Chordata; order Testudines; family Trionychidae; genus Pelodiscus; species Pelodiscus sinensis. The sequence goes on from NC_143057.1 coordinate 92,611,437, forward strand.
CTTCTGCACCATGGAAAGGGGAAAAAAGTCACTAGCCAAACAATTTCAATATTAACACTCAACTATGAAGTCAGGAGAATCAATTAATGTAACAGACTTTCTCAAATCAAGAAAATAGCTGATACACACCCTAGGGCTTATGCATATCTTGCTTTATCTATATCTTACAAAGACCTATTCCATGTAAAAGGTTTATTTCAAAGTATGAATTAAAGAGGAAAAGGGTGTATATTTAAAATGTAATGTTCTGAGTCACTGACTACAAACACAGTAATCTATTAAGCTACAAGATGGTGTTTCAATTAGGCCTCATAAATGCAGTGGCATAAATAGATGCAACCACATACACTACAAAATACACACACAATTGAAAACACTTGTTCAGGAGAACAGGCATATAATGATATTTTTCATAGCTAAATGGAAAGGCAGATAATGAAGTCACAGATGCTGTAAAAACAAAGCAGGATTGCCAGTAATATAAATCCAGGCCATACATTAAAAGAAATTAGCAGAACTTTGTGAATCAAAGTATTCACAGGTGGTATCTGGACCTACCCTCTAAGATTCTAGAACCCTCATTGGTTATATTCTATGTACGTCATACATACAGGCATCCGGTAGCATTCCCAAACTACCAGGCATGATCCCACCCACACTCCACCCCCTCAGAATGCTTGCTGTAGGTGTTCTGGGGGCCAGGTGTTGCTGCCTCCTGCACCTGCCCTTCCAGTACTCCTGTCCGGGGAGGCTGGAGCCACGGCGGCCTCCTCCTTCTTTGGTGCTCTAGGTCTACAGCCATACTGCATGCTCTCCTCCCTCTTTCGGTGCTCTAGGCTGGGGAGGTAGAGATACCCTGCAGGTCTTCCTCCCGCCTCTGGTACTCCAGGAGCCAGGGAGATGAGAGACACACTGTGTGCTCGCCTCCCTCCCCCAGTGTTCTAGGGAGATGGGAGACATGCAGCACACCCTCTTCCTTCTCCCTGTGCTCCAGTGGCTGGGGAGGCTTGGGTGTGCATGTGTGCTTGCCTCCTCCCATCTCTTCCTCTCCCCATGGGGGTGTGGAACCTCAGGAAAGGGGTTGGGGCTGGGAGCCTGCATTCCCCAGCTGCATTAACTGCCCTTGGTTACACTGTGCATTAGATTACACCTGTGGTAAGGTAAAGGAAAGTACAAATTACATGCTCTCTGTAGGGGTCTGTCTTCACTGCCAAATTAATTTGGGCTCTTACTTAACTGGGTTGTTGGACACCCACAAAAAGCCAAACTCTCTTGGGTGTAGTGGTGCTTTACCTGAGCTGCTGTCTTTATAGCTGGGTCAATAAGCTAAAGCCCAAGTGTTGCTCACACTCAGGCTGGTAACCTACTTGTTTTACAGTTTTCACTCAGGCTATCCCATCTGAGTGCTGATAGTCTTCCGATTTTCTCCTCCATGAGCCCAGAACAATAGACGGGTCCTTCCATAATTCCCTGGGAAGAATCAGGATGTGATTTAGCTCAGTGCAGGGCTAAGAACTGAAGGATACAACCCCAGAAATCCTAGTGCCTCACATTTAGGCATAGTATGAGTGTGGATACAGTTGACTGGAAACACAAGTATGTCTTTGCAGCGTGGCCGCTCAGATGTGGTTGCTCATCTGAATTAACTCTACACAGAAGAACAAAAGAACAGCCACACTGGATCAGACCACACATCCATCTATTCCATTATCCTGTCTTCTGACAGTGGCTGGTGCCAGGTGACCCAAAAGGAATGAACAGAATCCATAATCAAGTGGTCCATTCCCTATCATTGTGAACTAGTACTTCCTTTGGTTTTAAATCTGCTGCTTATTAATATCATTTGGTGACCCCTAGTTCTTGTTTTATGAGCTGTTTTAATAGCCCTTTTTTATCTGCTTTCTATACACCACTTATGATTGTATAGACATCAATATTATCTCCCCTGTGTCATTTTCCAAGCTGAAAAATCCCAGTTTTATTAATTTCTCCTAATACAACATCTGTTCCACACTCCTAATCATTTTTGTTGCCCTCTTCTAAAACTTTTTCAATCCCAATTTTTTTTTTAGATAGGGCAACCTTATCTGCACACCATATTCAAGATGTGGCTGTACCATGGATTTATATAGACGCAATATGATATTTTGTCTTATCTACCCATTTCTTAATAATTCACAACATTCTTGTTGCTTTTTGATTGTGGCTGCACATTGCTTGATATTTTTAGAAAAGTATCCGCAAGGATCCAAGATGTCTTTCTTGAGTTGAAAAAGCTAATTTAGAGCCCATCCATTTGTATGTATAGTTGCGTGCATGTTTTTCAACATTCATAACTTTGCACTTAACATTCTATTTCATCTACCATTTTGTTGCCCACTCACCCAATATTGAAAGATTATTTTTTTTGGCAGCTCTTTGCAAACTGCCTGGGACTTAACTATCTTGAGTAGTTTTGTTTCTTCTGCAAATTTTGCCACTTCATTGTTTCACCTATTTTCCAGATCATTTATGAATATGTTGAATGGTTCTGGTCCCAGAATAGACTCTTGGGGGATACCTCTCTCAATTCTGAAAACTGACCATTTATACCTACTCCTTTGTTTCCCATCTTTTAAACAGTTTTCAATCCATTAGTGGACATACCCTATGCATCTGTTGTGGTCCCAGGGAAAGGCAACTTTAGTTTTCAGCATGGGATCAATAGGCATTTTGTGTCAGATGATGCAATAGGAAGAAGTTGAATCAGTGTAGGCAGAGTGGGCTCTTGACGTTTTCCACAACTGGAATTTTGTTCTTCCCAGCTTCAGAAGGCCATATGAGACTGGCCAAGCAATGGCAACAATCAAGACATATTTCAACATGAGAAGTGCAAAATAATCTATGAAAAGAGAAGCATGTAGCTCTCAAAATTGATCATACATATATATGGTTCATGGAGCCCAATTGGGTTCAAAATTGAATCTTAACAAGGCTTATAACAAAGCTAGAGCTTGAGAGGATTCCAGATCAATAAGTATCTTCTCAAGTCACATTAGTGTTATAAAAATACCATTTGGTACCTGCTCTGCAGTAGAACCTCTCCAAAATAGAAAGGCAATGCACTAACTTTTTCCTCATCTTCATAGATTTTTGAAAAAAAATCCCTCACTGGGAAAATATAATCTCAGAATAGCATTTTTTTCCTCAGAAACCCATTGTTCAGAATTAGTATATGGCTTTAATATATTAGTCACATACTTTCCTAACAGGGTTCTGTTGTGCTATTCTATTCATTTTCCATATGCAAAAATAACACAAAAGTTAACTATGTAGACTGAGCCAGCTCTCCTTCTGATAGGCACTAATTTCTGGGCAGGATGACATAGTGAGAAAGATTTATTAAGAACTATTCTTCTATGTACACCTTAGAGAAATATAACTAAAAAGACACAGAATTTCTGCAGACTGAGAATGTGAGAGGCATTTCAGAACATGTCAGCTAGGTGAATCTGCAACTGTGTCTTATTTTGACCCTCCAGCAGAAACAATAAATAGAGTAAATGCCAGATAGGCGAGGAGTAATCTTAAGGAAGAAAACAAGCAATACCAAGCACCAAATGCTAGTTCCTACATAAATATTAGAGGGAGGAGAAATAATGACAATGAGTTAAAGTAGTACAGGCTGTCTTTGAAAGCTTTTCCTCAAGGGAATTTATTTCTTTGTACTTATAAACTGTCAGGCTATTGCTTCTTGATTTGGAAGGCCAAAAGGAAACAGTCAACAGGAACAGAAAGACAGGGACTAAAGTGTCAAGAGTATGATATTCAATAGTATACAAACTTATAGAAAAGATAGTACTGTTGCAAATTTTTGTAGACATTCACTATGCACTGTAACAACTAGTCTTTCCATGATGAGGGAATAGCTTATCTCAACATTGACATAAATGCTGGGCCAAGGAGCTCCATGGGGCAAATTCTACTATTCTTACTTAGAACATGTAATGGCATCTCTGAACGCTATTACTTAAAGCAGGAACAGACCAGGAACAAACCAAAAGGGTTCCAAAATTCACTCTGATGACCCTTACTTAGGACGACTCTTTTCTTTAATTTAAGAGTATAAGAATGTTTTTGTATTATGAAAAACATTGTAATAGTTCCTTTAATCTTGGAATGTTTTGTACTAAGCCTGCCTTTACAAAAGCAACTATGTAATTCTTGTTTGTGCGAGTCAGGACTATGAGTGTTTAAACAGAGATAAGCCTGAAGGTCACCTTAGCATCCAGATGGCCAGAGGAGGGGCCAGAGACTCAGGAGCACCAACAACTACCAAATGTGCCCAGGGAGAGGCAACACCTAGAAAATTCATCAGCAGACTGAAGCTAATAATGAAAACACTCTCCAGATAAACATGTTGCAGTGACTGATTAAAACCTGATGCAACAAAATCCCTAAATTTGCATGAGGGGGGATTCTTATAAAAGATAGGGAGTCTTGCATGGAACTTTGTGTTTATCCTGCCAAACAGCAGCCTCAGATCTGGGACTAACAGAACCTGGCTCCCTCACGTGGGTCCAATCTAACTGGCTATTAGGTTGGTCCATGCTCACAAACTGTTAGAACATCAGCAGAACTGGTGTGTGTGTGAGTGTGAATGAATATATATGTTTTTATATTGTATTCTATATAAATGCAGCACATTACCTTTTTCCCTAAAAAAAGGTCTCATGTGCTTCTTACAAGCATAACAGGTCTATTTATAGAGAAAAGGCCTGAACACACTTCCTTCAACTGGGTTTGAATCAGGTCCTAAGGCACTGTTCAGTGAGAGCAAGAGTGGCAGAATACACCTCAACATTTAGAGCGGATTTAATAGGCAACTGAGGCCTGCTCCTAGTGAAATCAACGACAATCTCCTACCAGAGAGGAGGATTGGACCCAAAAAGAGAAGGATTGTTTAATTTAATATCGAATTTTAAATATACAAAAGGAGAGTTAGAGAATTTTATAGCATGTGCATATAAAAATGTTTCATGTATTCATAAGGTGTCCTAAAAATATATTGGTTGTAGCATACTACAGTCATCTGTGCAGAATGAAGCTTAAGTTATGATTGTGGGAAAAAGTATTATTTCCTTATATGGACAGAGATATAGAGGAAGTAGCAAAATCTTGCAGATTTTGTCTACTGGTTAACATACAAATAAAATGAGAGGCATTACAGAGTTAGTCTGTACAGCACTGAGCTAGAGGAAGGGATAAAAAATTTCATGGACCAGTCAAAAGTGATAAGAGTATCTTACAGAAAGAGACAAGTATTCCAGAACCCCTGTGTTAGCAGTAGGGTCACACATATTCAATTCTTCCTATCTTAGATAATCTACTCATAATGTGTGGGATTATATATTTATTTAAATTAGGCAATTCTCCTTTTTATGGTCAAGCCTCTGCAAAATTTGCAAAAGTGGTATTTAGAGGCAAGAAATACCACTAGTAAAGTCTAGTGCTTTTCATTCAAAGCCCATAGTCTCAATGTTTTGCAATGCAAGGTATTTGAACTGAACACACAAAGGGGGAGTATGTGCATGCAGAGTGCATCTGGATAGATAGGACTGGTGATGTGAGATACAGGATTATTCATTCAGAGGCTTTTGCTATTACTCTTCTCTCCAGTCAGTCCTTTGTTATGCGAAGTTATTATTATTATTGAAAATTCAGCATCTCATTAATTTGAATGATTGTCATTCTTCCAACCCAGTAAATAAGTGTTCACTATTTTGTCATTACTCTTGTTAATTTGCTTAAAAGTGAGAGGACCATCAAGGACCTTATTAAACTGGGATATTAATTTTCAAATATTTCATATACTATATACTTTATAGTCCATTTAAATTTAAAGTGATTCCTTGGAGTTTATTCTTTCTTCTTTAACTCCCCACTTATGACTTCCAAACAGAATACTCCATACTGATTGTCTATTGTCTCAGTTTTGAAAGCAATCCATGATTTGCCTTTATACCGGAGATCAGTGATCTGTAAGTCAAGGTATTACTGCACTGTAATACCTGATGTTTCAGAGGGAGGTAAAACAAACAAATGTGTGCAGTATCATAGCTAGTTAGATAATGCTGTAGAGTAGGCAGGTGAAAAATTCTTCTTAACCTCAGTTAGTTAAATGATAAAGTTATTCAGCCTTTTAAGTCCCCCACTGTTAGCACATATGCCTCTGGTGCATCTCTTAATAGATACGGAATGAAAATCAAAATCTGACCACACAATCATCATGTAATCTATACATCATTCACTATACATAAAGGATGAAACCCTGTCCCCAATGAAATCAGTGGGAATTTCAGTATTCTGCTTCAGTGAAGCCAGGATTTCACCCAAAGCCTTTGGCTTTTGAGTCTGAACCGTGGCCACAGGCAATAAGCACCAAAGGGCTATCTGTTCACTGATCACAGAATACTCCGGTCTCTCCTCTTCCCCACCTGAAACATAGGAGCAAGGAGGGTGATAAAGGAACTGGCTAGACAGGCTTTGTTGAGGACTCCTCCACTCTGGGAAAAGTACAAATGGTGAACAGGGCAAAGAATAGGTCCCACTATATGAAAACTCCCTGCCTGCCTGCAGGATCTTTTGTATTGACTGACTTTGTGGGCTCAGCTTGTGCTGGAGAGCAACTTTCAGGAATTTGTTTTTCAGTACGTTCTGAAATCAGTTTCTTATAAAGTGTCTCTGTTTGGACACCCAAAAGTGAGGAATTCCAAATCAATGCTGTTTTTGGATGATCTTCCCTTCAGTACCTCTCCTGATCAGGGCATAACATGTCTCTCTCAGCACTGAATTTTAAGATTTTGGAGTTAGTACCTTCCTTTCCTTCTTTACTGAGTAGTTTATAAAGAAAAAATATTTCAGAGTCTCCAATTCCACATGGGTAGACTCAACACCACAGTGAAGCCTCACTGTGCAACTAATTGCAGGACTGGATCATGGATTTTATCAGAGCTGGCATGAGATCACAGTACTTGGAAAGAACTGCTGTTTATCACATAGAATATGCATTTAAATTTGGGGACGCATGATAGCTGAAGCTTTTATACACCTCACCTCTGTCTTCTGATTCTTGTTAGGATGAGAAGTTAATCCACTTAAGGCCATAAAGTGAAGTAAATAAGATCAGAATCAGGCCCATCATCTATAGCACAAACTTCCATAAAGTTTAAAGGCTATTATCTTTTAAACTATATTATCTTGTTTAGATTTTTAACTCTCAATATTTACTACTTGTCCACTTTCAATTGTCATTTCTAATTCCTTAACACCCTTTCTATAGTTTCCATTTTTATTGGGGATTTTAGTGTATTTGTGGTTATAATTTTTCTTCCTGATTATCCAACTATATACATTAAATATTCATCATAACTGCAATTAAAATGTATAATCCCCAGAAGATGTTTATAACAATTTAAACTACTCTAAACTTAATTAAGGGAATTAGAAGATTAAAGGCTTAACATAGTTTTAAGGGGTGGCCAGTGGGAAAAATTTATAAGAACAAAATTACGTTTTGGAGTTTTTATAGGGTTTAGAACAAGGGGGAAAAAAAAAAGGAACTTAAAAAATAGAGAAGGTAGTATAGCCAAAGTAAAGAACATAAGAATGGTCATACTGAGTTAGCCCAAAGGCCCATCTAGCCCAGTATCCTGTCTGTTGACAGTAGCCAGTGCCAGATGTCCCCAAGAAAATGGCAAGACCAGGTGATCAGTAAGGCTATGTCTACACTGCCGGTTTTGCTAGCAGTGAGCATGCAAATGAGGTGCAGATTAGCATATTGCTGCACTTCATTTACACACGTCTTTTTGCGGGAAAAAAAGTGTGGACATTTTCTTTTTGCTTAAAAACCCCTTTTCCCTCCAGATCCTTATGCCCCCGAAAAAAAGAGGTTTACCAGTCTGGCAGGAAAAGGGGTTTTTGCGCAAAAAGAAAACATTCACACTTTTTTCCTCAAAAACGATGTGCCTAAATTATGCAAATGAGGCACAGCAATATGCTAATCCATGCCTCATTTGCATACTCACTGACTGCAAAACCAGAGATGTAGACAGAGCCAAGTGATACCTCCCTTTTCACCTACTTCCAGCCCTGAGCAACAGAGACTAAGGACACCATTCCTGCCCATCTTGGCTAATATCAGTTGATTGCTCCTATCCCTCCATGAATTTCTCTTGTTATTTTTAACCCTGTTAAAGTCTTTGCCTTCACAATATCCTCTGACAAGACATGCCATAGATTGACTATGCCTTGTGTGAAGTATTTCCTTTTGTTTTAAATCTATTAATTTCATTTGGTAACCCCTAGTTCTTGTTTTATGACAGAAAGTAAATAGCACTTTATCTACTTTCTCTCAACCAGTCATGATTTTATAGGCCTCAATTATATCCCCCTTACTCATCTTTTTCCAAGATGAAAAATCCCAGTCTTATTAATCTCTCATAATACAAAATCTGTTCCATACTACTAATCATTTTTGTTGCCCTTTTCTGAAACTTTTCCAATACCATTATGTATTTTTTGAGATGGGGTCACCATATCTGCATGCTGTATTCAAGATGTGGCTGTACCATGAATTTATATAGAAAACATCATATTGCTTCTATCTACCCATTTCTTAATAGTCTGGTAGCACTTTATAGACTAACAAAACATGTAGATGGTATCATGAGCTTTCGTGGGTACAACCCACTTCTTCAGACTGGTCATCTGAAGAAGTGGGTGGTGTCCACGAAAGCTCATGATACCATCTACGTGTTTTGTTAGTCTATAAAGTGCTACCAGACCATTTGTTGTTGTTTTTTCCTGTAACAGACTAATTCGGCTATCCCCTGAAGCTTTCAGTTCTTAATAATTCCCATCATTCTAGCTGGTTTTTTGATTGTGACTGCACATTGCATTGATGTTTTCAGAAAAGTATCCACAATGATCCAAGATGTCTGAGTTGTAACAGCTTATTTAGACCGCATCAGTTTATACGTAGAGTTGGGATTATGTTTTCCAATGTGCATAACTTTGCACTTAATATTTAATTTCATCTACCATTTTGTTGCCCACTCATCCAGTTTTGAGAGATCCTTTTGTAGTGCCTTGCTGTCTGTCTGGGACTTAACTATCTTGAGTAGTTGTTACATCTGCAAATTTTGCCACCTTATTGTTTACCCTATTTTCCAGATCATTTATTAATATGTTGAATGGTCCTGGTCCAGGAACAGACTCCTGGGGGACACCACTATTTAGCTCTCTCCATTCTGAAAACTGACCATTTAGACCTACTCTTTGTTTCCTAGTCTTTAACCAGTTTCCAGTCCATGGGAGTACCTTCTCTCTCTCTCATCCCATGGCAGCTTATTTTGCTTATGAACCTTTAGTGAAGAACCATGTCAGAGACTTTCTGAATATCCAAGTACACAATATCCACTGGATCCCTCTTGTTCACATGCTTGTTGATGCCCTCAAAGAATTCTAATAGATTGGTGAGGCAGGATTTCCTTTTACAAAACCCATCTTGACTTTTTCCCCAATAAATTATGTTCAGCTATACATCTGACAACAGCATTCTTCTTTATATTTTCCATGGGTTTGCCACGTACTGAAGTCAGGCTAACCGCTTTGCAATTCCCAGGATCACCTTGAGAGCCCTTTTTAAAAAAACTGGTGTCACATTAGCTATCTTCCAGTCATTTGTTTCAGAAGCTGTTTTAAATGATAGGTGATAAACTGCAGAGCTACTAATTGTAGTCTCACATTTCAGTTCCTTCAGAACTCTTGGGTCAATGCCATCTGATCTTAGTGACTTGTTATTGTTGGTTTATCAATTTGTTCCAAACATCCTCAATACAAGTAAGTTCCTCATATTTGTTGTCTATAAAGAATGGCTCGTGTTTGAGAATCTCCCTGATCGCCTTAGCCATGAAGGCCAATGCTCCTTTAGCATCTCAATCATCCAGTGGCCTCACTGGTTGTTTAGCAGTCTTCTTGCATCTGATGTATTTTTTGTTATTGATTTTTGAAACTTTGGCTAACTATTCTTCAAATTCTTTTTTGACCTTCTGAATTATACTTTTACATGTCACTTGCCAGAATATATATACACACTAAGGTGTGCTTTAAAAAACTTTCATGCAGTTTCAGATTTCACTGTTACCTTTAAATTTCTTTTCAGAAAACTTCCTCATTTTTGTGCAGTTCTTTCTGAAATTAAACAGTGTTAAAACACCAATTATCTCTGGAATATCAATTTTGACCAATTACACATTGACTGGAGTGTAAATCAACTCAAGTCAATGGAAATGTTATCATTGTTTTCAATAGGCTTTGATCAGTCCCATGAGCACTTCTGTTTAATACACAGGGCCAAATCCCAGTTCCACTGAATTCAAAGTCCAAACTACTACAGAACCATTTGAACTCACATTAGGTAATTTGTATCACAATAAAATAATTTCTGTTGTGAAAGCTGGAAGTGTTCATTGTCACGTTAGAATCATTGAAGGGATCTCACTAGGTCATCTAGTGCAGTCCCCCGGCAAGATGATATAATACCCATCAGGAATGATCTAGTCATTTCCCCAAACACGTTCTTAAGGACCTCAGTAACAGAGATTCTACAGTCTCTCTTGGCAACTCTGACAGGAAGTTTTTGCCAATGTTTAACTTGAAATAGCCTTACTACAATTTAAGTCCAATGCCTCTTGTTCTATCCTTAGATCCAAATGAGACAATTTTTTCACCCTCTTCCTTTTATGTATTTGAAAACTATTGCCTTTCTTCAACTCTAAACAGAACCTTAAAAAACCAGCAACCTTTCCTCACAGGTCAGGCTCTAGACCTTGAATCATTTTTGTTGTTCTCCTATGACTTTCTGAAATTTGTCCACATCTTTCCTGAAATGTTGTGCCAAGAACAGTACACAATACTCTATTCTACACTGATAAGGCTTCAGCTAGAGTGGATTACTTTGTGTCTTGCTTATACTTGCAATCCCACCCTGCTTGGTATCAACCACAAACTTTATAAGCGTACTTTATGCCATTATAAATCATTCACAAAGATATTGAACAGAACCAGCCCTAGGACTGATTCCTGCAAGACTCCACTCCTGTTCCTGCTGGACATCGTGCAGCAGGCAGAATTAGTGATGGTGCATGATGATATGGTTAGCTGGGATGGCAACCCAATGACGCCAGAATCCATTTGGGAACGGACCAGCAGCAGGCACAAAATTTGGACACCGAAGTCGCTTTGTTGCTGAAGCCAGACCCAGAGCCTGCACGTGGGAGAGATTTTTGATGCTTCCCCTGTGGAAGAGCAGCAAGAGTAGAAGGGAAATAACTTCCCCCCAGTTCAGTACATTTCTGGCTCCATTTCAATTCTTATTAATACAGGAGTAGGAGAGATTTCCATTCTATGAGCAACTGCAAAAAAGTTACGAGAAGCCCCTGTGAGCAGGGTGTAGCCATTAATGGTGGAATATATCCCAGTGGCTTGGCCCTTCCACTTTGACCCTTCCAAACAGTTCAAAAATAGCAGTCAGGAAATGCAAATAGTATACACCTTGAAAGTGAATTTTCTGTTTAATAAAAATAATAAGCGTACATTGCTGTGCCTGTAAATATGCTGCTCTGTAATCACTTATTGGTGCAACAAGCCACCTGGACACGGGGGGAAATGGATGGATGGTCTGTGCAATCAGGATCCAGGAGCAGGTAGGTAGGACAACCTTGTCCCATGCAGTCCTCTATACTGGCCTCCTTACCCAATGCCAACTTCATAGGAAATGGCGGGGGGGGGGGGGGGAGGAAGAGAGAGAGAGAAGAATAGGCCAGGGGACATGCATCAGCAAGGAGTCTGTCTTGTACATTGTTTGGTTTCACCATGTGCAATTGTTAATGAACCTTATATCTCCCCTGTAAGACTCTTACTAATTGTAACTGAAGTGACATTTTCTACTTATAAACCTGTTTACTAAGTAATTATTTTTTATTTCAAAGTTGATTGTATGAGGTGATTCTATGCTAGCAATGTGAACTTACAGCAATAAAGATAAACATGATCAGGAAAAATTAAGAATGACTACGAAAATACTATTCCTAAATAGTAATCTATGTCAATATTTTCTTCAATTACTTACATCAATCCATATTGTAAATACTCCCTCACCTTATAATAGGTCATGTCACACACAAATACACTGCATGGCAATTAATTCCCGTGACCCACACTCCCACCATGAACTGAACTATTCTCCCACAATTATATCAGCCCCCTCCCACAAGTACATTTCCCTGCTTCCAATGGCTATGCAAGTCCATAATGTGGGGAGCATGAAGCATCCCTGACAACTGCTGTGTGAGTGTACTTTCTGGCTGAGTGTAGCAATTCAGCAGCCCTTGGATGTCATAGGTTCATACGGGGGGGGGGGAAATGGAGCACTCTGACATCACAAAGAGCAAATCAAGCCTCAGTGATACAGATGGCATTGATGGATCTGAAATGATCCATCAAAATCTTATTGGAGATGCCTGCCAAAAGCACTATCAGCAATCATTCTACACCTGCTGAGAGAGTGTAATTAAACCACCTCTTTTCAGGACCTCTTAAATCAGGATATGGTTTCATAGGCTAAGGCAAAAGAGAGCATGTGGGGTCTCCCGGAATGAGACTGTATGCATCCATTTGGTCACACTTTCATCTCCTACATACCATTGTAATAATAAAATATGCTTGTGAGATATAATTTGAAAACTAATAACCTGCTGGTCAATAATAGTAACATAGCAACATTGTATGGAAAGTTATGAACATAAGCTGAAATTAGGTCTGAAATGAGTTTACCAAACAAATCTGGCTAAATCAGTTTTCCAAAGACCAAGGACAAGCTGACGCCTGGTACAGGTGTCAAAACTGAAGGGCAATCACCTGTCAAGTGGCCATTCTTTCATAAGAAAGAGGATTGAAGCAGATCAAGCATGTTGGGTCACTCTGCCAGTGGTAACCAAAGCTGTATGAGGGTGCCCTTTGTAAGTTTATGTGCTCTTTGAGGAGGGCAAACTATGGCACGAGTCCCATCAATGGACTGCCTAAGGGCATACTGCACATTGTATTGTCTCAAAAATCACCACCATTTTAACCATAGTTGCTTTGCCAAACACCAAACTGCTAGAGAACAGCCCAGTAGCAGTCGGGGTAGCCAGTTTCTAGTGGTTATAGCAATCGATTTCTACACCAGAAGGGGCACTCTCATTCATGTATTCTTATGCTGGAGAACCAGGGCAAGCTCATCACAAAGATCCGGAGATGTTGCTTTTTTCATGGTGATTACCCTCAGTCTGCCTGACAATATGATCCCATCATTCTGTGCTTTTGGCCCTGCAGAAGTAGAGCTAGTGTACATCAGTGGCTGTATCAGGTGTCAAGCAGCATCTGCCAGGGTGGTTTTGCTGCATCTGTCATCGGGGAGGCCCGTCCATAGATGTGCGCTAGGTGGTCGCGTAGGGCACTAAGTTTAAACGCACGTTGAGGGGTTTGGAGGCAGGGGTGCCGACTGCGTGGTTTGCCTAGGGCACCAGTTACCGGTAGCTATTCTAGGGCTGCTCCTGTCTGTCATACATGTTCCATTATAAACTCTGGCAGGTGCCTTTGGTGGGATCAAAAAACAAAGGCAGAATTTCCATGAGACACTATTGGATATTGTGGCACTGAAAGCATAAGTAAGAGAAATTTTTCAATAGGCACCTCCCTCCATGCTGCAGTCTTCAGTGGCTGGGAGCACACAGACCAAAAATGAGTGCTCAGCAGGATGTGTGGATAGACTGTTCAAAATCCCTATAATTTGCAGGCATACAGTCAAGTTTCCTCACTGTGCACCATAGTCAAGGGACTAAAGTGGCCATATTTCAGGAGGGTGCTAAGAAGTCTAGGGTATGGCTGATTTTGTTTGCGTTTGTGTGCTGCAATCCCAGAATGAGTCACTGTTAGAAAATCCAGGGCTTCAGCAACTGCTCATAACTATTAGGAATTTTCTCTCAGGGTCACTTGACTTGAGTGCCACTAAACTTGGGCTTATATCGCCGTGTAAACATACTGTAGCAGATGTTGTTTGTACACACTAGCTTTTTTCTTACAGAATTGCTTACGGGTATACAAGATGAAACTGTGACCCCGACTGAAGTCAGTGGCAGATCTCCCATTGACTTCAATAGGGACAGAGTTTTAACTTTAAAGTACAGTTAGAAATGTTAGTTGTCAAAGCATCTGACTACTTTTGTGTTTTGAATAGATTAGATTCCAAGGCCAGAAAGGACCATTATGATCATCTAGATTTTAGTCTGATCTCCATTGTAACAGATCATAGAGAAGCCCCAAAGTAATTGCTAGAATATAACTTCCAGCAAAACATCCAGTCTTGATTTAAAAATGAGAGGCGATGCAGTGACAATCACAACTATTGACACGTTGTTCTCGTGATTAATTCTCATTATGAAAAAAATATATACTTAATTTCTAGCCTAAGTAGGTCTAACTTCAACTTCCAGCCATTGAATCATGGTGTAGTTTTCTCTGCCTGACTGAAAGGCTCACTTCCCATGCAGGTATTTATAGACTAATGAAGTTGCTCCCTATTTATCATAACGAAGAAGATTAGATTGAGCTCTTTAAGTTTATCACTATGCAATGTTTTTAAACTTAACATTTGTCTGGCTCTTCTTGGAACCCCCTTCAATTTAATAATATCCTTCCTAAATTGTAGACACGAGAACCGGATGCATATTCCGGTAGTTGTGGCACCAATGCCAAATACAGAGGAAAAAATAATCTCTGCTCTGAACTGAGATACAACAGTGTTCGTTTTTTATTCCATGTAAGGCTTTCAGCAAAGGTAGACTTATGCTGCAAGGAAGAGTAAAACTGACACAGGAAATGGCGTGTAACAGAAGCTGTACTTAATTTGCCTTGTTATCTCAGTCACATTTAAGTTTTATGTAGGAATTGGGCCTTCAGAAGATACACAATTTCATGCACTTATTTGCCCTTTTTTGTCAATTACACTTCTCACTGCCTGTAAATTTCTAGCTTCTTCCATTACCCAAGTGACATGATTCAAACTGCTCACACCCTTTTGCCTCTTAAACTTTTACACACGAGCTATCTGCCTGCAGAATGTAATCCATAAGCCCAGTCCCCCCAATCTCCCCTCCCCCGTATTTGGATTAAAAGGCAGTTTCTGGAGCTTAGTACAGGAATGCTTTTAATAGATTCATACTGGTGCTCCCAGACTGACCGTGAGACAGGAACTCATGTTAAGCTGCTTTAACCTAGAAAACCTAAAAACCCTAGGGGGGGGGGGGGGAACACCACACAGACAAGACAGCCACAGATGTAAGCAAGATCAGAACCCCCTCAAGACTGTGGCAGGATGTCACCAGTAGACTGCCTACATTAGGACTTATTTTAACAAGAGTAATGACTTTCCAGCTGTGCTAATACTGTTGCCTGCTGCCACATCCAGTTGCAGATGTACTTAAATATCAGTAAATAGTTAAGGAATAATATATTCTGAATATACCCCATTAAAATATTTTAGGTATCACTTTTCTGACAACTCAAGGTTAGTACAATGAAGACGTTTGTTTAAATTAATGCACCTTTTTGTAGTCACATAGTCGCACTTATTTTTTTCAGTCTATAAATTAAATTATATTTGTCCTAAGAGAAAGCTTAAGCAATATCACAACTAAGAGAAAGCTTAAGCAATATCACAACTAACATTTTGTTAAAACAAATACCCTGCCACATAGAAGATTTTAAAAGCTAGGTTAAAATCATATTATTGAGATAATAACTTGAGGAACATCCACACTGTGATTGCATTCTTCCACAAGAAAGAAAAAAAAAAAAAAAAAAAATCGAAAGAACAGAGAGGTTTTTCTGGCATTGGTAATCCTCATTCTATGAGGAAGAAGCCTTTTTGCTCTTTCGCAAAAAGGAGTGTGTTGAGGAGGAAGAGAGTTCTTTTGGAAAAAGAGGAAAGAGGAAAAATCACAGGTGCTTTGGTGGCCATTCCATCCATATCAATCACAGCTTCCATGTGAGAGAGCATCCATTCAGTCTGGACACTCTTTTGAAAGAGCAGATCACTTTTTTGATGCATTTTTGGAGTGTGGATGCTCTTTCGGAAGAACTCTTCTGAAACAAGTTTCTTCCAAAAGAAGCCTGCAGTCTAGACATAGCCTGAGTGAGATTCCATAATTAACTCACAGCTGTGAGAAAACAGTTAACACATTGATCTAAACAGAGTCATGATTCTGCTCCCATGTGCTTCAGAAGGGCAAAATTGGATCTAAAGGGCCTGTAATGGGGTCAGCTCACTGCCATGGTGCCTCCTGCTTGTCACGCTAGGAATTCATTCTATCCTTTGAGCGCACCAAAGGTTTGGTGTCTCCTTGTCTCCACCTTTGGGCTCTGGACTCACATCATTCCCTTCATCTGCCATGTTCACTTCAGAACATGGCCTTCCAGCAGTGCCCATCGCTCTATTCTTCTGCCGGGGGGGGGGGGGGGGCGGCGGCAGAAAGTCAGCAGTCCTCAGGACAGGGACACACACACACACACACACACACCCCACACACACCCCCACCCACCCCGGGTGGCCAACTGCAGCCCCACAGGCTAGCTCCTGGTCTCAGGGGCAAGCTGCAGTCTGTAAAGGCTATGCTCTGTGGTGGCAAGGTAAAGTCCAAGAGGGAGCAAGTCCATCCATTACTCTGAGTCCCAACCCAGAAACCCTCTGATGGTAGCAGTCTCTTGCTGCCATCTTCCTCTCTCCTGGACTGCTCCCATTCCCTGAGCCACTTGTCTAAGGCCCTTGCTCCTTCTCAGCCCTTTTATCAAGGCCTACAGCCTGGAATGTATCAGGCTGGAGCTTCTCTCCAGCTCCCCCGAGTTTGACCAACACTATCCTGCTGGAATCAGAAGTGCTTAGTATATTAGGACATTCTGGGCCAACTCCTGTAATCCTTACTCAGTTTCTACCTAGTCCTTGTCCAGGAAACTACAACAGTTCTTACTGGTTGCCAAGTAAGGACAGTCTGAAAACTAAAGAGCTCAGCATTTGGCCATATTTCAGTCACTGGTTTGATTATTATCTAATGCAAGTGTTTCTTCATTTTACTCTTCAGAATTTATCTTTAGGGCCTGATTCTAAATTACAAAGCACTATTTGTGGTAATTCACCCTGGTACCTAGTGAGGATACAATGCTACCATTCTGACATGGCAGCTTTTTACATATTTATTCTAGTGCAAATAACGACATGTTGAAGATCAATGGAGAATCAGGCCTTTCTGAAGAACACACTGGTCACAGACTAAAACTGTTTCCAAACTATTTCTTTGCTGGGGAAATTTATTTTCCCTTCATACTTGGGTGTTCAGTAACTTGATTACACTAGATTTATCTAAAAAGAAAATTAAGAGTTGACTGTCAAATGGGTAATATTAGTTAAAGTCAAATGAAAAGGATTATTTTGATTTTTTTTTTTACTGAAATCAGAGCTGAAATGAATTTTCTGTATACCTTCAAGTTCACTTTAAAATTGTTTTATAGTTCTTGAACAAATACATCACCCTGTGGAAGACATATGTGATTCAGAGACCCACACATGGGCCCAGCGGTATATTTTTTCCATGGGTCTACTCAGAGTTAGGAATTTTTGCAGAATCAGACTTGTTTTAATAAATTGGGCCTAAAAACATACTGTTTGTAAAATGCAGAAAATATCTATACTTTTTTTACAATAACCTATAACAGCAAACCAGTGAAGAGAAACCTCTGCAAAAAAATGTTTATGCTTTCATTAGCCCAGAGCTAATGAGCCGTGGCGAGGGAGCAAGTGGCGGCAAGCGGCCGCCCCCGCGGACCCCAAACAGCCGCTTACAGCCACTTGCTCCCCCGCCGGGGCCCAGCTGAGCGGCGCTGACGCTGTGCCGCTCAGCTGGGCCCCGGCCGGAGGGGAAGTGGGGCAGGGTGCTGACATACATGGTCAGGGGCGTGGCAATGTACATCACCCCCTTCTTCCCCATCCGCCATGGCGCTGAGTGCTGTGCCCCTCAGCTGGGCCCTGGTGGGGGAGCAAGTGGTGACAAGTGTCTGTTTGGGGTCTGCGCTCCCCATCCATGAGCTTGCTGAGTGGCGCAGCGGAAGGGGAAGGGGGGGGCGGGGCACTGACATACACAGCCAGGGGGCACGGCCGTGTACATCAGTGTTACAGACTCACAGACACTGGGCTATGATATATGTGATTGTGCTGCCCTGTAGACCCAAAATACCAGGAACACAAATTGCATGTTTAATCTTGTTTTGAAGTGACACAGTGCCTACCTTCAGAGCAACCTATGTGTAGATGATAATATTGGACTGGCTATAAATGAGCAACACAAACTCATTTTCTTCAGTGTCATTCTCATGAGGGGCCTCACTTACCACTGGTCTGATGCCGCCTCTTGTTCATTCTGGGGAGTAGCTCTCGTGGTGGACACCCCCATTCACGGTTTCCATGCTGTCACTTCAAATCTTCCTCTGGTCTGCAGCTCCTTCCTCATGCCAGAGGCCTCAGCATCTCCTTTGTGACATAGTCATTCCAGAATCTGTTGTTTTACAAGAAGGAAAACTGATGCTTGAGAATATGTTCATTTTGGATTCACTTTTGCTACCTATACATGGAAATACTGGTGTGAACGTTCTGAGTGCAGAAGTTGGGGGCCCACAAAGAGCATAAAATCCTTGCCTCCTCAGGCTCTGTTTACAACCCTCCCCACCCCCCCAGAGTCACAGATTCACAGGCTCTGAGAAATAAACAAAAAAAAGTTGCCACCACCAAGTGAAACAAACCCCTTTCTTCTTGAATCCAGGAAGAAAGCATTTGGACCTCCTTCCCCAGGGTATCCCAAGCCTCTCTGCGGGTATGTCTACACTACCCTCCTAGTTCGAACTAGGAGGGTAATGTATGCATACCGCACTTGCTAATGAAGCCCGGGATTTGAATTTCCCGGGCTTCATTAGCATAAGCGGGGAGCCGCCATTTTTAAATCCCCGCTGCTTCGAACCCCGTGTAGCGCGGCTACACGGGGCTCGAACTAGGTAGTTCGGACTAGGGTGCCTATTCCGAACTACCGGTACACCTCGTTTCACGAGGAGTACCGGTAGTTCGGAATAGGACCCTAGTCCGAACTACCTAGTTCGAGCCCCGTGTAGCCGCGCTACACGGGGTTCGAAGCAGCGGGGATTTAAAAATGGCGGCTCCCCGCTTATGCTAATGAAGCCCGGGAAATTCAAATCCCGGGCTTCATTAGCAAGTGCGGTATGCATACATTACCCCGCTAGTTCGAACTAGCGGGGTAGTGTAGACATACCCTGCCACAAGAGAGTTTGAAAAAAAAAAAAAAAGAGAAAAACAAACTGCAGTCTCTGGTAGCTGACCTCTCAGTCAGAGACACGCAGAAAGAGACAGACAGATTGACTTCTTGCACCTTCCAGGACACACAAATCAAATCACCACCTTTAAAAATAAAAAACAAACAAAACAAAAACAAAAACAAAAGATATACTTGATAAAGCATACTTGTTTGCTAGGTATTACAGCACAGCTAAGGAAAACAAATTAAAACAGAAAATCTCTGGGAACAATGCTTAGACAGTAAATGAGGAAAGGAGGCATAGATTCACACAGAACAGTTCAAACCAAACCACAAAATAAAGAAAAAATACCCAGAGCATGACTAGATTCACTCCCCCCCCCCCTTTACTTACTCTTTGTTCAGTCCTCAGTCTTCTCTTTGTTCAGTCCACTTCCATACCCCAAAGTCCTTGGAGGCATAGTAGTCTTGTCTGGGTTTAAATCATTCTGTGTTTTTCAACTCCTAGTTTAACTCTCTCACACAAAGCAAACAGGCAAGGTATCTATAGCCAACTCTAATTTCAGTACTCTATCTCGATTGGTTCTCTTGGCCCCCTGGCCAACACCCTTGCTAGCTACTTGCGTTTAACCCCTTAGTCACCAGGTGCTGGCCAGCACTACTTCTATCCATCACAACTCCAAAGAAGTTTCATAGGTATAAATAAAGACAAAATTCAATTCCTATTGTCTCAAGGAATAACAGCGAGGGATGTAACCTTAAAGGCTTACAGCTTCAACAATTATCCTAATCTTAAATGCTTCATGAAAAGATGACATGAATCTCTTCAGCCTCCAAATGTGAGCTGGAAATCTCAGAATTGGCTGGTACTTACAATTTCTAGTTACATCAGAACTCAGATGTGCAGGGAAGTTTTGAGAGTAAAATATTTTAAAAATATATATTGATGAATTTTATTTTAAGATTCAAAAAAGAGGGGTGAGCTGGTGGGGTTGACTTTTTTTCTTCTTTGATACTAATATTTTTTTTAGCAGAGAACCAGCAAATAATATGCATAGAATGAAATTGTTTTAGGGGGAAGCTGAAATCTGAATCATTCAAATTGCAGCTGTTTTAGAATAAAACTGCTGCGTTGGAGGAGCCTGCCAACCTTTTTGCAATGAGGGTCAGTGCCACCATTATTATTAATTATTGTTATTTGTGTAGTACTTAGGACCACTTTGTGATAGGCACAATACAAAACACAGGAAAAAAAGATGGTCTCTGAACCACAGAGTTCTATAATGTGATCACAGGGTGTGGGGAGGGAAAATGAACTGGGAAAATAGCAGCCCAGGATGGTGCTGTGGAGAAGGCACCATGGTTACCACTTGGTCATACCAAATTTCTGGATCTCCCTTACTGAGAAGGAGAGAGCCTATTTAATAAAGGGTAATGTGGGGGAAGTAAAGCCAATTTGAACTGCCTGTGGTGCCAACACCTCTATAATCTGTGCTTATTGGAGGCTAGCAATCACTCTAACTTTTAGTGTGGGAGAAAGTTGGTTAGTTGTTTGCTTTTCAGCTTTACTTTCTAAACAGAACACTGAAAAGCAGCCTTCCATCAAAAAATAAACAAACATAAAGGCCCATCTAAAAAAATGCATGCCAGTGGGAACAGAAAGTAAAGTTCCACCAGGCTGTCATTCCACTTGTCAGTCTGGCTGATATATGGTGACAGAGGTAGGAACAGAGAGCCAGATTTCCAGTTGGTTTAAATTCATTCTATTGATATGAATAGATAGAGCTACTCCAAGTCATGCCAGCTGTGGCTATTGCCCTGAGAATGAAAAGGTCATTTTTTTTCCTGATAAGTGTTTTCAATTATAGGGTATGTTAGACCTTGTTTCTTCCTCAGAGAAGCTTACTTAGGGTCCAGATGACTCATTTATCTTCATTGCTAATGGAAACCATAGTTTCTGGTTTACATTTGTAATGCATTTATACTCTTGTCAAATTCTACTAGGTTATAAGATGACAACTTGAACTGATAAAGTAAACAGTTTGTAAAAGCTGTGATACGGTACAGATATATGTGGTTTCAGTAATTATCTTAGTTCTACAATTTGTCATGAGTATCTTTGGATTTTAATATAAACTTAAAAAAAATCCCAAAAGGAGAGAACACTGCTACTCAGTCAGAGCAAAACTTTAGCAATTCTATTGCAGTTATGCACCTGAAGATCTTAATGCAACTACAGATCCTTTTTCTTGTAATGGCCTGCAGTTTGGAAAATAGCTGCTTGTTCTGCATAGAACTGCACGGCAGAGATTTATGAAAAAAATCATATGGTAGTGAATGATACAGGGCCAGATTCCATATTCAAGATTTGCTTGACTGAGGGCAGAAGGTGCTTAGTACCATTCAGGATAGGCCCTAGCTCATCCCAGGCTGTGTCATTTCCGTGCTATGTTTTCAGTTTCTTACAGATGGCTGGCAGATTGGCCAAAAAAACCCTAAGCTGGTGTTTCCACTGAAGCTATTGAGTAACAGATGCATATTTGTCAGCAAATCATTCTTCTGAATAATTTCTAAACATTAAAACAGTGACACTGAAAATAAATAATAAAAAAGATCTCAGCCCCTACATAGCTTAAGCCCTGCTGTGAAACAGGAAAAAAAGCCCTTCCTTGGGCTTCAGTTTAGCAACAGTGTAGTTGAGGCCAACAGTTGCAAATCTGAGACACCTATCCCCATTACATTTGTGTATTTTAGACTCACTCCTTCATGACCTTTGAAAATGACAGCTTGGGTGTCTAACATCAGGCTTCTAAATCCATACTGACTCATTTGGAATAGGGTTACCATATTTCACATGCACCTATTCTCCCTGAACCTACACTATCACAAGGATCTTGGGGCTCTCTATAGCCCTACTAGTGGTAGCCCATCTGCCTTTAGCTTCCATTTGTTCTGGGCAAACTGTAGCACGCAATGCAGTAAGAATCATACTGTCTGGATGAGCACAGGAAGACTACAGGCAACTTTACACAACTGCTTGTGTTACTGCCTATTTTTCAGTAGCAACTGGCATCCTTTGCTGCCTTTAGGAAATCTTGTGGATATCAAGCATTAAATCAAGCCTTGTCCCCCTTCACTTGAAACTCCTGAAGCGAGCTGGGCACTGGGAATTGCAAAATTTGGCCTTTTTCTTTCCCACCTGGCAGAACGCTGTTTCAAGCTCTATATTTAAAAGCATAACTCATAAACCTGTTCTACGCAAATCCTTTGCACACATCACTCTGAGGTCAGTGCCTCTTTGTATGAGCATTATTTTGTTTGCTGGCCCCTGCATAACACTGTCAGTTTCCAAGGATTGGTAAATAGAGAAATCATGCAGTAGGTTGTCAGGTTCTTCTGCACTGCTGCACACCTTTACGTGCTATGCTCTCTTCTTTCCCATTTTGCCCATAAACTAGTGTCTGTTTGCAAGCCTCTATCTCCTTCTTAATTCACCTGTTTTCTCTGTCTGAATCACTGAAGGGTGTCTTACTCCAACACTATTACTATCACAATCGTTTCTGGGTTAGTCAAAGTCACAGACACAGCACTGAAGGCACCAAGGATGAAAAACCATCCAAAGCAAAAGGAAACATTTTCTTCTCTATGATGATAACTTGCTAAGCAGTAGTGAAAAAAGTAAGTCTATAAAGGTAATTCAAGACCCGATTTCCAGGATGGCTTGGGCACAAAAAAAGTGTGTGCATGTTTGTGTGACCAATGTCATATAACTACTGTACATTCATATTCAAGTTAGGCATCTCAATGCACACACAATTAAGTGTACACTCTTGTGAAGTTCTGACTCTATATGACAGCTTATTGACATGTTAGGACAATGATATAGTGTGACCTGAGAATGGCAGGTGGTCTTTCTAACTCGTGGTTTTACGACCACAAGTAAAGGATTCCTGTGCTCGGAACCCAGGGAGTTCTATGTTTCTTTACCTTATACAAAAGAGGTATCTTGCTCCCAGCATTTGTACACAGAGAGAACAGGCCCCATAAACATATGTGTAAATATTGTAATTGGCTTCAGAAATGCCCTTTGCTACTTGGAACAGCTTGGAAAGTAACATAGTCAGAGATCTGCATGTTGACTGAACTGATAATGCCTTTAATCTAGACTTGCTGCACAGATCTGCAAAGTGGCAAAGGCAGCCAATATTGACAGAAAAGATTCATTGTCTTCAGCCTCACGAATGCTGAATAGTTTTCTCCCACCATGACTGCGGCATTGTCTGAGCTGCAAGAGTGCTCAACTTGTATGTCAACTGTCTTCAATAAGTCCATCAAGGAATCAAATATAGTGTATCCTATTGACTTTGGGTATTTTCCGAACATACATCCATGGCTTATTCTTGACCAGGAAAAAAAAATCTATCCAAAATCGGGGTCCTTTTTTGTTCCTAATATACAAAATAAAATAATTAATAAATATATAAAAATGTCTGACTGTTGCCTCCTGTATGGCGATCTCCTGGAACATCTGAGCAGCTGGTCCTGGGGCTAACAGCTTGGGTGGCCTTGGGGTCAGCCACGCTGGCTGCTGCCGAGGTCATGGAGGTTGTGGAAAGTCATGGAGTCTGTGACTTCTCCAGCCTCAGTGACATTTAGGGAGCCTTACTTATTATTATGGAAAGATGTACAGATTGTCCAGGGTTGTTTTAGGGGCTCCTCTTTTTAATAAGAACGGAAGAACAGCCCTACTGGATCAGAACAAAAGATCCATCTAGCCCAGTATCCTCTCTTAGAATAGTGGTCAATGACAGGTGTCCCAGATGGAATGAACAAAACAGTAATCATCACCCATTGCTAGCTTCTGGTAAATTATACACTGCCTGTAAATGATATATATGGAAATAAAGAAAAAGGAAATTACAGTATTAAAGGCTGAAGTTTGTTCCAAAAACAAAGACAAATTCTGAGGAACAATGTGACTGAACTGGTAGAAATGTGTGGTCCCTTAAGGACATGTGCCAATGATTAGAAATAAAATTCAGTCTTGACAATAAGTCTGAAAACAGAGTAAGGACCTGGTCCAGCTCCAGCTGAAATGAATGGGAGTTTTTCTTTTGTTACTAGTGGGAGTGGGATCGGGTCCCAAGAGACTAAACATAATAAATGCAGTATTTGTGCCAATTAGTAAGGGGAAATACACAGGAGTTAAAATGGAAAGATTATTAGGCTACAGAGATAAGAATCAAGAGGAAACTAGTTGAGATAAATCAGAAGAGGCACATAACACCAAATCAAATACGATTTTTAATTTACAAGGTTCTTCTTAAACATAATATAAAAAATGATGATTATTCTTGTTGATCTTTGTACAGGAAAAGCATTATTGCACCATTTTAGAACAATTCCAGGCTTTAACAATATC
This sequence comes from Pelodiscus sinensis, assembly GCF_052426305.1. NCBI lineage: Eukaryota > Metazoa > Chordata > Testudines > Trionychidae > Pelodiscus > Pelodiscus sinensis. The sequence continues at coordinate 92,636,313 of NC_143057.1, forward strand.
TGTTAGAAAGGAAGGGTAAACACAATACACATTGGGCATATTATCCTTAGGAAATGAAGAAAATATTTTCAGTGACCTAAGCAAAATTAAAGTCAGGTTAAAATAAAAAGCAACAATGTAATAAGTGTGGCAACTATTTTACTCAGATGAATTCCCAGTTCCATTGAAGATAATGAGAGTTTCATAGAATCAAAGTTTAAGGTCAGAAAGAACTATGATATATCTATTCTGAACACCTGAACAACACAGGGCAGTGAATTTCACTCAGTACTCTTGCAGTGAAGGGAATTATCCATCCCCAGTATGTAATTTAACACTATCTAGTCCAGTAATGTATGGTTGAATTACAGGATATCTTTTAGAAGGATATTCAGGCTCAATTAAAAAAAAGTGATGCTACATAAATCACTTCCCTTGTATTACAGTCAATAATTACCTTCATTGTTAAAATTTAGGATAATTTCAATCTGATTTTTTTCTAACAAACTTCCAGCCATTGGCTCTTGCTATGCTTTGTCTACAAGTATAAAGAGACTTCAACCCCCGCACTCCAAATGCTATACTCTCCCTATGTCAGTACTTACAGACCATGATCAAATTGCCTCTTAACTTGCTCTCTGACAAGCTAAATTGATTGAACTCCTTAAGTTCACTTAGAACAGTGTTTTTCAAAGTCCCATTCTGAGAAAGTTGCTAATGGCCCACTCCAGTTTGTTTACTTACCAGCTCCACAGTATTGGAATCTCACTGCTCCCATTGGTTCCAGTACATTGTCTGCCATCAAGGGGAGCTGCAGGAAGCAGCAGCCCAGGTCATGCCACTTCCCGCAGCTGCAAAGGCTGAACCACGGGTAGGTAAGCAAACTTTAGCAGCTTTCTCAGAGTGGGTCCACAGATCACTTTGAGAAACACTGACTTAGAACATCACTTGGAACAGAAACTGTATTTGGCACTGTGTGAATTCTGAGTCATATCTGTTGGCTTAAAAAGTATGTTACTTCACAAATCATCCCTGTTAGTATGGCAAGGCCAAGAAAGCTATGAGAGACATGGACTCTATTTTGAAATCTCTAAAGAACTGTTCATCAAATTCTGATGCCTTAATTGAGGATGAACAACACACAAAGTATGGATCTGAACATCAGGTTGTGTCCTGAGTTTGTAGGCTGGTAGTTGAAATGTTACTAGTAAAATGATCAAATTTAATCTGGAACCCAACAATCCTAGCTTTACAGTCAGCGTCTCAAACTATTCCCACCAAGTAGGAAATGGGTTAATGCTATTTCATTCAAAAGATTTTAATATTAGTGCTAACGCATAGTTGGAAATATTTGTCTTGCATATTCTGGAGTGAAATTTGATTCAGTTCTGCTTGTGAACCTTTTGTGTTCAGTTTGCAAACTTCTGTGCGCTCAAATTTGATGAGTGAAAGTACTTGCAAAATGCAAATTTTAAGATTAAATATTTCAATATTTGCTGAAAGCAAAGTCTGACTTGTATATTTGGTTGAGAATATTTTTAATTCATACTGTGCTGGTTAATTATAAAAGTTCTCTGAACAAACTATCAAAAACCCTCCGCATTATTTATATAAAGTTGAACCTCAATTTGACAAAACGCCAAACTTACAAATGACCTGTTATGTGAACCACTTTCTTCTCCCCAGGGAAATTGAAAAAAACCTCACATAACAAAAGCACTGATGAGGAACAAGTGAACATCCCTTCAGAAACTGATGCCTTCTGTATATTAGAAATTGCTTTGCAGTAGTTTGAGGACTAAGAAGAAAGCAGCACAAAGCACCATATTACAACATCTGCATTGTACCTACTGCAATCGTTAGAATTTCCATTCCATGAACTTTATTTTTTTGAAATCCTCTATTCCCGGTTAGTTATAAAATAGGGTTTATACTATAACTAACACATGCATTGCAATTCTGTATTAAAGTTCATTGCAACTGCATAGTATTATTTAATATGAAATTCAGGTAGCCTCTGTATTATTTCCAAAAATCACATGGTAAAATTGGGCTCCCTGCATACATGACAAAAATCAGCACACTCAATGGAGTTGTATAGAGAACAGTATTGCTAAGCGACAAGCCAAGATATATTCTCAGAAGAAATTTTCAAATAATTTTACTAATGATTTTCTACCTGTTATTTGCTCATCTCTAGTAAAGCTTTAGATTAAGTGAAAGAGTGAGTACATCACACATAAACTCATGTTATTCATAAATACGTGGTAAGGCCAGGGCTACCAATAGAGGGCAGGGGATATAGTGGGCAGCTGAAAGACTGGCTGGGGGAAGCTAGCCCCAGCCCCATACTTCCTCCCAGGGCCCAGCATGGTCTCTTGTCAGCCCTGGGTAAGAGATAACTATGAATAGTGTGAATGGGCTAAATTTGTACCTCATCTTCAGAGCACAAAGATCCTAAGTTAGCATCTTTAGACAGTAATACAGCTCAGAAGCCCCCACTCATGTATTCTCTGTATTGGAGCTAGCGTGCAGTGTGTCAGACAGTAGATAATAGGAGAAAAATACCTACAAGTTCAGTATAGGGAATTGAAATAAGACTGTTTGTTCCATCTGCTCCATGGACACAATTTTTTTTATTGTAAGGACACAGAATATTCTCTTGCCAATCAGGCAGACTTGTAAAAGTCTCCCTCAGCTGAAGGAGACAGAAAGGAAATATTACAGATGGCTTATATAAAATTATATTTTCCTAGTAAACAAGCTGAGAAGCAAGACTTCAGGCCACACAAAATATTTTCTCTAGAGCTCAGGACAGCCTGACCTAGTCCAGTTAATCAACACATGCATTTTAATCAGTGAGAAGTTAAATCTGAAGGAAACAGAACTATTTAGGCAATGGCATTATGAGCACTATTCCCTCTAAGGTGTGCTCCTGTGCGAGTGCAAACCAACAATTTGAGCCTTGCCCACCTCTTCACAAGAGCCATACAATTGCTGGACAGCTGCTCTGGAATGGGACCATGTGGTGAGCACCGGCTCCAACCCAAGAGCAGCAGGGCAGCCACCATGCAGACCTGGCCCTAGCTTCAGCCCTTCCTCAGGGCTGGAGTTATGGGCTGCATGGTGAGTGGCTACTTCTCGGGAGCCCCCAGCCAGAGTCAGAGCTGGAGCCGCATTGCAGGCAGTTGTTGGCTGCTCTTCTGGTATCCCCGGCTGGGGCCAGAGCCATATCGTAGGTAGCCAGCAGATGATCTGCCGGCTTTGGCCAGGGCCCGAGCCACATGGTGGTGGGAGGAAGGGGGCGGGGGAGGGGGAAGGCTGCTCTGGGTGGCTAGGGCAATGGTGTAAAAATAAAAGAAGAAGCACAGAGGGGTTGGAGAATGGGAGTAGACAGTAAGAGGGGAAAAAGGGGAGGAGAGGTTGAAAAGGGATGGGAAGGAACTTAAATTTAAAAATGAAAACAGAAAAGGAAAGAGGAGAGCCAGGGATGAAATATAAAACAAGGAGACTTCCCTTTGCTAGATGCTCATGGTTCAAACGTGGAAACAATTTATAAAACAATTGAAATTAAATTTTAGTTCCATAATATACTATGGATGAAACAAATGCACACTGGATCAAGGAACCTCAGTCAACATTTTGTGGATTTGTGGTTTAGCTAACATTGTATTCACACTGCTCCTCTAACCATTTCGCCTTTTCCATTCTGGCCGTTTTCCTTATCTCTTTGAGTTTCACTCTATATTGCTGTTCCATCCTCTCAGAGACATCCCTTCTGATCTTCAATACTCTCTTCTTTTGGACCAACTTCAGTGTCTCCTGCGTAATCCACTTCTTATTGATCTTCTCTTCTTCTGGAATCATCTGTTCAATAGCTTCTTCTATCGCCATAGCTATCCCTTCGACTCTAAGTATTTCTCTGTGCCTGCCTTCCTGATCTTTTCTTCGAGCATTGCTCTATACGTGTTCCCTATTTCTTCCTTGCCTTGCCTTGCCACATCTCTTCATTTCTTAAACTGTATCTTATACTTTCTCTTAAGTTTCATCTTGATGTTCGCAATCACTAGACTGTGGTCCGAGTCCATATCTGCTCCTTGGAAAGTTCAGCACTGTTATACTGATGTTACCCATCTTCTTCTTATCAAGATCATATCTATCATATTCTTGGCCTTCCCATCATTTGATTACCATGTCAACTTCCTACAGTCCTTTTGCTGGAATCTCATGTTGCAGATCACCATCTCATGCTCCATAGCAAACTCTAGTAGTTTCTCACCTCGTTCATTTCTTTCTCCATATTCAAACTTTCCCATGACTTTCTCCTAACCTTCATTATCTGTTCTGACCTTCGCATTCTGATCTCTTCTAATGATCAGAGAAGTTCAAGTATTTGGGGAGCAACATGACCTATGATCTAGACTGTAAGAAGGAAATAGCGACTAGAATAGCGAAAGCAAGAGCGAGTTTGAAGGCAATAGATAAGATCTGGAAAAGTAGAGAGATTAGCTTAGGAACGAAGCTGAGCATCTTGAAATGGATGTTGAAATGGATGTTAGCAGCATGTTGTATGGATGAAAGACATGGGTGATGATAAAAGATTCGAAGAGAAGGATATTGGCGTCTGAGGGGAGTTATAGAAAGATCCTGAGAATAGGATGGATGCAAAAGGTCACCAACAAGGAATTATATAGGAAGATGCAGCAGAAAGAGAACCTACTGCAGAAGGTTATACAACGGAAGTTACTGCTATTCAGGTATATCTGCAGAATGAATGACGAGCAAAAAATTAAGACCTTGGTTTTTGGCATAATGGATAGTCCGAATAGGAGAGGCAGACCCCACAGAGAATGGGTAGATGATATAGTAAATTGTTGTGGAGCTAGTCTACAGAAACTAAGCCACTCCACACTGGACAAGAAAAGATGGAAGGAAATAGTGAGGGAGGCAGCAGACACCAATGGGGCGTTGAGCCCATGGTGGTGATTGATGATGATGATGAACATTGTATTAAATATATTTAGTTCACAGCAGAGGTCTAGAAGGCATTTGTTTTTTATTTTGTATTATTTGGGGGTGAGGCTGTACATTGGAATACAATGTAAATTTTGTAATGCTTTTTTTTTCTTCAAAAAATGCACTCATAATTAGAAACTAAAGATACTGACAAGAAAGTACAGGAAAGCTAGAGAAGCACTTTTTAAAAACCCTTCCTGTATTTTTCAAGTCATTGCACGTGACCTGAGTAAATGGATTGTTTGAAAACTCTATAATCACGGCTCATTATCCTTTTCTGACTTAAGCCATTCAGATACAAAGAGGGTTCAAAGAGCTCTGTAATTTTGGTGGGATCTTGAATAGTTAGCATTACCCAAAAAGGTTCAGTAGGAAAAAATGGATTTGGGGTCTTCCTGACTGGCTATAATCAACATGAGCTGAGAGCCTCAATCTCTCAAAGTTTTGAACCTTTATAGATGATGGAGCAAAGTACTGAAGCATGTGAGCAGTCCTCACGGAAATCAATGAATCTATTCACATTGCTAAATCAGAGACTTAGTAAACATCTTGCTCACATACATATGCTAAGACAAAAATGATGAGTCTCTTCAAATAAAAAGTGTATAAAAGACATTTTAGAATATAGTCTTATCAAATCTGAGAGTTGAAATTATATGCATATATTAGTAAGATGGAGAAATACTTACTCTTTTATACATGTCCTCATTGTTTTCCTAATAAAGATAATGATGATAGTCAAACTCTATTGGATTGGACAAAATGTTGGGAAAATTTTTCCCAAAGGAATGAAAATCATTAGACCTTACCTTATCTACATGCATGACATTAAAAAATAGCATTACAAAGATCCATTACTTTACCGGAGATCTAAAAGACAAATAGCTTTTTCTTAAATGTACATCCATTTTATGATAAGAAGCCAGATTTTCATTACATAAGTTTAAATCAGAAGTAATTCTACTGAAGCCAATGGTGTTATACCAAAGTAAAGCTTACGGTAAGCTACCAGATATAAAATATGATATAATTTTTATATCAGGGAAAAGTTGATAGAATATTTATGATGTCAATATTGTCATATGCTACATACAAAACAAATTCTTTGTATCATTTATTGACATTAGATTGTATGGAAAATAGAACATAAGTCATCAGAACCACTTACATCATTACAGCTGTGTATTCCACAGTATGCAAGAAATGGAACAGGCATTTATATTTATCATTTCTGATGCTAATTTTAATTGTTATGGAATAGCCAATGTACCCAGAAGAGTAGAGTCAGTTCAATAAATTATAAAGTCAGTTTACCTGTGGTTGATTAGATAGCCCTGTCCACTGACTGAAACACATTACCATTTTAAAAATAAAGATGAGACATTAAGATAAGTTATACACTTAATTCTGTATTTTATTGTGAGAATTCTTGGTATTAGTAATATTTTGTTAAGGAATGTCCTGGCTCAGATATCTGACTGTCAGTGTATATATTTTGTTAAAATGGGTAGCAAAGGGCAACTTTAAAGACATTTGCTAACCAGATGTCATGTTATTGTTAATTCATTGAGATATCAATTCAACCTCAATTATAATCTAGGTATGATTACTGCATTGTTTTGTTTTTTAATTCAGGTAGGGAAATGATAAATAAATTAGTAATATATTTGTTTACAGTCTCAGGGGATATGTCTACACTGCCACCCTAGTTTCACGAGGAGTAACGGTAGTTCGGAATAGGACCCTAGTCCGAACTACCTAGTTCGAGCCCCGTGTAGCTACAGAGAGACTACACGGGGTTCGAAGCAGCGGGGATTTAAAAATGGCGGCTCCCCGCTTATGCTAATGAAGCCCGGGAAATTCAAATCCCGGGCTTCATTAGCAAGTGCGGTATGCATACATTACCCCGCTAGTTCGAACTAGCGGGGTAGTGTAGACATACCCTTAGATACTTGTTTGTAGATTGGAGTAGCTTTTCTTTTTCAAAGACTAGAAGAGTCATCCAGAGGCCCTGGAGAGAATATATGTTCTCACACTATTGCTTTGGAATTTACGCCCTTGCTTTATTGGGATTATTTTGGAGGCAGAGAGACTCTGTGGGAAGCCGGCATTGGGACTGGCCAGAGATTCCTGAATGGAGGGACTGGTCTATGTGCTGTTTGACCATTTCTGTTCCCAGACTGATGTATTTGTACAAATAAAGCAAATTATACTTAACATATTCTCAATCTCCTCATCACCAATTTCTCCTGTGTTGAATTCTGGTACCACTCAACAGAAGGGCAACAATACATTTTCAGTAGCAACGGACAAAAAGCAGACATCTATTCAGTTTTTCCTCAATTATAGGGATTTGTTTTAATCTGAGTGAAATTGGGAAGTGTAGTTGTTTTCAAGAAAAGCTTTTAAAGTCAAACAGTCTTTTTATGTTTCTGAAAGGTTAGACTGTGCCACTGAGCCACAGTCCAGAATGAAGATGGTGACAAGTACATGCCTGTTGATCCCAGCCCTCTGAAGAAGATGGACACTCACAGGGTGCAGTTAAGGAGCAGGACTTCTGCTCCCAAGCACCAAGGCTGTAACTGTCAGCTGGCAGCCCACAGGGTGTACAAGATGGGGGAACTAAGACCAATAAAAAAACTGCAAAAATAAAAAATTTCAAAAGGTGCAAATTTTGAAACTTTTGCTGCTTTTCGCCCAAATAGCAACTCAGGATTTGGGTGTTTGGACTTTTAAACAGAAAGGAAAGAACCTTTAAAATGGATACCCCAAATTAAAAAAAAAGCACAGTAAGAGAATAAAGAAGTGCCACCATGGCTTAACAGCCAAGTAAAAGAAGCAGTGAGAGATAAAAAGGCATAATTTAAAAAATGGAAGTTAAATCCCAGTGAGGTAAATAGAAAGGAGCATAAATTCTCTCAAATTAAGTGTAAAAATATAAGAAAAACCTAAAAGGAGTTTGAAGAACAGCTATCCAAAAATAATAAAAAAATATTTGTAAGTACATTAGAAGCCTGCTAAACAACCAGTGGGGTTCCTGGAGACTAAGCGGGAATATGATAGAGGTCCATAAAATGATGACTGGTGTGGAAAAAATGAATAAGGAAAAGTGATTTACTTGTTCCCACAATATCAGAACTAGGGATCACCAAATGAAGTTAATAGGCAGCAGGTTTAAAACAAACAAACAAAAAGGTCTTCACTCAGTCAACCTGTGGAACTCCTTGCCAGAGGATGTTGTGAATACTAGGACTTTAACAGGGTTCAAGAAGGACCTAACCTCCATGAATTTATCTAGTTCTATCAATGGCTATTAGCAAGGATGGGTAGGAATGACAGAGGCTTGGAATAGGTGACAGGAGAGGGATTGCTTGATGATTCCCTGTTCTGTTTACTCCCTGTGGAGTAAACATAAACATAACATAAGAACAGCCATACTGGATCTGATCAAAGGGCCAGCTAGCCAAGTATCCTGTCTTCTGACAATAGCCAATGCCAGATGCCCCAGAGGGAGTGAACAGAACATGTAATCATCAAGTGATCCCTCTCCTGTCATCTATTTCCAGCCTAGGGACACCATTCCTACTCATTCTGGCTAATAGCCATTGATGGACCTAACCTTTATGAATCTATCTAGCTCTTTTTGAACCCTGTTAAAGTCCTAGTCTTCACAACATCCTCTGGCAAGGAATTCCATGGGTTGACTGTGCACTGAGTGAAGAAAAACTTCCTTTTGTTTGTTTAAAACCTGCTGTCTATTCATTTCATTTGGTGACCCCTCATTCCTATATTGTGGTTATAAATAAATAACTTTTCTTTATTCACTTTTTCCACATCAGTCATGTTTTTATAGAGCTATGATATCCCCCTTAGTCTCCTCTTTTCTAAGCTGAAAAGTCTAAGTCTTTTTAATCTCTCTTCATATGGGACCCATTCCAAACCCCTAATCATTTTTGTTTCCCTTTTCTGAACCATTTCCAATGCCAATTTATCTTTTTTGAAATGAGGTGATCACATCTATATGCAGCATTCACAATGTGGGTGTACCATGGTTTTATAAAGGCTAACAAAAGAAATGGATGTGACAGAGGAATTGAGTCAGGATCCAGGACATAGCTGTCATAGCCGACTTGCCAATGCCAATTATATGTCTGGACTGACTGGTTGACCTGAATCCTGAGAACATTAACAAAATTGGTATTTTGCCTCTCTTTAATATCCTCTCTCTTCTCCCCCTTAGTCTGTGTCTAAACTACATCCCTTTTTCAATAAAGGGATGTAGATTAGGCTCATTGATATTGCAAATGAAGCCAGGATTTAAATGTACCACGCTTCATTTGCATAATGGCGGCTGTCGCTTTTTTCTGAAATGGGGCATTTTGGAAAAAAAACTCTGACAGTTTAGATGGGGCATTTTCAACAGAAATGCCCAGTTTCGAAAGATCCTGTACTCCTCATTTTGGTTATATCTACACTGCAAGCCTCTTTTGAAAAAGAACATCTAGACTATAACCAGTACTTTCGAAAAAGCGGCTTGTTTTTTCGAAAAAGAGCACCCAGGCAATCTGGATGCTCTCTTTCGAAAAAGCACAGTTTGCATTACATAGCGCCTTTTTGCGAAAGAGCACTTTCAAAAAAAGACATTATTCCTCGTAAAATGAGGTTTTCCATGGTAAAAAAAACCTACCGCATTCTTTCGATTTACTTTAGAAAGAAAGCGGCAGCAGTCTAGATGCAGGGGAAGTTTTTTTTAAAAAAATCCTGTAGTCTAGACACACCCTTTTTGAGGAGTACAGGATCTTTCAAAACTGGGCATTTCTGTCAAAAATGCCTCGTCTAAACTGCTGTTTCTTTTTGAAAAAGCCCCATTTCGAGAAAAAAAGCGGCAGCCACCATTATGCAAATGAAACGCAGGATATTTAAATCCTGGCTTCATTTGCAATATCGATGTGCCTAATCGACATCCCTTTAAAAGGGATGTAGTTTAGACACAGCCCTAGTGTTTCTGAAGCTGTGCTAGTCCTAGGCTATTAGCAAGACAAAACGCCTGAGGTAATATTCACTAATACATATTATTTTAACCATCTTATCTCTGTTCTAGATACATTTCCTGGTAGTCTCAGAAGTTACATCTAGACTACATCCCTTTCTTGCCGCTTTTTTCTGAAACAGGGCTTTTTCGAAAACGCCCCCTCACCAGCAGTTTAGACAGGGATCTTTCAAAAATAAAACCCTTTTTCAAAATATCCTGTACTCCTCAAAAAATTAGGTTTACAGGATCTTTCGAAAAAGGGTTTTATTTTCAAAAGATCTGTGTCTAAACTGCCAGGTTTTTTTTCCCAAAAAGCCCCATTGAAAAAAAAAGCGGTGGCCACCATTATGCAAATGAAGTGCGGGAAATTCAAATCCCGGCTTCATTTGCAATACCAATGTGCCTAATTTACATCCCTTTACCGAAAAAGGGATGTAGTCTAGACGTACGCATAGTATGTAAGTAAAATCTCTCCCCATGTGGAATTTGAGGGAGAAGAACATCTTGGGCCCTGCAGAGGGAATCTGATTAAATGGCTTTGCAAAGGTACTTACATTTGTTTTCACTGGACCTCATAATAGTCCATGCAGCACATCACTTTGTATTTTATAAAAGCGTACTGTGACAGGGTAGAGTAGACCCAGAAACACCCTTGCTGGAGACTTCAGTGTCCTGCTACACCTTGCCCTGAGGGGAACAAAGAGAAGTCCTCCAAGCAGCCTAGAGTGGTTATGGGAAAGAACAGTGAGAAGCTGCAGGGAGCAGCTAATCAGGGCTCAGCAGGGCCATATAAAAAGGAACTGTGGAAAAGAATAGTGGTCATTTGCTTTCTGGAGCTGGAAAAGAGAGAACAGAAAGAGCAGCAAAACCATTGTCAGTTTAGTGTGGGTTGGCACTCAGGGAGCTAACCATGAGCTCTTGGCTGACTGATAGGATTGAGTTCAAAAGAGTTTGCTGGGGGTGTGAAAGCTAGCTGGCTGCTGGAGTAAAGATTGAGCCTTGGAAGGGCTGCAGGAAGGTAGTGTCTTCAGGGAAAAGCCCTGAGGGTATGGCCCATACCAATGCTGGGACTACTCAAAGACTGACCTCAGGGAGGGCTGGAGAGACACGAATGGAGAGGCACTGAGGAGGACTTACAGACTGTGTGTGACTCAACCAGAGAGCTGAGTCACTGAACAACTTCCCGAGAAAGTCCTTACAGGGTCACCAGAACTGAAAGACTAGACAAACTTGATCAGAATGGGGTGGTATCCACTTCTTACATGTCCCCTAAGCCTACATCTAGGCTTGCCAAACTTTAGCTACACACTATTTTATTTTACTGTGGGCTCATTCAGAGTATACTGCTGGCCTGTAATTTGTATCACGTACCAGCTTGTTACACACTAACTATCCTGTGTGGATCCTACTAGTGGACACTGAAAGTTCACTTTATGTGCACAAAAGAACTTTTAATATGCATCAGCAGCATCCACATGGCCAGTTAATACATGACTCATTGGTGTAAACTAGAGTTTACACGCCAGATGGTGCATACTAACACTACATAGACAGGTTCTCAGCTATAGCCCTCTGAAGTTGGATGTTTGCATTATTATGGACATGTCACGCTATCCTCAACAAAAGGGATGGTAACATGTGTTAGCTGCAATAAGTTTACAAAACTGGAAACTAGATGACTTGGTATTGATACAGTCAAATGTCAGCTAATATTTGAATTCAGGAAAAAGAGCACTAGCTATTTTCTAGTTAGTTCCAAGAATGTAACACAATGCTTTAAAAAGATTCAAACTGGGTCTCTTTGAGGACTTCATTTAAAACATCAAAGTTAACCAGATGGGGCACAGAAGCACAAGCTGTGATTCCAACACTTTTAAAACAATATTTTAATGCTTTTGAAGTACAAATAATTCTGTTATATTTTAGAGAACACCAACAGATTAGAACAGTAAGTACCAGCAAATTAGACCTTATAGCAAGACATTATATTTATGTGACTCATTAAAGATATGATGTCTTCTAGAAAGATGCGTTGTATTACTAATTTAATGAATTAAGGTGATATGAATTAGTGATCTCCTTTCTAAAATAAATGTTCTTAAATACTTAGGTGATATACTTTAACTCAAACAGATAAAAAACGCTTCAGAATTAAACTGATAATTAAACTGATAAAGGTTTGGTAGGCTTTGGTTTATGGTACTATGTAACCCTGGCTCCTTTGGCCCTAACATGTAGTAAAAGTTCTTGAGTTACAAGCAGCAGAGCTACATTTTGCTGTTCTGGCAAAGCAAAAAAAAAAAAAAAAATCCTACAAGTTTGCATTTGTAAAGCTTTATGGCTCTCTTTTAAAAAGAAGTCTATTAATTTGGAGAAACTCAATTTTTGGTACCCTTCTTTAGAAATCTAACATTGACTTATCAGAGATGTTGAGCATCCATTGCTGTGACTGACGTCAGTCAATGAGAATTTGAAAAACTCAGCACCTCTGAAAATCAGCTACAGGTTTTTTTGAGTTGGGCACTCAATTGCAGTGCTCCAAATCAATGCATGGTTTTGAAAAGCTCTCCATAAAGATGTTCAGAAATTCAGGTTAAGTACTATAAGGGGGAACATGGTGTGAAAGAAAAGCTATTGTGAATCTTCATCCACATCTAAAAGAAAATCCTTTTAGAACTTTGATTACACTTTATTTTTATGCTTATTTTCCCCATGTGACTATAGATTTCCCTGGGACAATGTAAACAGAGCTAACTAGATACTGAAAAAGAAGGCTGTTACCAGAGGATTTCAAATTCAGTAGAAATAAAGCAATCTTGAGAATATGTTCATTGAAGAATTCCATATCAATTTATTGCACAAGGAAGTCAGAATTAAACAGACAGTTGTAAAAATCTTTAAAAGGCTGGAAAGTTTAAGAACAAAATATTTTCTGTCTAGCCATGAATGCTTAAAATCCCACGTGAATATGCAGCTGTGAAGGTATTTGTTTCCAATGACCCACAGAATGAAGGTATATTAGTCTCCATAATTGTGAATTTACATACTTTCAAATACTTTGATTTCATGCTAGTTTAGTTTTAGATTATTATTTCCTGGCTTTTTAAGACAGTTAAAAAAAACTCTCAAACAACTATAACATTCTTATAAGGATTAAAATGATTGATATGTCCTCACCTTTTCTGGGTGACCATTTTTGGTCTGTATTTTATAAACATCCCATTGTCCTAAGTGGGTGTGTGAAATCTAATATATAATCACTTCTTTTGGTGACAGCACTCACAGACAGCATACTGTTTATTAGATTAAATACACTGTGGTTGTCAGGACCAGCTTCTGTTGGTGAAAGATGAAACAAAGCTCTTCAAGCCTGGGGAAGATACAACAATGCTGCATACTATTTTTTACCTTGCAGACATTGTCAGGACAGAGGTCATAGCACAATTGATCTGAAGTAAGCAATCTTAGAGAAGCAGTGAAGAAAACTCTTAGGCTGAGGCTGTACAGACATTTTTAGATAACATGGTGGTTTAGATAATGGAGCTCATAAAAAAAATCAAGGTTCATAATACACATTTGTGAGTTTATGAATGAACAGTGAGGGGATGGGGGGGATTAAATGAACATTTGCCTCACAAATGAAGCTTGTTGATTTCCTATGGAGGCAATTATGTCTGATGAACCACCATAGTCTTGATCAAATCCACTGTATGTTGTGGATTATAAAAGTCCCTCCACACTAGTAGATATATTTCAACAGCACCAGCAACAATGCATATCATTCCTTTATCAGGCTTTCTCAAAAAATAGCTCAGTCCTTGGTCAACCCCAGCAATGTCTTAACAGTGGAGACCCTGTGTTGGCCAAATTAATTTGCTTTCTGTAGGGTGGGATTTTATGTAGATGTGCAGTTTTGCACCTATATTGCTACTTTCAGAAAAGTAAGTTATTCATCAGCTCCTTGCTGTATGCTGCCTTATCGGAGTATTGCTGTCAAACAAGCTTTTCAGCCTGAGAGAAAGGATCAGCATGAGCAAGGCACAAGTCTGCCAACCTTCTGAGACAGATCTTCTGAATCTGCCCCATTAGTGCCCTATCTTTTTAAAATTCAGTCTCACTCACAATAAGCGGAGCACAAAAGGTAGCACCCATTGCTCAAAACATGCTTGCCAACAATCTAAGTGACTGTCTGTCAGCTCTGCAGGTAGTAGCTGTTCACACACAGCCGGTTAATATTTAAGAACTGTGAATAACAAAACTGAAACCTGAGAAACACTGTACAGGAATCACCTGCTGCTGCTTTGAACTTCTAAGGGTAGTGGTGTGTCTGCAATAACTGATTACAGAGGAATGCTTTATTAACTGAAAAACTCTGGTACTTTGCTGCCCACACGTAATTAACTATAGAATCCCTCATTGCCAGAGTGAAGGATTCTACATTAACAGACATGCACTCTTTAAAAAACGAAGCACCCTTTGCTGCCAGACTTTTGGTTCAATGATCATCCACACTGTGAGGAATAGTTGCCAGTTGCACATAGCTTCTAGTCAGTCAATACTGACTCCAGTCCAAATATAGTTGAGCTGAGGCTTTAGTGTAGGCTATGTCCTTATTCTGTGTGTGTGTGTGGATAGTACCTAGGATATGATTCTCCACTATGCCTGAGCAGAGTGTGGCCACATTGCATCAGGCTGATTGACCACTTGATTGGTGGTCACTGGGCCCCAGAGAGAGTTATATCTGCAGGAAGATGTCTTTAGCTTATACCACTGCCATATGGACACCAAGGAATCTTGTCATCGACCTAACCAAATCACAGCTTTGCTGTGATATTCCTTTCCTCTACTGAGCAAATTACATCACCATTGTGACAGACCATCACTAATATTGGTGACTGGTTTTAGGACAGGGTGACCTTTGTCTGTATTTCAAATTTATAACACAATAACCCTATAGTGAGGGTTCAATTACATAATAGAGGATGCTGTAGTAGACTTATTATACAGTAATTTGCAATAATTGTGCAGTTTACCTATTTAACCTGTGTCACTACTCAGTTTCCGTTATGTGAACTAGTAGTTGAACAATCTAGCATGCCTTTATTCCTTCATAGCTTTACGTAGTGCAAAGCTGGGAGGAAAAGGTTGTCATGCTCTAGCTTGTGAGAGTGGCATATAATGCAAGTAAGGTTGTGTGTTAGACATAGCTTTTTGTATCGAGTGGAAGGAAGTGTGAACTCCCTTTGTATACCTGCCCCTTTCTATCCGGAGCACAAGGTACAAGTGAGGCGGGGTATGAACAAATAATAGCTCAGATCTCAGTTAAGGCCTGTAGGATGTGCTAACATAATTATCATCATTTGCAAAAAACATAAGACTGAAGAGAGGTAAGCATGATCCTCAGCATATGAGTAAGATGCTTAGCTATTCACTTACCTCTTTGACCTTTCTTCTGCTACCAGAGAAGAATAAGTTGGCAGCCACACAGCACAAAATCACATATATGTTGCATGTGGTTTCCTTATGGTCTTTTGCCTTGCTTATAGCTTTTTAAATTTTAAACACTTAATACCTGCATGGTTACCCAGCACCAGTCTTCCCATGGCAAGATTGGACGTAGTTTAAGGCCACATGAATCTGTGGCCATGTGTGTTGCCTCCATTACCATTCTCAAAATACAATAGTCCTAGCAATATTATTTTGTACATGCAGGCAACACAGTTTCTTTTAGACAGGCAGGTTTCCAGTTTGTTTGGACAATGCCAATCAAATATTATATCCCTACTCTAAGTAGAAAAAAAATACTTCAAGCAATTAAGATAATTACTAAACGTACCATAGTAATTCGCTTGCCCTACTACTATGTCTTGCACAATTTAACTAGGTTTCAAACTTTTGAGGGCATCAGATGTTTCAAGGTTATATAAAAAAGCCATTCTGAGCTAACACACGTTCTCCATGATGTTTGTCAAATGTAATAAGGACCTTGAGGAAAAACTCAACACGACTGAGCTGGCACATAGGTTATTGTCATAACCAATACACTGAAAGACTCTCATGAGGTAGATCAAAGAATTACATCAGTTTTGCCCTGACAGTAGTTCAAAAGCAAAAGTAAAAATGAGACAGGAAAGGACAGGATGTAGAACTATAGCATCTACTTCAGAAGCGTGCATTTCAATATAGGCAGGTTGCAGAAAAAATGTAACTATATTCTTTAAGAAAGTTTTTGTGGAAAATAATGGTAAAATTAAGTCAGTTTCATAGGCACCAACTCAGTGGGTGCTCCAGAGCTGAAGCAACCACCAAAAAACCCGCAAGTGGTGCTGCAGGGTTGGCTTACTCTTTTGTTGGTCCCAGTGCCTGAACTGGGGTCCTACCTTCTGCTCTGCCTGCACTCACCTATCAGGCCCCACTTCCATTCATTCTCTTCCTCTGAGGCCCTGGCCACTACTGACTGAGGGGGAGGGGACAGAGAAGAGCACCCACTGGCAAAAAGCCAAAGTCAGCACTTACGGTCAGTGTTTCTAGCATTGGGGCTGACAAAGATTAACTTTTAATCTCCATAACTGCTGCTGCATAATTTAAACTGAAGTTTTATACCTTAACATTTTAAACCAATTACACAATGCACATGATTGCATTTTCAAAACAATGTATGTGAGATGAATACCCTAATGTATTTGAAACAGTAAAAGATTATCCCTAAGCCTCTCCCCAATCAATATACTGCATGGGAAAATCTGGGACAAAACGTACTTAAACAAAACGTTTTTGTAGACACACATTTTTAATGGATCTCCCTGGCAGTTCTTTCACAGTTTTCCTAATCAATGTACTGTAAAGTGTACAATGAAGGCTGAAAAGAAATCTCTTAAAATATTAAATCATTAGCTATATGGTTAACAATTCTGATAATTTGTGATGCAGCACACGTAGTAGTGAGGGTAGAGTTTGTGGCAATCCAGTTTATATTTTGGTGAATTTCATTTTCTTTGTAGAACACTTAATTACTTTTATGACATGGCACTCCTACAGTGGCTGGAGGTTATTTACCAGAGAAAGACCTGAGGGAAATGGTTCATCCTTCTAATTTTTTCAGCTGAATTTAATGTTCATGAAAGGTGCCAGACTGTCAACTCAGGAGACGGAAATCCTCTTTAGAATAGATACATACAATATGGGCAAAATAAGCAGCCAACATATCTTAGCTGTTACATTCTGGGGTGGAAATGTATGCAAGTCTCTATGGGCATTCAGTCCTTGGCCTCCCTATTAAGAGAGGCACCAAAGGTGCCAATTAGTGCTAACAGCAGACATTCATGTGTGCATTAATAACTGGACTGGGATCACCAAACAACTGGTATGGATTTACTATGCCAGAGCAACTCAGAAGTAATAGGCTTCATATTCTATTAATCTGATGTGCCATACTGTCCCTTTGACATGGAATTGAGTTTATTGTAACTAAGGTGACCTGGAAAAGTTAGGCATTTCAATCTATAATTAGCTGCCTGCATATGAATTTAGGTGCCTAATTTTAGGCACTGCAGTTTGAAAAATTGAATTCTAATATTTTATATTTTGGTTGCGAATCTTGGCCACACACCATATTCTGCCACCTGAGCACTCAGCACCCAGTGGCTACGTCTACACTGGCCCCTTTTCCGAAAGGGGCATGTTAATTTCACAGGTCGAAATAGGGAAATCCGCGGGGGATTTAAATATCCCCCGCGGCATTTAAATAAAAATGTCCGCCGCTTTTTTCTGGCTTTTAGAAAAGCCGGAAAAGAGCGTCTACACTGGCCCCGATCCTCCGGAAAAAAAGCCCTTTTCCGGAGGATCTTATTCCTACTTCGAAGGGCTTTTTTTCTGGAGGATCGGGGCCAGTGTAGACGCTCTTTTCCGGCTTTTCTAAAAGCCGGAAAAAAGCGGCGGACATTTTTATTTAAATGCCGCGGGGGATATTTAAATCCCCCGCGGATTTCCCTATTACGACCTGTGAAATTAACATGCCCCTTTCGGAAAAGGGGCCAGTGTAGATGAGCCCAGTGTGTTTACTGCTCACCAGAACTAACTATTGTCTTAGAGATAATGAATTATTCAGTGTGTAAAATAGAAGGCCAAATCCTGAGAGGTGCCAAATATGTATGGCTCCCATCATGGGGCTCAAAGGAAACTGCAGTTGCTGAGCACCTCACAGAACTTAGTTTATACTTTTCTGTTTTCATAATTTAAAAAAAAGATAAATCAAGCTGCAGTTTCAGACCCTACTCTCATCCTCAGTGCAGAGCGAGATAAACAGAAGCAGCTTATCTTTCCCGGTGGAGATTGCTTGTTTTTCTTTCTGTGAAACATTTCCCCCTAGTTCTATTTGTTTCTTTTTTCCCTCCTTCCTTTACCCTTCAGTTTACTTTCACCTTTCACACAGTGTGTTCTTCAACACATACTTCAACCTGCTTCCCATTAACCTTCTCTCCTCAAGGAAGTGGTGCTGCTGTCTCTACACACTTTTCAGATCTCTTTCACAGCTTCCCACATCAATTGTCATTCCTTGATCCCCAGAGTACCTTGTGAGTTCAATATTTTCCCCTTGATTTTTTAAAGGGACATCTTGCCACCCACAACATTCTGCCTGCTGACAATGGCAGAAAAGGAGAAAAGGATATTACTGCACATATTCTTTGACCAGAATTCAAGGAGAGACCCAAAATCTCTCTGATCAAATAATTTCAAGAGGCCGCTCACTGAGCCTCATATAGGAAAAGGCAGAAATACATCAAGATTTTGAGTAGGCATGCTAGATAGTATGTAATTGAATAGTCATGTAATCACATGAAATTTTAGCAGTTACACAACTATTCGATAGTCCCCAGGGGTGGGACTGCTCCTGGCCCCACTCCCAGGGAACCGCCTGCCATCCTGCACTGCTGCCTCTCTGTCAGGGGAGCCAGTTTAAGAAACAGCTCCCAGCCTAGACCAGCTGCCTGTCGCCCCGCGCTGCTGCCTCTAATACAGCAGGGGGCCTGAGCTCTCTGCAGACAGAGGCTGTTCCAGAAAGGAGCAGCCTCTGTATGTGGTAAGCCTGGGCCCACAGAGGACAGAGGCGCTGTTGCAGCAGCCTTCTCTGCACCCTCCCTGCCACTGCTGCTTCTGATTGAGGCAGCAGCAGGGAAGTGGGAGTAGGGGAAGAAACACAGGTGGCACTACGGAGCACTGGATGCTGCCTTCCCCCTCGCTGCTTCTGATGTAGGCAACATGTGGGGGGAGGGACGGGCCTGAAGTGCCAGCTAGCACAAAAAACAGGTTCCCATGTGTCTCAGCTCCCGCCTGCTCCCTTCACTCTCCGTGCTGCTGCTTCTCTATCAGAGGCAACAGTGCGGGGATGTGAGGGCCATCAACTCCCACATCTTCCCCTTGCGCCTTTGATACCTGTAGCTGACAAGATTAACCGATAAGACCAGGCATATTGGTTAATCATGTGGTTTTTTACACATTGACATCCATAATTTAGACATGAAATATAGAGATTCTCCATATGACAATATGTATGACAATACAGTTAATCTAAAAATCCATATATCCCTCTATTGGATTCATCCTGGCATGCATCAGACTCGCCTAAAGTGACCTACACTAATAGCATAAAGGATCAATAAAACTAGTAAGACTGAAAACAGTTTGAACGGAACACAACAAAAATCAAGTCTTGATCTAATTAACACAGGGCAGCAACACTTTACCTTCCCCCTGTTTTTATGAGCTAGTATTATATTATTTGATACTTGGTAACCAATAAGGTGTTTGTTCTCAATTAGTGCCCTGATGGGTCATTTTCAAAAAATAAAGACACATTCTCCTTCTCTTCTGAATAGCAAAGGGATTATCCACTATGGCTTTAAAGGTAAATATTACTAAGTATTTTAGAAATGTGCATATCTCTGTCTTATCATCCGTCCATCCATCTGTGAGTCTGTTTGTTCAAGAACTCCTCCTAAACGGTAAGAGCTAGGGCCACCAAATTTGGTATGCAACTTCCTCTTATCATAACTTAAAGCAAGGTCAGGGTTCGGTTGTGCCAGAACAGTGGAGTGTGTCTGGAATTGGATTGTTTCTCATAGAATGGAAAGGGGAGGCAGTTATACTTTACTACCGGGGGCAGCAAGGGGCCAGATATGGGGACCAGGACAGCTATTAGCCCATTGGGCCAACAGGACACAGGGGTGGAGAAACGGATAGCTATCTACTATATATTTCAGAGAGTTTGTCTGTCTGAGTGTCTGTCTGGTGTACGTCCCCAGCTAGGGAACATGTACCCCTCCACTGGCTATGCCCACTGCAGCTGCAATGGCCAGGCACGTCTCACCTGGCCCCAAGCTTCTGCAGTGAGAGAGCACTGGGTTGTCCTTTCCTCCCTGGGCAGCCTGTGTACTGAACCCCTCATCCCCAGCCCCACCCCAGAGGTATGATTTTAATGAAGAAACACAACCATTAATTGAGTGAAGGACCCCAGCAATGCTTGGTAAATACTCTAGTTGTTTATAAAAAACCTGGGAAAATGAAATGTATGATAAATCTGTGAAGGAAGATATGAGACACTCTGGGTTTTTCAAAACGAACCCATCAACTGGTTTACTTTTAACCAAAATTTTATAGACGCTATTTAAAAAATTCTAGTAGGTAAAAAATCTGGTTTCTGTTTGGTTCTTTGATTGTTCCTGTCTGTTGCATAACTACTTTTACAATATTTAAATCAATTAAGATGGTGGGATGATTGGGTAAAAAAATTGTTTCACAATGTTAAGATTGGTCAAAGAATGATTTTATAACATTTTAGTAAAATTATTGGTTAAAATGAAACTAACCAGGACTCAAGCTTCATTATATAAATTGGAGTTCAAAAAGAAGTTAATTGGCACCAACTCCATGAAACAGCCCTGAAATCTGAGCTGCCAGATGTCGACACCTTGCCAGCTATACAGTGCTGAATTCAACTTATTCCATGATTTTCACTGGCCAGCAAGAAATGTTCATCTGCCTTATGGGGAGTGTTGACCACTATATGCTTAGTTTCTGCATTCTGTTTTGGTGATTGTTAATAAACAGAGGTTAAGGATACTATAGCATAAAGCTTTTTTCCAGAGGTAAAAGAACCTGCAAATTCAGAGTGTAGGATTATGTCCTTAGCCTTAGGAAGTGTTCCTGGGTAGGTGCTCCTAGAGCAGTGGTGTGCAACCTTTTTTCAACCACAACCCCCATATACTTGTGTTGTGACCCCCAAGATAATTTGAGCAGTGTGGCGCTTAGACCCGGCTCTCCAGGGGCTGGGTCCTGTCATTGGTGGCCCTGCAGGGCAGCACAACATTTAGATCTGGCCGGCTGGGGGCTGGGCCTAGCTGTTGGCGGCCCCCCAGGAAAACATCTGTGACCCTCTTGGGGGTTGCGACCCATGGGTTGTGCACCACTGTCCTAGAGTATGCAGGCCAGAGCATCTGCTGCTGCCTCCTTGTGTATCAAACTCTTGAAACTCCCAGCCTGCTTGTGATCCAGCCTAGTCCAAGCCCTGTTCCAGTTGTGTCCTTGCGCTATTCTGACTTCACTCCACTCCTGTAATTGACCTGTTCTAGCCTTCCCTCCACTTCCTGACTCTCCCTGACATTGGACTCTGAGTATATGGTTTCAGCCTTTGACTTGTGTCTGGACTCCAGCTATGGCACTGACTAGACTTGTCCCTGGTCCCTGGACTCTGACCACACAGCTTTGATTTCTAGCTTGCACCTGGACTTTGGTGCTGATTCTGGCTTGTCTGCAGATTGTGATCTTGGTTCTGACCCTAGTCTGTCCTCAGATCTCATATCCAGTGCCACCTTTGGCCCTGTCCTGGCCCTATATCTGGCTTTTGCCTCTGCACCAATCACTAAGCATGACAGCCAGCAGGCAGTACCTCATAGATGGGTTCAGTTTTCCATTACTATGGCATTAGATTATAATACTGTAAAGCTCCCACCAAATACAACAAATTGCATCAGTTCATCACACACACACAATAACAAGTTGAGATATTAGATGCCTATTTGAACAGAACATAAAATGAAAATTAAACACGAGACTCTGGAGAACTAACCTATTACAAAGGACAAGATTGTGGTATTAATAAATCCAATTTGAAGGAATGAATGCTAAGAGATCCAGCCATGTGATTAAATAAAGCTGTAAATATCTACTGAGCTACACAAGTTATTAAATCACAGATATAAACCCTGATAAACTTGGATGACAATAAAGTAGTAGCTAGAGTAGATGTCTTTAAACATGATTCACAGACAGGGAGAGTATTTCATGGAAAAAAACCCACCCAGAACCAATCCACAGTAAACTTAAGGAAAATTAGAACTGTGGGAAATGTGCTACCAGACATCTGCAAAATAAATACTTTGCGTATGGGAAAGTCAGTAGAAACTGTAACAAATATGTTTCCTGAAAGTGTACAAAGCAAGAAGTGGGCAAGCATATCATACAAATGATTCTGGTGTGTAGCTAGAACTGTGCTTTGTTGGAATATTGGCCACTGTAAATATTAAGGAAAATAAGGAATAGAAAGTCATTGGAATGGGAGGGAGACAAATCTCAGTTAAACTTGCTATAGTCATTCTAAACAGATGTGGGCATAGCAGATAGTTCTCAAATTTAATCACTGCAAATGGTTGCAGCAGCTGAAAGAAATATTTCTAGTGAGAAGCAGACTAATTGGACTGACTTATTAGACTTTCTAGACATGGGACCTGTAAAAAGGCCAGCAACAATGAGAGGAGGGCACAAAAAAGCTTTCCTCACACATTCTCTCTTCATCCCTAACACATCAGCTACGTCTACACTGGCACCTTTTCCCGGAAATGCTTAAAACAGAATACTATTCCATTTTCAGTTTTTCCAGAAAAGGAGCATCTACATTGGCCCCGGAGTTATCGTCGTAACGAAGCGCTTTTCCGGAAAAGCGCGTCTACATTGGCGGCGCGCTTTTCCGGAAAAGCAGAAGCCCGGAGCCATTTTGAAGAGGGTAAAAGGCCACCAGACCTTTCCGGGGGCGGGGCCAGAGCGCCGTTCAGACACGCGGTTAAAGGGGTCTCGCCGGGCAGCCATTGGTCTCCTGCTCCCGTGCCTTGGGGCCTCTGCCAGGAACTGACACCCTTCGCAGGGTCTGTGGTTGCCCTCTGACTTTTGGGGACACCACCCTTTGGCCCCCAACTGCTTTTGCCTGCGGTTTTTTTTTTTTGCCCTGCTCTGTGTGCTATGGAGCCACGGGTGGCCATGTGCCTGGTCGGGCCCCTGTTGGGGCTGTTCAGATGGCTGCGGCTCCTGCTGCAGGACGGTGCCATGCTGTTCATGGACCAGGAGGCAGAGATCGCCTTGGACTCCCTCACCAGGGAGGCCGTGGCAACCGTGTGGCATCAGCACCCGACCGTAGACCGGCCTGTCTGGAGTTTGGAGAGCAGCACCGACTGGTGGGACCGGGTGGTCCTCGGATTATGGGACGACCACCAGTGGATCCGGAATTTCCGAATGAGAAAGCGGACCTTCCTGCAGCTGTGCACCTGGCTCACCCCCGCGCTGCAGAGAACCGCCACCCGGCTGTGGGCACCCATGCCCATGAAGAAGAGGGTCGCCATCGCACTCTGGAAGCTGGCCACACCGGACAGCTACCGCTCGGTGGCCCAGCAGTTCGGGGTGGGAAAATCAACCGTCGGAGTGATCGTCGTGGAGGTAAGTCCCAGGGGGAGTGGGATGGGGGAAGGGTGCTGCACTCCAGGCCCAGGGACAGCCAAGACTCCCGGCTGGGTCGCCCAGGGGTTTGGGCCGCCCCTCCCTTGCACAGGCCCGGTGGGGGGGGCATGCGGCGAGGGGGGCCCTGGTGTGTGTGTGTGTGTGTGTGTGTGTGTGTGAGGACAGAGGGACTCAAGGGGGGGGGCCAAGGGAGCGCACACTCACCCCTGCCATATGTGATGTGTTCCCTTGTGTTTCTCTGCACCCTTCTGCAGGTCGTCCACGCCATCAATGATGTCCTGCTCCCGTGAATCATCCGCCTGTGCGACGTGGATGATACCATAGCCGGCTTCGCTGCCCTTGGGTTCCCCAACTGCGGGGGAGCCCTGGACGCCACCCACATCCCCATCCAGGCCCCATTTCATGAACCGAAAGGGGTACTGCTCCATCGTTCTGCAGGCCCTCGTGGACCACCGGGGCCGCTTCGTGGACATTTACGGGGGCTGGTCCGGCCGGGCACACGACGCCCGCATCCTCCGGAACTCTGGACTGTATCGCAGGTTGGAAGCGGGCACCTAGGGTATGTCTACACTACAACGTTAATTCGAACTAAGCTAATTCGAACTAACGGATCCAGACTAAAAAACTAGTTCGAATTAGCGTTTTGCTAATTCGAACTATCATGTCCACATTAAGTGGACCCTGAACCGGGCTTAAGGATGGCCGGAAGCAGTGCCGGACGGCATCAGAGAAGAACTTAGAGCGTGGAGATGCTGTCTCAGGCTAGCCGAGGGCTGTGCTTAAAGGGACCCGACCCCCACCCCGGACAGACAGTTCTCAGGGGTGCCCCGCTTGCAAAGCAGTCCTGGCTTGGATTGCCCGGACTACCCGCACTGGGCACATCACACCACTCGGCCATCAGCCCGGCTGCACTTGCCGCAGGCTGCCATCTGGGGAGAGGGGGTAATTGGGGGGCTGCAGGAGAGCTTCCACCCCCAGAAGCCTGCAGAGCCAGCCCAGTTCTCCCCATTGGGGGCTCGTGCCCCATTCCTCCCTCACCTCCTTCCACTTACCCTTCCCTAGCCCCTCTTCTTGATGTACAAAATAAAGATAACGTGTCTTCCAAAATGGAATCTGTCTTTATTGAACAAAACTGGGGGAGACTGGGAAAAGAAGGTGGGAGAGGGGAAGAGAGAGGCTGGGAGAGGGAAGGGCAACTAAAATGATCAGGGGTTGGGAACAGGTCCCATATGAAGAGAGGCTAAAGAGACTGGGACTTTTCAGCTTAGAAAAGAGGAGACGGAGGGGGGGACAGGATAGAGGTCTCTAAAAGCAGGAGTTGGGTGGAGAGGGTGCATACAGAAAAGTTCTTCATTAGTTCCCATAAAGAAGGACTAGAGGACACCAAAGGAAAGGAATGGGTAGCAGGCTTCAAACTAGTAAGAGAAAGTTGTTCTTCACAAAGCAAAGAGTCAACCTGTGGAACACCTTGCTGCAGGAGGCTGTGAAGGCTAGAACTAGAACAGAGTTTAAAGGGAAATGAGATCAAGTCATGGAGGCTGGGTCCATGGAGTGCTATTAGCCAGGGGGTAGGAGTGGTGTCCCTGCCCAAGGTTTGTGGAAGGCTGGAGATGGATGGCACGAGACAAATGGCTTGGTCACTGTCTTTGGTCCATCCCCTTCAGGGTCCCTAGGGTTGGCCGCTGTCGGCAGACAGCCTACTGGGCTAGATGGACCTTTGGTCTGACCCAGGATGGCCATTGTAAGCTCAGGGCTCAGGGTCGGGGGTCTCACTGGACCCCCTTGATTCTCTTGCACACCTGCTCCTGGGTGGCCAGGCTGGCAGCTCTCCTGCCCTAGATGGCCACTTTCCTGTGCCTAGTGCGGAGGTCGTGGACGAGGTCCACGATGTCTGCACTAGCCCAGGCGGGTCCCCGCCTTTTGCGGTCTCGGGCAAGCTCCCGGGAGCCGCCAGCCTGGCCCCAGGAAGAGGGGGACGGCTGGGGGGCATCGGGTGGGTGGCTCGATCCCTGCCAGGTGCAGGATCTGCTGGCTGGGTGCTGGCAGGCTTGCACCTGGCACGGGCACCGTAGCCAGCCCGTGGCCCTTTAAGAGGTCCGGGGCCGGGATGGGGGCAGACGAGTTTCCCTGGTGTTGGCCAGAGTGGCCACCAGGGAAAGCTGGGGAGGGCTAGTCTCCCACTAGTTTGAATTAAGGGGCTACACACCCCTTAATTCGAACTAGCTAGTTCGAACTAGGCTTAATCCTCGTAAAATGAGGTTTTCCTAGTTTGAACTAAGCGCTCCGTTAGTTCGAATTAAATTTGAACTAATGGAACGCTAGTTTAGTGCCTATGAAAGTTAGTTCGAACTAACGTTTGTTAGTTCGAACTAACTTTGTAGTGTAGACGTACCCCTACTTCCCCCGGCGGGACTTGACTGTCGCGGATGTGCCTATGCCCATCTGCGTCATCGGGGACACGGCCTACCCCCGATGCCCTGGCTAATGCGGCCCTACACGGGGCAGCCGGACCAGAACCGGGCCCGGTTCAATGACTGCCTCAACCGGGCCCGAAACCCAGTGGAGCTGGCCTTTGGACGTTTAAAGGCCCGCTTCCGTTGCTTGCTCACCCGTCTCGAGATGGGTGAGCAGAATGCAACGGAGGTGCTGGCCGCGTACTACATGCTCCACAATATTGTGGAGCGCAGTGGGGAGGCCTTCCTCTCTGCATGGGTGGCAGCTGAGGCACAGACCTTGGAACAGCCCGACACAGCTGCCATCCGCCAGGCACGCCAGGATGCGGTGCGCATTAGAGAGGCCCTGGTGGACATGTTTGCCCAAGCCCCGTAGTAGGGTCGCCTGGGTCTCCCCAGACTACTCCTGCCCATCCCCTACCCTTCTCCACCCCCTCCCCTTATCTCCCCCCCAATTGTAAAGCATCGGGTCAAAGCACGTCAGCCGTCATCGAGTCTGTTCGTCGGGTGCGTCGGGCTTAGTTAGGGTTTTTCTTTTTAGCTTAGGCTAGGGTTTAGGCCACCATCGCCTGTCCCGAAGAACAGCCACGAGGATGCGGGGTTCGTGCAGAAGGCTGAAGTCAGCGTACCTGATTCCAGTCATCTTCCGTCGAGGGATCTCCGAGCTGTTCCTCTCCTGAGGCCTGGAAGGACCAAAGGATTGAGGTGGCCAGCAACACTACAATCATCCTCCCTGCGCCTAGACTATGTTTAATTATCTGTTGTGTGCATCTTGTAACCGTTCTTGCTAGTTTGTTATGTATGTAAATATAGTTTGTGGTTTACATTTTCCTGAAAAGTGTCAGCATTTATTTCTGCACCACAAACCACTGACCACTTACGAAGACCTTCAACTGGGACAGGAAGGGGGGGCAGTTACTGGGACGGGCGGCCCCTGCGAGCGCTCCTCCGGGGGCCAGCCTGCTCACACTGGGCAGACCTCGTCGGGGCAGGCTGCACGTGGAGGTGGCCAAGAGCAGGGGCAGAGGCAGGTGCTGGGATAGGAGGAGGGGCAGGAACAGGGGCAGGAGCTGGGATGGGAGGGGGCATGAGCTGTGCTACAGGAGGGATGGCGGGGGCCTGAGCTCCACCCATTCCATAGAGAATCGCATGCACAATATGTGCCGTCAGCGTGTCCATTGTGGTGCGCATCCCTCAGCATTTGTCCAGGAAGGCAGCCCAGCCGTCCTGCCGCCACTGCAGGTCCCGCTGCACCCGCTCCGCGATGGAGGCCTGGATTGCCTCCACGGCGTTGATGTGCCGGCGAAGCAGCTGGTCCCTCTGCCGGAGCCTGTGCCTCCGGGGTTGGCCTGCTGGGGGTGCCGCTGCTGCCGCAGTGGAGGGTCTGGTGCTGGGTCCCGCTGCAGGGAAGAGAAGAAAGGACGGGTCAGTCAGGCAGGCCGTCCACTGTCCCCACACCGCATGCCCTCCACCCCTGAGCCCAGGTGACCCCACAGTTGTGTGGCTTGGGCCCACTCGGTTCCCCTCCTGCCCCCGTATTGTATGTTTGCAAGGAGGACTGCCCCTGGAGTAGGGTCCCCCCTCCAGTACTGTAAGCATCGGTCTGTATCGTGTCCCCGTGGAAGGCGGGAGGGTGCTTGTGCTGCGTTCACTTGTGGAACTCCCTGCCAGTGGAGACTGTGAAAAGCTTTGGGCTAATCACTGGTGTTAGACAGGGAGCGAGATGCATCCCCACACAGTGCCTGGAAGCACATCTGGCAGAGGCGGTCTGGGCTCTTAGATCCCCTCGCGTGGGATATCTCCTGGACAGAACTAGAAGAGTGACTGGGTGGGGGGATGTTCCATCCTTGCAGCAACACTCAGGGGCCCTTCCCCCTCCCACTATCCCTCCCGCAAGCCCGGTAGCCCAGGGACATGTGTGGCCACAGTGGGGACTTCCCTCGGGGAGACAGCCAAGGCACCAGGAGCAGGCGAGGGGCTCGGTGGGGGCAAGGTGTCACTGCACCCCTTGAAGGAGTGGCACAGTAAATAAATTCTTTCTGCACCTTCTTGTGCTTCCTCTATGGGGCAGGTCAGCTGTATGATCACGCCTAGTGATGGGGAGCAACTCCCCCAAAGCAGCCAATTCAAAAGGGCTCTGCTTCTGCAGCATGGGTGGCAGCTCGAGTCCTGGGCTCTTTAAATTGCATGTTCTAGGCAGTGCTGAGTGCTGCCTGAGGTAGGCATGTCATGATCCAGGTGCTGCTGAGGCTGGCTAACCCCAACCTTGCACCTTCTGCCCAACAGCCCCCCCTTTTGGAAAAGCAGATCTGGACCACCCCTCACTTTGTGCAGGGGCCCTGTGCAGGGGCCCCACTGCCCATGGTATCTCTAAAATGGAAAAGTGACCAAAAATTACTTATAGCTTTTCTGTGTGCAGCACTTGCCTGGCCTGATTCTCAAGGGCAAGATGTTACGTTAAGTAGCATATAACTCTGTTCTATTGGTAGTAGGGAATTTTCTATAGCAAAGATGACTGTGCTGTACTCTTGTGGCATAACAGAAAAGAGACCTAAGCATGGTAATGTTATGAATACATCCTGGGTTTTACCATCTATAGAAACATGGTATACATTTGAGAAGGTGGAAAATCTTGTGTTGTACCACACATAATTACATACTTCATATGAGCTTAAAATACCAGCTATAGGGACAATGTACGTGGGCCTCCACTGATAGATTGAACTTTGAGATTGTTTTATGTACAGGAGGAAGAGAGAGAGGGGAATTGTTTCTATATAAGTTGTTTGATAGACAGTACATTATGTAACAAAACAACTGAAACATAAAGGAATCAAAATTTAGTGCACGTTGTTGAAAAATTTAGCTCCAAGTGACTTGCTCAGAGAAAGCGAGCGAGCAAGCACTGGGCTCAGAACTTGAGTTCCTGGCTCCCAGGCCAGACAACGCAGCCCCTTTGCAAACAGTTTAATTACATTATTACACCATTGCAATTTGTTTTCTTGATGTATCATGCATTTTTCTAAGTATAGTAGGAACTTGTTTTGATTGGGTTTGGGAAAGCCAGGTTTCACCACCATCTGCTTCAGGAATGCTCTCAGTGCAGCTCCATTAATTATTTAACCAACAGGGGCTTCAAAGTGCAGTGCGGCAGACACAAACAGAACCTGCCAACCCTGCTGTGAAGTTGAGTGCCACTCACCATGAAGTGAAAATTACAAGGCAGTCTGTACTGCAGTGATGCACTGCCACTATGCAACAGTTAGCCTAAATCTAGATTAGATTCCTGTTGCAACCTTCAAGTGTACTCATGCTCTGGTGTTTTGATGGGGCAAAAGACAGAGACAGATTTCTTCAATTTCATAAATATGCTCAAACTGTTTTGCAACAGCTGTTAACTTTACTCTCTAAAATACAGTCACTCTTCCATGGCAACTTTGTAATCCTTGGAGTTTTTTTAACTGCTATTTTGATCTCTACTACAAAGGTGTCTTTTACTGCTTCATGGATGACTGTCAGTGAAGATTAAATATCTCTCTGCGCATCAAGCTGACTCTTGTAGCATGCTTTTAAGCAGTACCTGAGCTTTCCTGCTCAGACCCCCTTTGCCATCTACTTTCTCCCATGAATGAATGCTGCTGCATTTCCAGTTTCTTTATTAACTGGTCCCATCTTTTTGTCACTTCTTTTAAACTTGACTACACTACACAGGAGAGCACTGCAATATTTCCTCTTACCTATCAAGTATTCACACCTATCAAAGAAAAGGAATCCATGTATTTATCACTACTTGTCTTCCATATCGAAAGTATTACAGAATTCCAAAGTGTGGGATACAACACTTTACAAATGAGTTACAGTAACACAGACTTATGGTGCTTGATTAGAATGCTGTAATATTTCTTTATTCAGGCAGTAATAATATCTGACTGCAAATTTTCCATTGTCTTTTATCTCTTCCAGAAAAAATACAATTCTGTGTATCATTTGGTCCTTTAATTTTGTTTCAGTTTAGGTCCTTGCCCCACTCTTTTCAGGCATGTCTCTTCTCATAGCCATATGCTTAATTAGTATCTGTACATCATTTGGAAACTTCAGAGTGTAAGTTATTCTTTTTCTATTATTTGTATGTGACTTTTAAAAAGTATTGTTTTCCCCTTTCCAAATAACATACAGAGATAATTGCAGAGATGAGAAAATATATCAAGCTGTTTTCTATGAATATGCATTTGATTTTTAAGCAAACTTGCTTTGACTGCATTCTTTCCTCCTTATGTTTGCTTTCCATTATTATTCTAATGGCTACACAGAATACTTGACAACATTGAATGTTAAGTGTCTATTGGAGAGTTTTCACTGAAAGCAAGCTTTAATTTTACAAACATGAGTACATGCCCCAGGAACTTGATTCCAACAGTGATACAGTGAGGGAACAGAAATGTTTCGCTCATGTATTCAGTCAGTACAACTTGGATTTCAGATACACCTATAAACTGCTCATGAAATAAAAAAAGTTTTCTCCTATAAATTCTTTGGTGAACAATGAATAAACTCTCAAAAAAAAATCACATTCAGCTGAGGAAAAATTCAGGAATAGAAATAGAGGCAAAATTCATTTATAGGTTTCAATAATAATAATATGCCCAGCTCAATTGTTGCTCTTCACCCACCTACTATTTCCAAATATAGCAAATCTTTTCAATTAGATAGATAGGGATTGGCAGGAAATGCCAGAATTAGGACTGACTATGAAACCTGAGTTTAGCAGCATTGTGCATGAGTGTGTGTCAGGGAGTGTGGGGGAAGTCACTGGGCCTGGCACCTCCATCCGCAGTCAGATGTGACTCTCAGCCAGCAGTAGAAGAGAAGGTTTATTCGTTGACAGGGAGAAAACACAGCACAGACTTGTTAACACAGGAACCAGAGGAAGACAGTACAATCCAATGTGAGGAGAGGAGGACCCAGGGTAGCGTCCTGAGCCCCTCCTCCCTGCATTCTCTGCCAGCCGAGAGGACTTACACACCCAGCAACTCACCCCCCAGCCTGGAGATAGCTCCACCCCCTCCTTTATTCAGATTCCTGTGCAAGGTGTCACCTGGTTGCTACCCCTACCCAGGCTCAGGTTACAGGACAGCCTGAGCTATTGTTGTGTATGTGCTAAAATGGGGCAGCCTGGGGCAGCCTCCCCCTCAGTGAAAGCCACACCCAACATTCCCATCCCTAGCTGGGTTCTAGAGTAATGCTCAGGGAAACTGAGGCACACACAGGGTAACAACAGAACAGCATAGCACAGTAGGAATCAGCATAACAAAGCAAATAGAGCGAACACAATCCCCACTACATGATAATATGCATTAAGATACAACCTGATTACATGATCACTTAAGGTATGTAGAGATAGTGGCGCTATTTTGGGATATGTCCAGTATCCTGAAATAGCATTTTCTCTGTGTTAGCAACAAGCCTATTATTTAGAAATATATTCCAAATAACGGGCTTGCTGTTCCAACGTCCCAGTAAACCTCGTTCCATGAGGATGAAGGGACTTGTCGGAATTGCGCTCTATTTTGAAATTTGTGTAGACAGTGCCAAATTTCAAAATAGACTCTCTCAAAATAAGCTAAGCAATTTGCATAGCTCGAATTGCATTGATTATTTCGAGCTACATGGTGCTGTATAGATGCACCCTTACCGTTTTTTCCCACAGGACTCCTGTCTCACTCAGTGCACAGACTGGACCTGCTCGGCAGTAAAGTAGGGCTGTATAGTAAAAGAGGCTGTTGTATGGAAGCATGGTACTTCATTTATTATAGAAACTGGAAGGTGTATTCCTATGGAAATTGCTGAGACACTGTGGGCCTAAGCCCACTCAAAGCTGAAGGATCTCTCCTTCATCTGAGTATGAAGGGCCACTGAACCTACCACAAGGAAATACTGGGTACAACAAAAGAAGAAATAGGGATGAGATAGCATGTCAGAGGGGGAAAAAATCAGGGGACAAGCAGAGAACCCCTGACAGCACCCACTGCTCCTCAAAGACTACTGAGTAGTTAATGGACACTGCCCAGAGGAACTACTTTGAGGCATAACTTCATAAGGGATCAAAAATAAGCCTCACACTTACAGTGAACCCTCTCCATGAGGCAACTTCTCCTGGGGTGACGGATGGCTATCTTGGCCAGGAGGAGGTTAACAAAGAGCTCTCACCACTTTCCAGGGCCATGGATGAGGTTTATATACATGAGGAGATGCAGCCAGAACGTCGGGAGCAGTTGGAAGAGGGGCTGCAGTCTCAAGTACCCTACAAACATGTGCATCAGGAACTTTCTCTCACCACAAGAGTGAGACGACAGGGGCATTTATGAACAGCAACAGATTTGTGACCAAGCTCAAAACTCTGTGAAGCAACCACTTATCAATAGCTATGGGACCAAACTGGAGTACGGACTAGACTACCGGCAGTTCCTGGCCCTCCTCAGATGACAGCAGGTCCTGACACTTGGTGCCAGGGTGGGAGATGAAGGTGAGGATGAAGACAGTGTGAAGCACAAACATGTGGAGATGTACTGGCTGCAGGACAGAGGTGGATTGGCTGGATATTGTGCAGCCAACCGAGGCTCCTGGATCAGGGATTTTATCATCAAGTTCTAGTTGGGAGCACCTTCCGGCAGGGTTGGCTCAAGAAAAGCAAGAGAAGCAGGAGGCAAGGCTGCCTTTACCTCTTAGAGCACATGATGTGGGATATTCGGGATGCACAGCCTCATGTGTTGGCTGTGGATCCCAGGGTCCACCCAGTCCTCTGATCATAGTTCAGGAGGTATCTGATTCTGATGCTACCACCATGGACAATATCCAATGCACATAGATGAAGGTTGTGTAAGCAGAGGTTCCATGAGGAGGTCTTCCCCCTTGATGGCCGCTATAGCATTGGTTGCTGAAGCTGGGTTCACTGAACTCCAGTGCCCTCTTCCAAAGAGAAAGACACTGGAGCAGCCTTGTCTACCTACACAACCAGTCACCCTGGCCTTGAGATAGACCCAATTCTCCAGCAAGGAGGAAATCTGGCAGAGAAGTAAATGTCCAGAGAGAGCAGCAGCCCCAGATCTCACCAGATGGCATGCAGTACAGATGAGAAGGTGGTTCCCACCATCCATCCATGGCCACCAGTTGAACTTGGGATTTGGATCTGAGCTCCCAGACATAAATAAAACACAGTTGTCTTCTCCAATTATACTGCCAGTTTAAAATTTCATTGTGCTTATGTTAATGTGTGCAAACAACTTTATCCAGAATTAGAAAAAGAATTAAATCCCTTTTTGAAACTACTATAAGTAATTTTGGAAGCAGTTAAAACAAATATGATTAGCTCAGTGATAAAGATAACCCTAAAGATTCAATACTGGAGACATATGCATTTTTAAATCCAATTAATCAAGAGACATTTCCTCAGCTCATGGTTACATGAGCAACTTAAATTTATAGTTTGTCAGTTGCAAGACAATCAGGGTTGAAAACTTTTAATCAATTCTAGTGACACTCAGCTACACAGGATGGCTTTGAAATGGCAACACATTTATCCTGCCGCTGTAGTACCCATAATAATTAAAAATGGGAAGCTTCTAACACAGCACAAAAAGATTAGATACAATGTCAATAAAGAAATGAACATTAGGTCCTGAAAACAAATCTGCATCTAGCAAATCCACCACCTTCTGTTCCATATTTTTTCATCATAAGTATATTACTTTCCTGCAGAGGATAATAGCAGCCATTGAAAGGAAGAAAACAGGTAGCATCATTATTTTCAGTTTCAGAATGAACATTAGAGAAATGGTTTCATTTACATACATAATACTTCTTTAAATTATAAATTGATGCTTCTGTTTAAATCTTTTACTTCTATTTATTCTATATCTAAATAATGAGTATGACAGCATGTTTACACAAGGAAGAATAAACACCTATGTGGTTTTTGCTAAATAGACTCTTATAAGGCTACGTCTACACTGTCATGATTTTCCAAAAATGCTTTTAACGGAAAAGTTTTCTGTTAAAAGCATTTTCGGAAAAGCACATCTAGATTGGCAGGATGCTTTTCCGCAAAAGCACTTTTTGCGGAAAAGCATCCGTGGCCAATCTAGATGCGGTTTTCCGCAAAAAAGCCCCGATCGCCATTTTTGCTATTGGGGCTTTTTTGCGGAAAACAGTACTGTGCTGTCTACACTGGCCCTTTTGCGCAAAAGTCTTTCAGAAAAAGACTTTTGCCTGAACGGGAGCAGCATAGTATTTCCGGAAAAGCACTGACGATCTTACATGAGATCATCAGTGCTTTTCCGGAAATTCAAGCAGCCAGTGTAGACAGCTGGCAAGTTTTTCTGCAAAAGCAGATGATTTTGCGGAAAAACTTGCCAGTCTAGACACAGCCTTAGGGTATGTCTACACTACAGAGTTTTGTCAGAAAAATGGCCATTTTTCTGAGAAAACTTGAATTACATCCACACTGCAATCGCGTTCTTTTGAAAGTAAAGCGAAAGAACAGAGGGGTTTTTCTGACAGTGGTACTCCTCTTTCTATGAGGAAGAACGCCTTTTCCAAAAGAGCTCTTTTGGAAAAAGGTGTGCGTGGACGGGGAGAAGGGATTTCTTTCAAATGAAGAGGCCTCCAGGAAATAACACAGGTGCCCTGTTGGACACTCCATCCAAAGTAATCGCAATTCTATAGTTCCTGTCTCCTGGCACCTCATAAATCTGCAGGCACCCTGGACAAGCCTTATGGCAGGAAGCCGGCTTTTGAGCAACACCCTAACTGCGCGGCTCTCCCTGCCACAGGCCTGCTCTCTGATGGCACAGCCACAAGCCCCCCCCCCCCCAAGACCCACCTGGCCCTCTCAAGGAGCAGCTCCAGGGGTCCCAGGACCCACCCAGGGGAACCAATAGGCAGGTACCCTCCTGATCCTGAGTGGAGATCCTGTCCCTCCTCCTCGTGCTGGGGGTGAGGAGGAGAGATTGCAGGATCTCTACTCCCAGCACCGCAACACAGACATCTTTGAGTGCATGACCAAGTCCCTGGCAGAGTGCAGACACTCATCCTGCACCTTAGAACAGGTCTGGAATAAGGTTTAAGAGCTCCATCAGGGATACGTCAGGGGCCAGAGAGCGCAGCTCGTGCTCAGGGGCAGGACCCCACACTTGCCCTGACCTCAACAAGCTGCACCAGTTCCTGGGGGGTGGGGAATCTGTTTCTCCACCTGTCGTGGTGGACTCGGGCCCCAAGACCCCCGTTGTCGCTCGGCTGGAGGTCACGGAGGAGGAGGAGGAGGGCCAGGGCTAGCAGGAGGAGGAGATGGACACCATCACGCTATCCCTGGAGCTGGTGCCTGTCATCCAAATGTCTCTCAGGCCTCATCAGATGCCGGGGAGGGATCTCCAGGTGAATGCTCTCAGTTTGTCACACATGCAGGATGGGGGAGGTGGGCGCTCAGGGGGTGGGGTGCGAGTGTCACTTGGTCTGGAGATCATGCTGCAGTCTGTGCACGTAACACCACATGCAGCGTTAGTGTGTGACACGTGGATACAGCAGGCAGCCTCTGAGCATGGGTGGGATCCTGCTGCCAGGCTCAGGGGACGCTGCACATGTCTGGCCCCAGGGTGGTGGGAGAGGCCTCCCAGCACCTGCTATGGCTGGAAGCAGGCTAGCCACAAGGGCGCAGGCACCACCCCAGACACACCAAGGACAGTGCTGTGAGTCGCAGGTGTGTGTGCAGACCCCAGGGAGGGCCATGAGGGGATCCCACTGTGGCCGGACACTTCCCTTGCCTGTGGGCCGGGGGTGGGATGGGAAGCAGGTAGCATAGTCCCCTGAGCACCTCGGGGCCCCTGTGAGGCGGAGCCTGCTGTGTAGGCCACACATGGCTTTGTTCCCAGGGCATTCCCCTCCTCTGGTCCGAGGACTGTTGGTCACTGCTCAGAGAGGAGGGCACAGCCTCAAGGACAGCATCTTCATGGATAACTGACCACCTCTCCCTCTTTGTGTTCTCCACAGCCAGACCAGTCGGGACTGAGGGGCAAGCTATGACACCTGAGCCAGCCACCAGAGCCCAGGGTTCCTGAAAGCATGCCACGGTCCAGGAAGACCTCACGTGGCAGCATGTCAGCATCCTGAGCAACATGCAGCAGACCCTGGTACAGAAGATCCGTGAGGACGCAGAGTGGCAGAACCGCGTGTAGGACAAGCTCATGCAGCGGTATGATAGCATGTGTGCCGTCATGCGTGACATGGCACACCCGCCTGCAGTCACTGCTCCTCCCTACCACCCTCCTGCTTCCCCATGCCTATTCCCCCTCCTCTTGCCTCCCAAGCAATGCCAGTGCCCCCTCCCCCGACACCCCTGACTTCACTCCAGCCCCTTCTCCTGCCCACCTCTCTGAGATTCCTGGACCCAATCAACCCCAACTCCGACAAGGTCTCCGCACCCGAGGTGGCACATCCAGCTGCCCACCCAGGCCACTCCGAGCCCCCCTCCAGGTTATGAGTCCTCCACCCCCTACCCAGCTTTATTTAAATGAAAGATTAATACAGATTTCATTTTGTTGGAAACCAAACAGGTGATTTTACTGAGAGGCCAGGGAAGGGGCAAAAGAAGGGGTTGTGGTGGGGAAGGGATAGGGCAGCAAGCCAGAGGCCCCTGTTGGGGAGGCCTTAGGGAGACTTACTGGGGTCCTTGGGGTCAGGGCCTCCCAGATGCACACCCCAGCCTGATGAGCCTGGCAGATGGCTGCTGTCTGCAGATGCTCGAAGGGTTGCCCCTTGTGGCTGGCATCTGCTCCCCACCCCAAGAGGAAGGCCTCCCCTTTCCTCTTCACAATGTTGTGGAGGACACATCATGCTGTGACCATCTCGGGGATGTTGTTCTCCCAAACGTCAAGGTGGGTCAGCAGGTACCTGAATGCACCTTCAGCTGCCTCAAGGTGCAGTTCAACCTGGATACTGGCCTGGTTCAGGTGGGCATTAAATTGATCCTTGCTGGGGTCCAGATGTCCAGTATAAGGCTTCATGAGCCATGGCATGAGGGGGTAGGCCACATCACTCACGATGCACAATTGCATCTGCACGTCCCCAACTTCTAGTTCATGGCGGGGGAAGAATGTGCCCATCTCCAGCTTCCTGTACAGGCTAGAGTTCCAAAAGATGTAGGCATCGTGTACCCTGCCCAACCACCAGACAAAAATGTTCGTGAACTGTTCATGGTGGTCAACCAGGACCTGCAGCGCCATGGAGAAGTAGCTCTTTCTATTAATATACTGGGCTGTTCGATGCTCAGGTACATGGATTGGTATGGGGGTCCCAACTATGGCTCCAGCACAGTTCAGGAACCCCAGGGCAGCAAATCCGGCCATGATTGGGTCCAGGTCTCCCAGGTGGATGACTCTCCACAGCATGGCCTTCACAACCTGCAGAAGGAGACAAACACACACACAAAACAGAGAATGAGAAAGGGAGTGCCTGAGCCTTTGGGAGTTGACCACCTCCCTCTCCTCGCTCCCTCCCTTCCCCCAAATACAACAGGAGCTACCCCCTATGAGACCACACCCCCACCCCCAGCAGCCGGGCTGTGTGAGGGTGGGATGGCAGAAGCCCCCAGGATGGGGCTTCCCACCACCACCATTCCACCTCCCACAGGCCCCAACCCCCCTTGCTTGGTGGTCCTCCTTTTCCTTGACTCCTCCTCCACCCCGTGCAGGGACTGCAGCCTGAGAGTGCCTTACCTCCATGACAGGGGACATCCCCATGCCAAACTGGTTGCCCACCGACTGGTAGCTGTCTGGGGTGGTGAGCTTCCAGATGGCTATTGTGACCCACTTCTCCAGGGGGATAGCAGGCCGCAGGTGAGTGTCAAGTCTCCAGAAGGCGAGCCAGGCACATAGCTCCAAAAAGGTGGCTTTCCACGTGTGGAAGTTTTGGAGCCACTGCTGGTCTTCCCACTGTTCCATGACCAGCTGATCCCACCAGTCTGAACTGGTGTTGAGCCTCCAAAACTGCCTCTCCACTGTGGGGTGTGGTTGCCAGAGTGTAGCTCCAGCACCCAGGGAGAGGGTCCCA
Source organism: Pelodiscus sinensis (assembly GCF_052426305.1). Classification (NCBI taxonomy): domain Eukaryota; kingdom Metazoa; phylum Chordata; order Testudines; family Trionychidae; genus Pelodiscus; species Pelodiscus sinensis. The sequence goes on from NC_143057.1 coordinate 92,674,674, forward strand.
AGAATGAGCTCGGGGTTGAGCTTGGTCAGGACCAGGAAGGTAGCTGTCACAAAGTGCTGCAGAAACTGCAGTATGGCTGTGTGGGGTCATCACATGCCCAGGGGCAGCTCCGGTTCCATGGCACAAAGGGAAAAAGCTGTGGCATCCAAAAAAGCAGGGCAACCACAGCAGACACTGCAAGAGCTTTGCTGTCCCTTGAAGAGGTACACAAGCACGCAGCAGAAGCAGAGAACTGGCTGTCCGGGGGGTCTCTTTAAGCGTGTGTCTCTGCAAGGCTCCGGCACCAGCACTCGGAAGCAACTGGTGACCTAAAGCCCTAGCTGAAGTGGTTCTGGGTGGCCTTTTATGCAAGACAGCATTCAGTCTGGATGTTCTCTTTCAAAAAAGCAGATCGCTTTTCCGATGTGCTTTTTCTATGTGCTTTTGGAAGATCTCTTCTGAAAAAAACTTTTTGAAAGTAGCTTGCAGTCTAGGCGTAGCCTTAGATACCACAAAGGAGGTGAAAGGCTAAGTGACTCCAGTGCTGTAAGACTGTGGTTACCTCAGGCATCAGCAATTCCCTGAATACTTTATTCCCTTCACAAAAGGGTCTAAATTGATTTTGAGAGAGAAAAAAATACCATTATGTAGATTTTTCTCTGCTCAATGCAGATCCTGATAATTCTCTTGGCTTGTGAGAAAAGAAAGTCAGGCAACATGGAGCTCTTCAGGTAACAAGAAATAAATGTTTAAACATCCAGCACCTATAAGGCCGTTTCTTTAAGTCAGTCATGGAAAGCTAAGCAAGATACAGACACAAAATGTACTCAGCTGAAGCTCTCCAGTAAAGCTGAGACAGAAGTCTTAGAGGAAATACTAGTTTCCTAATAAAGTCACTTGTCTGGTTTGGTGTCTTGGGCCAGATTTTTAAAAGCATTTAGGCACCTAACTCCATTTGATTTCAATAGATCTAAAGGGCTAGAAGGGACCACAAAGGTCATCTAATCTAACCCCCTGCCAAGATGCAAGGTTTGTTGTGGCCAAGCCATCCAAGAGAGATGGCTAACCAGCCCCCTTTTGAAATCCTTCAGTAAAGGAGCTTCCTCAACATCCTGAGGTAGTCTGTTCTATTGCCCAACTCTTTTTACAGTTAGGAAGCTTTTCATAAAAATTAATCTAAATCTTCTGTGCTGTGGTTTGAAGCCTCCTACTTCTTGTCCTGCCCTCTGTGACAAGAGAGAATAACTTCTCTCCATCTTTTCTATGGCAGACTTTCAAGTATTTAACACCACTAGCATGTCTCCCCTTCAGGGCCACCGATGGCAAGAGGAGGCAAAGAGTTGCCCTGGAACCTCGTGATTCAAAGGGGCTTCCGGGCTCCTAGCTGCTGCTGCTACTACTGTGGCAGCAGCAGGAGCACTGGGACCTTTAAATTACCACCAGAGCACTATGTTGAGTGCTGTGTGAGGCTCTGAGTGCTGTGGGGGAGGGGGGCACACCAAGCTCTGTGCAGTGTAGAAAGCTGGCAGTCCCCAGTCCTGGCCCTTCATCCCAAGGCCCCACCCCTTCCAGGAGCGCAGAGTCAAATCACATACACCCCTGCCCAGCGGCCCATGCAGGCTGTTGTCTCCTCTTAATCTCCTCTTTCCCAAACTAAATATACTAAACATCTTTAGGGGGTAGCCAAGTTAGTCTGTACAGGATAAACTTTAAAAAACAACAAATAGTCTGGTAGCACTTTAAAGACTAACAAAACATGTAGATGGTATCATGAGCTTTCGTGAGCACAGCCCACTTCTACAGATGACCCGCTGTGCCCACGAAAGTTCATGATACCATCTACATGTTTTGTTAGTCTATAAAGTGCTACCAGACTATGTGTTGTTTTTAAAATATACTTAGTTCCTTTAGCCTTTGCTCACATTCCATTTCTTTGATCATCTGTCAGTGCTGTTTCCTCACTCTGGCACTTCAAGTGCAGAAAGTAGGGGCCTGCAAATAACAAATACTTTGCCACCAAAGGCTTGCATTAAAACTCCCCCGCATTACAGATTCCCCAGCCTTGGGTTGGTATTGCTGCCACCATCCAAATGAAAAACCCCTTTTAAAACCCAGGGAGGTACACATGGGAATTCCTTCCTGTGGGGTACCCTCCATGTCCCTTAACTCTCTTTCTGGAGAGAGCTTGATAACCCAACTGTTTCTAAAATACAGGCAGTCCCCGGGTTACATACAAGATAGGGACTGTAGGTTTGTTCTTAAGTTGAATCTGTATGTAAGTCGGAACTGGCGTCCAGATTCAGACACTGCTGAAACTGACCGCCAGTTCTGACTTACATACAGAATCAACTTAAGAACCCCAGGCGTCCCCAAGTCAGCTGCTGCTGAAACTGATCAGCAGCTGATTCCAGGAAGCCCGGGGCAGAGCAACTCTGCCTCGGGCTTCCTGTAGTCAGCGCTGGTCAGTTTCAGCAGAAGCTGACTTGGGGACGCCTGGGGCAGAGCAGCTGGGGTGCTACTGGACCAACCCAGCAGCACCCCATCTGCTCTGCCCCAGACGTCCTGATTCAGCCGCTGCTGAAACTGACCAGCAGCGGCTGAATCAGGACCTGGGGCAGAGCAGCTGGGGTGCTGCCGGGTTGGTCCAGTAGTGCCCACGGGCGCTGCAGGACCAATCGGCAGCGCCCCAGCTGCTCTGCCCCAGAGTCCAAAACAAAAGCCTGGTCTGCAGGGGGGGGGGCACACTAGCTGCGCCCCCCCCCCCAGCAGACCAGGGACACGGGGAGCAGAGCTGCAGCGGCAGCGGGGTGCCGCGCCTCTGAGGCTTTGCTCTGGCAAAGCCTCAGAGGCAGGGACCCCGCCACGGCTGCGGCTTCAGTCTGGGTGCCTGTGGTCTGCTGGGGACGGCCCCCAGCAGACCACAGGCACCCGGACTGAAGCCGCAGCCGCGGGGGGCCCGCGCCTCTGAGGCTTTGCCAGAGCAAAGCCTCAGAGGCGCGGGGAACCGCCGCTGCTGCCGCTTTGACTGAAGCGGCAGCAGCGGCGGTTCCCCGCGCCTCTGAGGCTTTGCTCTGGCAAAGCCTCAGAGGCGCGGGACCCCCCCGCGGCTGCGGCTTCAGTCAGGGTGCCTGTGGTCTGCTGGGGACCGTCCCCAGCAGACCACAGGCACCCAGACTGGAGCGGCAGCAGCGGCGGTTCCCCGCGCCTCTGAGGCTTTGCTCTGGCAAAGCCTCAGAGGCGCGGGAACCCCCGCTGCTGCCGCATGAGACCCGGTGCCTGTGGCCTGCTGGGGACGGTCCCCAGCAGACCACAGGCACCGGCACCCAAGTGGCAGCAGCAGCGGTTCCCGCGCTTCCGAGGCTTTGCTCTGGCAAAGCCTCAGAAGCGCGGGAACCCGCCCGGTGCCCCTGGTCTGCTGGAGACGGTCTCCAGCAGACCAGGGGCACCGGAGCAGCTTACGAACGGGGCTTTCTCGCCCCGACTTCCGGGGCGAGAAAGCTCCGTTCGTAAGTGCGGATCCGACGTAAGTCGGATCCGCGTAAGTCGGGGACTGCCTGTATGGAACTTTAGCTTCCCACCTGGTAGGACACAGGAATTAGATCATGTTCTTAAAAGGGTGATTTTTATGGAAAAAAAGAATACATCTGAGAAAACATTGTTTGTTTGCTAAGTGGTACAGAGCAACTGAAAAAAGAATTAAGAACATAGAGAAATGCTTTCCTGGGATTCACCTTGGAAAGTTACAGTATAAGTGGGTAGTTAAATGTGCTTAGCACAGAGAAGTCCAACAAATAATTTGATTGTATCTGACTACACATTCCCTGTTCTACTCACATATCAGTAGTTTCACAACTTAGCCCTTCTCTAGGCATTGATGTCACTGGATTCTCCATACCTGGCTCCTGACAGATCCTTCTAGGAGCTATTCCCTGGCCATAACAGGAAACACTGCCGCTTCCAATTCCAAAATCCAAACTGTTTTCATTGGCTGTCCTCAACTCCTGCCAGTTCACTTTCTGCTTTGCTAAGCATTCCTGGAACACTATAGGACTTACTGTCGGTGGTTTTAACCCTTACAGGCAAGACCATTAGGGTTAGGTCTAAAGCAGTGTTTTTCAAAGAGGTCCATGCAAACACTTTGAGAAGCCTGCTAACTGCTCCAGTGTGTTTATTTACCAGCACTGTGGCCATGGAGCTTTGCAGCTCCCATTAGCTCCAATTTGCTGTTTGCAGCTAAGGGGAGCCACGGGAAGTAGTGTGGGCCAGTTAGTAAGTAAACACACTGGAAAGGCCAGTTAGCAGGCTTCTTAAAGTGGTTTCATGGACCACTTTGAGAAACACTGGTCTAAAGAGTTAACTACCGAGAAAAGATTTTAGCTAACAACGTCTGGAACATCCAGAAAAGTGGTGTTACCTGCCCCCATACACAGCATCTTTTTTACTCACCTCTGAATCCTTTCCAGTTTTTCTACTTCCTTTTTTATACATTGGTGACCAGACAGCACTCCAGCTGTGGTTAAGTGAGTGCCTATTTCCAAATCGGACTTAGGCACCAAAATACCTTTACCATTTATAAATAAAAGTGATTTCTCCTATGATTCTTTACCGTTGCAACATACATGTGAGCACCCACTGAAGATATACACAGCCAACAATTTGGAATCCTATCAACCCTCCTTAAAATGGTTCTATGGAGGTGTTGGCTAAGTCCTACAGGATACCTGATATATAACAAGTGTTATTACAATCAGGTTTTCAGATTCCAAGCAACTTCCCAAAATTTGCTAGGAAGCTTATGTCAACCTAACTGTGTGTTGTAGACCAGTGTTTCTCAACCTTTTTTTTTCTTTATAAAGTACTTCTTTAAACAAACAAACAAAATCCACCACCACACCACAACAAAAAAAGTATCCCCAGTACCTACAGTTTTCAGACACACCATTTTTTTTCTACCATTGCAACACATTTGTTTAAATAACTTAATCATAGCTGGATGGGAAATGAAATTTTTGGGTGTAAAAGTACAAAAATAAAGTGCTGAAAAACTTAAAACAAAAATTCAGTTTTCTCCAAATTTCAGTTGTGTTGATGTACACCCCATACTTCTCTCAAGTACCCCTAAGGGTACTCATATCACTGGTTGAGAAACACTGTTTTAGACCAGGCCTTAGTTTCCCAAGCCTGAAGGACAGTTGTATGTCAACTCAAAAACTGTCCCCATCACCAACAGAAGATATTACTTCAGGCACCTTGTCTCTCTAGTTCAGATATCAATACACCTGAAAAGAAGAATTTATATTAGCCTTTCCCCAAAACTTGACTAATCTGATGGCTCAGTTTTTAAAATATTGTACATAAAAGGCACCAGCATTAGAGGATAAGCATAGAAAATTCAATTTTTTAAAGTTTTTCAGGGTTTATTTTGATTTGATTAGATTTTGCAAACAGTGTAGGTTTTGATAAGGCAAGTACTTGGTTGGGTAACTTCTTCAATAAAGTCAGAGTGGCAACATTACAGTCAGTGTTGGCCAAGGGTTAACCACAGACAGGTGTTTGATATCATGACTCTTTCTATATTTTTCATTTAAGATGTAAAATGTGGGAAATACAGTTGTCGAATACTGATTTTTCCCTACACTCCATGACTTGTGATGTAGGTGCTTCAGAAAGTGGTAGGGGCTTTAGAAAGTGGTATGAGTAGTTCTTTCATATAAAAGAGCCAGTCCATGTAATTTACACCATGTGGGTGAACTGCTGCACCCAGGCAAAGCCCCTCTGATGATACAGTCCCCATTTTATCTTGTATCATGGTCTGCAAAGCTCTCTGCGGGTCTTCAAGATGAAGGGTGTTATAGGTTGAACCTCTCTAGTCTGGAACACTCTGCTCCATGGTCCAGCATGATTTAAGTTAGCTGGATATCCATTTATCATGGTGCATCCAAGTTTCCCGTGGTCCTATAAAATTTGTTTACAATCACCAGTCCTAGTTTTCAGGCCAGGTCTATACTAAACCTGGCAGGTTGACTTAAGGTACTCAACTCCAACTATGCATAATCCATAGCTGGAGTTGGCTTACCTTAAGCCAAGCCTTTGCAGCATCCACAGTGTAGGAGACTGATGGTAGTTTTCCTCAGTCCTCACAAAAGGAGGAGTATCGGTCATCAGCAGGGGCTGCCTTCAGAGTTTGATTTACAGATCTATACTAGACCCACTAAACTGAATGCCAGAAGATTAGTCTCTGGAGTGCTGATCTGCCAATAAGTATAGACCGCCCTCAGTGTCTGTGCTGTTATTTATCTCTAATTTATCCCTAAATGTCTTCTAAGAGCCCAGTAAGCAGTGGAAGCATTGGTAATGCTGTTAGACAACATTGACCTCCCAAGGTTTGGCAAATTCTTTGGACTGGCACTGGTCAGGTCCCAAAGGTGCCTGACTAGAGACATTTAACCTGTAGTTGTAAGCATCCTTCAGTCTTAAGAGACCTTGGATACGTATCTCTCTGAGGGAAAGAATTTACTAGGTTTTATGGAAGCTACAGCTGTGGCTGAAGAGACCCTCTCCAGAGGGACAATCTCAGCTGCACCTGTCACATTTAAAGGTGAGGTTTTGACCCTTTGGACTTTGCCTTTTGTGAGTTCTTTTCTCCTCTGCGAAGAAGAGGACTGCTTCCTCTCAGAACTCCAGAGATCTTTGTTAAGTTCTTGTTTGCAAAAGCTATAGTCTTGAATGTAATCTTCCCATTTATCCATATCCATTACTTTGAAGCCACACCTGCACACATCTTTGAAACACACTTGTGGTCATTCTTTAGATCTTTTTCAAAATGACAGTTCATCATACTGTGCACATATGGCGAAGCTAATGAAGTCATCTCTGAAGAGTGTTTGCATACTGGTCCATTTGAGCATCTCAGTATTGGTAACTCTGTCCCTCCAGGAGACTGCAAAGATTCAACATATGAAAGCTATTAAGCTGCCTCTTCTGATGACACAATAAGGTCCATGTCTTGCTCCCATAGAAAAGTGTGCTAACAACTCATGCATAATACATACAGATCTCTGTGTGTTCTGTCAATTTGCTATTTTGCCATATTCTTTGGTTCAGTATAGACATTGTTGTGGCAGCTTCTCCAATGTGGGCATTTAGTTCTGTTTCAAGTGAAAGGTTGTCTGCAATAGTGGTATGTGAACTTGTTCACAACTTCAGGTTCATAGTTGTTAAACTTGGTGGATGGGGCTTCCTCAACTCCTTGGCACAGTATGTTATTCTTTTTCAGTCTGATAGGAAGCCCAAAATCTTTGCAGCTTTTGGAAAAAAAAAACCCTGTCCATTAGGTTTTGAATATGAGCTTCTGTGTGGGTTGTCACTGCCACATCATCAGGAAAAAGGTGGTGTTGGATAGACTTCCCAAGTCTTGGTTTTAGATCTGAGTCTTGTAAGATTGAACAGATTTCTATCAGATCTTATGTGCATTTGAGGAACCAAAGCTTGTTTTAGAACCAGGGGGAAAAAAATCCCTAAGGCTACATCTAAAGTGCAGGCTTCTTTCAGAAGAAGCTTTTCTGGAAGAGATCTTCTGAAAAAACTTTTTCCAAAAGAGAGCGTCCACACTGTCAAAGCGCATCAAAAAAGCGATCTACTTTTTGAAAAGATAGAATGCACACTGAATGGATGCTCGCTTGCATTTAAGCTGTGATTACTATGATGGAGTAGCCACCAGGGCACCTGTGCTTTTTTCCTCTTTCCTCTTCTTTCAAAAGAACTCTCTCTTCCCCTTCCACACAAACCTTTTTCCTTGTAGAAATAGGTTTACCAATGTCAGAAAAACCCCTCTGTTCTTTTGATTTTTTTTCGAAAGAACACGATTGCAGTGTGGACTAAGTGCAGTTTCTTTGGAAAACTCTGTAGTGTAGACATAGCCTAACAGAATTGGGGCAACTACACAACTTTGCTTAACTCCACTGAGTTTGAAAAGCCTCAGACTGAGCCATCATGTTGAACTGTGCCATACACTTTTTCATGGAAGAACTGATTCATGCTGGGAGGAGGGGAGGCATTGAATCTTTTCTTAAAGCACAAACAGTCTACTTCTACTGACAAAGTCAAAAGCCTTGATGAGATCACTGAAAGCTATGCTCTTGAATTTATCCTGCGCTTTTCTCCCTTACAGAAAAATGTGGATAGTCTTTTTTTCTGAGAGATACACTTGAAGCTAGCCATGTTTTGTGGAGTGATTTCAGCTCATCGTTGATTACACCAGTTTTACGTGCATCACTGATCTGTTGAAGATTCTCAGATTATCCTTTTGTCATAGTTTGACCATTCCAGCATCTTATCTTTAAGATGTTTTCTTTCTTTTACTCAGAACTCTAAGATCTAAGCATCCAGTGAAGCAGGCAAACTGTGGCACAACAAGATCCTATTTTCTAGGAGTTTATCAGTTTTACATTGTGCATCTGTTGTCCAGTGAGATACAGTGATCTCTCCCACAGTCAGAGACAGCTACTGGCATACAAATCTATGCCAATCAAGTAAGAGTTAGAACCAGTGACTGCTGCCTCCATGTTGTATCAATGCTCAAGATGAAGTTGGAGCATCTCTCCAGGGTGCTAGCCTGGGCAGATGATATGGAGGCCCTGAGTTGCCCGTGCATCAACCCCCCTCATCCTCCCATTCTTGGCATCACTGGTAAAATCCAGAGGAAAGGAAGAACCAATATATCTGATATCTGATCCACTGCAGGAGTTTGTGGAAGGATGCTAAATGTTAGCACCTTTGGGGTGCTACTCCCGATTTTCTGTCCGAGTTTACTCTCAGAGCCTCGCATTCACCCAAACTCATGCTGGCTCTTCTGTCAGTAGTTGCAGAGAAAACCCTTTAGGGTAGTAAAAGTTTTTATGGTGTAAACTCTGACAGAACTTCAATTCCGAGTGCTGCTGGCAGACACGACTATAAAGTCCAATGACAGGACAGAAAAATCCACAACTTATCAAATAAATAAAGGATATTTTGATAATATTATGTTCTTTCCTGCAGCTATTCTTGTTACTAGAGGGGGAAGTTAATGTTAAAATTCTTCCATGCAAATGGAGTATTTATCAAGTCTGCGTCTCTTTACCTGCCTCAGGTCTGATTCATGATTAAAGAAGTGGATATAATCAGCATAGCTTTCATTTCATGGTGTGAGTGCAGGACTGGGGCAGTTGGTGGTAAAAATGCAAATAAACAGACGTCCTTTCCTTGGGGCATATTTTTAGTTTAGAGTCTTCCCCGGAGAGCCCATTTTACACCTTACTGGGTATTGAAGAGAATTAAATGATTTTACAGTTGAAGGGACAGAGAGGATAGGAGTGGACTGTGTTATTAATACTGGTATGTAAATACTGCAGGGGACTTGCTACATAGGAAACCTGACCAGAGTTTCATAACCCTTGCCATAGAAACTGACCTAAAGAGCCATGGATTTTCAAGGGCTCTGCAGGCAGTGTTTTAAATTAATTGAGTTGACACAAGCTTATGAAATGATTAGAATCCATCTTAAAAATCTGTGCAATCGAATTGTGCTTCAGGAATCATACAATGTACTGATATCCAGTGCTTCCTGTAAATGAGTTGAATGTTCTTTCTGAACATGCTGTATATTCACTGTTAATGTGTTACATTCTTATAGGCATTAGAAATGCTTTTAACTGAGTTGCAGCCTCACTGTCTATTACAACAATTGAGCTAGAAAGAGGATTTGCTCTGATGGGAAAATTGAGGTCTTAACCACAGATCTGCAGCAGTACTAAGTAACCAGACTTGTTTTCATGACTAATTTGACACATTCTCCCCCAACCGGCTGTTAAAAATGAGCCAAAAGGGATATAAATGGCATGATTAGCGATTACTTGAATTACAGTGGCCCTCAGGGACCCCAAATGAGTCCAGAGCCCCATCCTGGCAGACACTGTATAAACACTTACTGAGAGACAGCCTTTGCCCCAAAGAGCTTGCATTTAGACACCACAGACAAGGGAACTATCATAAACAATTTTACAGATAAGTTACAAAGAGAGAGGAGCAGATTCATTGGGAAACAGAGAAAGGACACCAGCCTTAATTTTAATGCTGGGGTTATCTCTGGCAGATCACAGCAGTCACAGAACCAGTACAAGGTGTATACTTAGTATGGCTATCTCCACTGGGCCAATTTAGCACAGACTCTAGGCTCCTTAATCTAGGACACAGCAGAGAATCATGAGGCTGAGGTGGGATCCTTCAGAGCTCCTTTGCTCTGCTCTGCCCAGTGGAAGCTGGATATAGCAAAGAAACTGCCACAAACTTCACATAGTAAGTCTAAGGTGAAGTCAGAAATTGAATGTTGCTCTGAAAAACTGGTTCAGGGCCAAAAGCCTCTCCTTCCTGCCTCACTGAGATGCATGCATGTAATTTTCTGTTTGTACAGCCTTTAATGTAAGCATTTCTAGGTTAAAATAAATATGTATTCACTAGTTTAAAATCCTGTTAAAGATGATTTAATTGTTAAAACAATGGTTTGGTTCAAATCAGAGTTTATATTCCAAAGGATTTTTGAACTGGTGGTCTGGTATGAGTGCCCAGCCCTACCATCCCAAAAAGACCGAGGCTTGCTTCTGAATGTATTTTCTTGCCTAATGTCAAATTCTTATGTTGCTAAAGGGGAAGAGGGCAGATTTTTCAAGAGCACTTACATCCAATTTTCAAAAAGCATGTCCATCACTTCAGAGCCTAAGTCTCTTTGAAAGTCAATGAAACTTTGGAGCGTTTGACATATGCACACACCCCACTTTAAAAAAAGGTAATGTTTGTGTGCTTGGCTAGCTCATAGGCAACAGCTCTGCATCTAAGATATAATTCCTATCAGTGACTTAGGCAATGAACAATCATGATACATACAGCTTTTGAAAAAATGAACTGCACCACAACTAACAATGAGGCCTGGCTGTCAAGGTCTAAATACCTATATATTCAAGTTATGAGAACATCTGTTACAGAACCATCTGGTGATTCTTAACAATATCACATGGGGAAAGTCCTCCCTTGAAAAAGAATCTGTATTTTTAAAAAGCAGATTCTTTTAACTGTCCAGATGCCAGAAAAGCTGAGCTTCTGAAACAACTGTAGAGGTTTCATGTTCCCTCCAATATTCAGTAAGCTTTATTTTAACAAATCTTTTTTTTCCAGATTTACTGCTGATACATTTTTCTAGATATAATTTGCACAAACTACTGTGCTTATTATTATTCCAAATATACCAGCACTTTCTGTAACTATTGGTCATATAGAAAACCACTTTGCAATTGGTCCTTTCAGGGTCTTAGGCATTAAATAAATTGGGAAAAATTTATGGCATTATAAGAGATCACTGTGAGTGAGATGAAACAGAAAGAAGAGCTATGATCTCATTAGTACTAGAGAATCCCAGTACAAAAGCAAGAACCAAAAAGTGGCCCAAAGCAAACACAAAATGTTTGTGTATACTAGGGAGAGGTTGCGGTGATTTGTCATCCTACAGGATTTTTCTAATAATTTCTAATAAATTATTAGAAAAGGTGAAAATGTAGCCTATGTGGACAGGGAATTGTACACAAAGTCAGACTCTCAGACACACGTATTACTGTATATACATACCTGATGGCTTTTTAGTATGTATAAGCAATTTTGATTGTAGTTACTTACAAATAGCCCACAACACCTAAAATCCAGAAGCAATGCTGTGTAGAAAGGATACGGTTTCAGATACATAGCCCAGAGCAGTTATTTGAGCTTCCCTATCTTGCTTGTTTGAGACAGGCAAACATGTAGAATCATTTTTTAAAAAGTATTTAGATACCTGAAGATTCAGACAGAGTCTTCTGAAACTATTACTGCATTAGGCACCTAACTCCAATTGAAATCAATGAATGGCTCAGAATGAAATCAAAGGGAGTTAGGCATCAAGGCACTTTTGAAAATCCAGTTAGGTGCTTATATATAGGTGCTTAAATACGCTCTTAAATCTGGTCCAAAATCCATGGCTGTACACAGAAAAATACCATCTCTAACTATTCGGTAATGCCACTCATTGAAAAGACAACTGATGTTTGTCAAACTGTGTGGACTATTTCTAAGTATGAGGCACCAGCTGTGTAGCAGGAGTAGGAATTGGGACACTGAATATAATAATAAATAGAAAGTGGCAGATTAGATTCATCCTCCTTGCAATCTTGCTATTGCTTTTTTTAGTGACCTTTTGGTCGCTGTATTCCCCAAAAACCCCAATATCTTTTGAGTATAGAACACAAAAAAGGGATATTTCTTTTGGAACTGCAGAATGGACCTTGAAGGATGGTATTTTTACCAGTGAAAGTAATGGTTTCAGTACCAACACTCATGTTCAGATATATCGTTAGATATCAAAAAACCAAGTGACTTTGCTGGAAAAAAACCCACAATGTTTATTTTGAACAATTGCAATAACTACAGTAAGTGTAGTTACATTTGTCTCAAGCCCTTGTTGATTATCCTAAAGATCATTACAAGATCAATTAGACACCTTTACACCCAATTTGCATCTTAAGGACTGCCTTGCCTGTACTATTATTTCCTTTTTTTGTTCTTCCTTTCACAGTATGCTTCCAGCCAAAAGCTAGGAGATGTTTCTTATTCTGTATTGTCCTCACTTAGCACGGGGGGGGGGGGGGGGGGGCGAACCAGATGACCTGAGTCTGAAGGTCCTCTCTAGCTCTACATTTCTATGCTCTAAAGACATCGTTAATTTTTGTGTTTAATTACTACAGGAAATAGCCGTGACAATGGCGCTCATGGAGGGTGCCTGCTTGAAAGCCCGGAATACTTCTTTCCTATAAATTCAGGGAACAGCAGACATAAACTGAGGCAGTACAAGATTCAGAGTAATGCATCGTCAGTGTAACTCAGAATGTTTACTTGCTTACTCTTAGGATATAACTACACAACAGCTGGAAGGGTGAGTCCCAGCCAGGCTAAACAGATATGCACTCACTCTGCTTGAGTTAATATGCTAAAAATAGCAGTGCACTCATGGCTTATGGACAGCAGCTTGGACTACCTGCCCGAGTACAACCCTGCCCATTCTCCAAGGTAGGTACTAGAGCAAATACCCAGAGTTGCTACACGTGCTGCCATGACCAGCCTTTGATTTTCAACATTGTAGCTTGAGCAGAACTAGCCAAGTGTCTGTATGCTTATGCAGAAAAGTATCCTCCAATCTGCTAAGGTGGCAAACCCTTAGTCAGACTGATCCAGGAGTGAGAAAGTTCTGCAGTCTCAAAGTCCTTTTGGACTCTGGACTTCCTGCAGTCTTTAAGGGTGCTAATGATGATGGAGACTGATGCTGAGAGCATCATTTAATTCAAGTTACTGTACTTATTAATGTTTATAAAAAATCGTCAGTCATGCTAGACTTTAAAATAATCTTGTGAAATGAGCCAGAAATTATGGTCCTAACTAACCATGCAGGGAGTTTAGAGAAGGGGGATGAAAATGTTTTGGGTTTTTTTCAAATATATGTAAGGGCCAAGTTTTTTTTGTGTTGGTTTTGTTTTTAAAGCGGAGTTCTGCTGTTTGCACACAACAGTTTTGAAAGAACTTTCAGACAGTGGCAGAAAAAAAAGCCCACCCACAAATGACTGCATGTTACTGTGATGCACAGGCAAATGTGAATCAGAATGCTAATTAGGCATATAAATAGCTTGTTGTACATGTAATTTCTTTACCTGCTCAAAACAACTGTAATGATTGTAATCATAATAATGGGTGAATAGTTGTGCATTTGTGTTCTATGTACCAGACCTGTGTACTGAGTGGTCCCTCATGACCAGAGCTTCTCTGGCAGCAGACTCTCTCTGTTCTCAGGTTTCAGAACCTCTTACAGTCCACCACAGCCTTTGTTAAAAGAAAATCCCTCTAAACCCTCCACTTGGGACGGGTTTAATGGGCACAAACAGTCCTATTAATAAAATCCATTGCTGTAATCCAAAAGGTGTCTACTTTCCTCTGGCTCTTCTGCTACCCACACTGAGCTCTTCCCCTGTTATAGCACAGCTGTCACCTGCTTGAGTTAGCCTTATCAGACACTGCCTTTCTTCTCTTGCTTTCTCTGAAAGCACTGGCAGAGAAATGTTCTGCCCTTCTTCAGAGTGCTCCTTCTAATTGGTAAGAAGACAGCAGATGCCTGCCCCACCTTACTCTACAGGTATTATGATCCTAGGTCTTTAAAGAAACAGTGGCCATTTCCTGGGGCTATGTTCATTTTAACTCCATGGCATAGAGTCTTGTGCCGCCTCTTTCCTTCAAGGGCCAATATACCTCACCACAGATCTGGCCTTTTATCTCTTGAAAATATTGACCTGCAAGTTAATAAATAATTCAGACTTCCACAGATTCCAACACTTTTCCCACAGCAGATGTGAAAGACAGTTTTTAGCCTACAGAGGAGTGAAAAAGAAGAGATGTTCTGTGATTTTGTTCAAGAGCTCTTATAAAATATCAGACACTGAGAAATTATTAATATAATTCTTAGTTTATCTACAAATATGATAATATGCGGCTACAATTCCACTGGCTTGGTAAGCCATTTTCCAGACATCACAGAGATTCAGTCAGAACCAAGCACATCTTCCCTCCTAAATTGCTTGCTCAAATATTGTAAATATGGCTATTAACTATCTTTATTCAAAAGTTTCTGATTACATTAATTCAGGAATAGAATGGCACAAAATGTTGAAACAGCTATTCAGATAATTAAAAGATTAAAAAATTATCCCCTTTTGGCAATTAACAACATCTTTATCAAGTTACAGCTGTACCATATTCTCTTTCAAAACCTCACAGGATTGATTGATTAAATATTAAGAAAGCTTACTGTGAGTCATTAATCACTTCTTTGTTCTGGCTCCAAAAATACATGAGATATCTAAGTTGTTATTCTGACTCCTGAAACCTTAAATACTTATAAAGATGCATGCATCTCCTTTCTGAGTGCATGCAATTGTTGGAGAGCAGGATATTCCATAGGGGAGTTTTATTCCAAAAGAGTCTCAAGATATTGGACCTTAATACTCACAAATGAGCAGAGTGCAGGTGAGATATTCAAGGAGTCCATACTAAAAGCAATTCATGGCCTGGAGATCTCCATCATATAGAGGGCCAGAATTTTAGCTTTGTCCTGGATACCACTGAAGAAGCTCAAAGAAGGCAGGCAAAAAATGATTGAACAGCAGCTTCGCTTTACTGCAATTCTGATGGGGACAGAGGATCAGGATGCTCCCCAAAGTCACCCAGAACAGTCTCAGGCCGCTCTAAATTATGCCCATTTACCTCCTGCCTCAAGGAACAACTCAGCATCACTGAGGTGTAGGATACAGTGACAGTGCTCCCTTTCTTTTGGAAATGCCTCTTTACCTAGGGACAAGATGGGGGATGTGTAGAGATGCTATGTTGATTGCATGCTACCCAGGGATTTCCCTTACAAAAAGGGAATTCTCAGGTTGGGAGCAATGCAAAGTGCCCAAAAAGGATTAATGATCTGAGTCTCGGATGTGCACGTGTGCATACTTCAAAAGGATAGAAAAAAACTGAAATGCCCAAAAGTTAGGAACGAATTTAAAGATAACCATACAACTTTAAATGAGATCCCCTTCTGAAAATAAGTAAATACAAATGTCACCTTCTCACTGTTCAGTCAGTGGAATTGTTTACTACATTCCAATCAATTGTACCTGTATGAGTGCAGTGAAGACAATAACGTTAGAAAGATTATAAATGAAGGTAGAATTTGTCTTGCTGAAGCTATTACAGTTGATGAAGTGCAAGATGGAAAGAACCCCGTTTGACTCAGAACACAGGCTGAGAGTTTGAAGGGCTGACAGTTAGAAGAAAAACAAGCTCTTTTATTTGAACGTTTGGCACATTGGCTTTAGAGATTGGTGAGACAATGAAACTGGAATCCTACAGTGTCACTTTTCATAACAGGACCACACAAACTTTGTCTCTTTGTGTGTCTGCCTTACAATAAAGTCCTTTATTACATGGTAACATGCTATTATTTCCACAGGACTCTCTGCCTCATACATTTTATATTGATTTAAACAGAGGACATTTCTTTTTAGGTATCTTATTAGAACAGAGATACAGGGAAAGCAGCACAAAATGCAGTTGCTCATGCATCAAATAATTGATTTTATCTGTCAAAGTTATATTAATTTCCATTAAATACTTCTTTAAATTCCTTTTTAAAAATTAAATCCATAAGCCAGGTCCTAGAGAGTGATGAGGTATACGAAATGCAGGTCAAGGGGAGAAGGAAATGCAAAGGTATCTTAAAATGCATCTTTGCATTCATTTGATCCTGCTGCAGCTCTGCATCCCTTGAATCGTGTTAGAGCTGCCCTTAGAGAGCAGAAAACCAACACAAAATTCTGAAATTGTATCTGACAAGTCATAAAGTTCAGAGCCATTCCAGCTTTGCTCCCTTTTCCTAATCATGCTGCCTCAGGGAAGGACAGTGGCATAAGAACACTTATTTCAGATCCAAGTCACTACCAGGATCACTCTTGCACCATGGTAAGGCTTTTTAGAGAGATCACTGTGGCTTTCAGGACAGATGAGCTGACAATGCATCATGAAGTTGCTACGCTGCATCAGAGAGTCCATGCGAAAAAATAATTTAATCCTTGTTTATTATATACTTTAAACTACTTGTTTATTATATACACTCCTATCTCAGCCTCTGGATCTTGTTAAACCTGCAAGCCTCTCTGTGACCACTGTTTTTTCCATGACACTGTCCCGCTTACCAAACTATGCATGATCCAAAATCCTCACTTGAGGTCAATTTTTTCTCCAATTCCATTGAGAAAAACTGAGAATAACTCAGATGACTTCAATTAAATTAATCTAGATTTATAGGAGTGTAACCTGACATTGACTTTGGCTCACAATTAAGCAGAACACACCAAACTCCGGCTTGCTTCATTTTGAACTGCTTAGCCTATACAATGGATGAGAGGGTCAGAAAAAAATTAGTAATCGTGTAATTAAATTGTGCCATACTGCACAATACACAAGAGGGACAAACAAATGTCGTGTGTGCACTTTGCACAGCTGAGATCCTATCCTATACCTTAATCATTTAGGCATGTACTTTCTATATTACATATAAAACCTCAAATAGGGGTCAGATATAAGGTTACTGGAAATGTCTACACTAAGTAGATTTATTAGAGCAAATATCATCTGCAGGAAGATTTGAATAATGTAAATTTCACTATTTCCATATATTAAGCTTAACTATAACATTCTTGATTTTTACTTATTTCTCATGTATGTTACTTGACATACAACCCTGAACTTTAATAATGTAGTCCAGTGCTGACCTCTATGTAATTAATTATTAAGAAGACTAGTGGATAATTGTCTCATGACTGCCACACATTTTTGCTTATGAAGATACATAAAATAGACATGAATCATCTACTCTTTATCTCTTCTGTTATGTGATCTTCATGAGTGACTAGAGATAGGCTAACTTACAGAAGATGTGAATTGTCCCATTTTATAAGTGAAGATAAAAATATTAACATCTCTGCTCCATCTTGCACTAGTTATTTTGTATTAAAATACATATTCTAGTTTCATGATCAAGGCAAATATTTTGCTATGATAATTCTTTATTTTGACAGCATTTAAAATTAAACCAAATGAACAAATCAACACAAATTACGTTGTTCTTCCCACATTTTCACAGGCCTGAAATTTTCTTAGATTGAAGACAAAGTAATTTAAAAGACAAAAATTTTACAGTGCTTTCCTGTTAAGTCCCATACTGTAATTTACATAGAATCATTACCTATTAACATGGACTACTGCTGCACAAAGGAACCTTTGATTGGTACACTTTGGATAAGAGGGACTCTACAAATTGTAGAAAAGAGGGAAAGACTATAAAATACTGAAAAATTGGAAAATCTTTCCTCCAAGGGTATGTTTTATTACATAAGAATGGCCATACTGGATCAGACCAAAGATCCATCTAGCCCATAGTATCTGGTCTTCTGGCAGTGACCAATGCTAGGCGCCCCCAGAGGGAAACAACAGAATAGGCAATCATCAATCAATCTTACCCCTATTACCCATTCCCAGCCTCTGGCAAACAGGGGATAGGACACCATTCCTATCTATCCTAGCTAATGGCCATCGATGGACCTATCCTCCATCTAGCTCTTTTTTCAATCCAGTTAAAGTCCGGGGCTTCACAACATCTAGCAAGGAGTACCACTGGTGGTGTTAAGTACTTCCTTTTTTTGGTTTTAAACCTGCTACCTATTATTGTTTCAATAAAGTAAAAAATTAAAAGTTAAAGAAATCTCAGATGCACTAATGAAAGTAGCTCAGGTAGCTGAAAAGCACGCTGCCAGAATTTATAAGACACATAAAAGAACACACAAACACTGTCCTTGGTAGTGTTATATGGCAGATAATTTTGCTTGGACAATTTCTTAATGTGAAGAAAAGTAATTAAATCAATGTCTTAGGCCAAAACAGGCCTTCCTTCTATAACTAGCTGGAATTCATAAATATATATTAATCGTGTCATTCTGAATAAACATCACAAGGTGGGTTTGGATAACATAAATGCAAAGTTTACTTAACCTAACTGAAATAATCAAGGAAACACAGATTATTAACCTACTTTGAAACAGACAGAAGGAGTTAATGTAACAGGCATAAGGCAGAGAGATCTCAGGTCTCTGAGCACACCTCAAAGGCTCCAATTTCTGCCATCTACAGTTTGTGTTTCAGGAGCAGAACATTAGAGTATAAGGGAACAGAAGATTAAAAAAAGATGAAGATCCAAGCCCATGAAGAATAATGAAGATCAACAAAGAATTTAAAATGTAAACAATTACAAAAAAAATCAGAAAGTGACTGAAGAATGGAAATAACGAGACCATACAACTAGCACCTGACCACAAACAAACAAATTCACTGAGGCACTCTTCCCCTACTTCTATGTGGGACCACCAAGCATTCATTACCAAATCAAAACCTAAGACACATTCATAGCATTGGTAAACATGAGTAAGTATAATATCTCCATTTGGCACAGGCAAAATGGGGCATGCAAACAAAGTCACATAGTAAGTCTATACTTGAGATGGAAATAAAATTGTTTTACCCTGTCTCCCACTTTCATGTGCTGTCATGGCACCATAGAGCTTTCCTCTCATCTACTATTAGTTGGTAACTGAACCTGATTTCAATTGATTTCAACACAGTTTGACTTAGAAGCAAATAGAAAAAGCAACATACATATTTTATGTGTTTTACATGATTCAATCTAGTTGATCTTGGCTCGAGCAAAGACTTTTATATTAACGAAGCCAGTTGGACTCTTGCCCAAGTGGGGAGCATGGAGTAGGCCCAACGCCTGCACACATTTATAGCATATTAGCATTTGCTTGTGTCTTCTAAAAAGGCATTAATTTGACAAAATCCTTTTGATAAACAAAACAAAAAGGAATTCTGCAAGAGCTCCCTTCAGTGCTCACTCATTTGGGGGGAAAAAACCAAACCAAACCAAAAAAAAAAAAAATCCAAACCAAAACCTCCATGCCATTGTCATGAAAAGTACCCCAGGGATCCTGGAACGCACTAATTTTTAATGAATTAGTTACGGTGGCAGAATGAAGCCTGGGATTAGGTCCCCAGTCCAATCAGACTGTGCTTTGTGTACAACCAGTCTATTACTTTTTAGCTGATTTTTATAAATGTTCAAGCTGGTAATGCAAATCATTCTCTCTGCCACCCGGAGAACATTGAAGAGAAAAAAAAAGTGTCACCATTTGATACTGATTTGCAGTTGAGTTCAAATGCTTTGTATTGCACCCTATAATTTTGCCTGACAGTAACTGCCTGAGAAATAGCTCTGCTAATAGGCTAAGCCTAGACCACTATTGGCCTCCAAGGTCACTGGCTATAATGAAAAAGAATAAGATGAAGGAAACTAAAGCATTATGAGATTTCCCAGAACCCAAATCTATTAAAAACAGGTTTACCATTTTGACATATATGACTTGGTGTTTCAAACAGAGGAAGGGCCACGTTTCTTCGGTTGTAGCAATCTCATTGGGGTGCCCCTTAAACAGAGCACCTGACCATAGGTTCAATGCCCCTCCTAGGCCAGAGAAGGGCTGAAAAGTCTGCCCATGAAGGGGAATCTGCACAGCAGCAGATCCTCTGTCCTACCCTCTCTTTGATCCTCTCTCTCAGCCCATCTGTGTCCCATCCCTGCACAACACAGAGCACTACTGGTTATGCCCTTTGTTTATGAATTACTACAAAAAGATTAACAGAAAATAATAATTTTGCTAGTGCTTTTGATCCACCCTGTATAACTGAATGGAGAAATTATAATAATTCTGTAGAAGTTGATAGGAGGTTTAAACTAATCCTTCTGAAGGATTTTACTCTATTGTAAATTCTACAGGATTTTAAAGAATAATTGCTAAAGAACCCTATTATTTTTCTATAGAACCCCATGGACTTCATCCATGTCAAATCCTAGAAGTCTTTTCCATAGGTGAGTTCTGTACTTGCATGATCTCCTGGAATCCTGTTTCTGGCTTGAGAATGGGGCTGGATTTGAAGACCTAGGCTATGTCTACACTACAGGGTTTTTTTCAGAAAAATGGCTGTTTAAAAAAAAAAAAAAAACTTCACTTACGTCCACACTGCAATTGCATTCTTTCGGGGGAAAAAAATTGAAAGAACAGAGGGGTTTTTCCAACATTGGTAAATCTCTTTCCACGAGGGAGAAGCCTTTTTCCAAAAGAGCTCTTTCGGAAAAAGGTGTGTATGGCTGGGGAAGAGGGAGTTCTTTTGAAAGAAGAGGAAAGAGGAAAAAGCACAGGTGCCCTGGTGGCCACTCTGTGTATAGTAATCACAGCTTAAATGTGAGATAGCATCCATTCAGTATGCACACTCTCTTTCGGAAGCAGTTTTTTCGGAAGATCTCTTCCAGAAAAGCTTCTTCCGAAAGAAGCCTGCATACCAGATGTAGTCTTAGCGAACAACCAATTGACATGTAACTAATACTGATTCTTCATTTTTCATATCTTCAGCCCTAAATCCCTAGAAATGTCTAAGGTAAAAAATACACATATTTTCTTAAACAAGGCTGATAACAGGTTCTAGCCACTGGGAAATGCACTGGGTGCCATGTGGAACACCGGAGTTCAAATGCTAACCTTGATTTCTTACTCTAAGACCAGGAGTGCTTTGAATTATTCTTTAGTGACCCTCTCCAGCAAACTCGAGTTGTGATATGAATGGAAAAAACAGAGTCCAGCCCTCTTTGGCCAAAAGGAGAAATAACGCAAACTTCTCATCCTTCGACAAACTCTGAAAAATCCCTTACGTTGTGAGCTCACATTGAAATCTTATTTTTCTGTATAATAGATTTCTATACATACCTCACTTAGAGGTACAAAACAAGAACAATCACCACTGCTGGGCCATTGTTCTCTCCTTCATAGCGCTACATTAGTAATGTTCCTACTGTTTTTGAATCAAACGCCTGTTCAGTCAAATGTAAGATTATATTCCTCCCCCTGGGATTTTCTCCTTCCAGGCCAACTGCCTGACAGGCTCAGATCTAGACATTTTTGACATCACTATATTGTAAATCCTGCTTCCGGCTACAAAGATTTATGATACCATCTCATTAGTATGCAGATGTACTTCACTGGCTCTGTTTAGATATCGTCTAAACACTGACTAATTACTTTTTAATTTAAAAGCATACCTGATCAGAATGTGCATTTAAAGAAAGGTGAAGTGAAATAATTCCTTGGGTGCAACTTCAAAAGAAAGCATAGAGATGTAGTTTTGCAGCTGCCCATTTGCCTTCCACTTCGCTGTAAATTTAAAGAAGAAAAGAATAATGACTCGCCTACATGGAGTGGGAAAATGCACTAGAGAGGTGTGATTTATAAAGCACTCTAAAATGCTGTGTAGATCCTGCAGATGTATTTATGACACAAACTAAGTATCATTGGAGCATGTCAGCAGGGTCTACATGGGGTAGTTACAAACCACACCTTTCTAAATGGACTTTGCTATATTTAGTAGACCAGTCCTATAGCTCCAAGGGCCAATCTTCTTCCTCCCAAGGTTGGAGGAAAACATCACATCAACTCAACCAGACAGGATTGGATTTCAGGAATATATTTTTCTATATAGACATTTTTAAAAAGTCTCTTTCATTGTAATTCAGTTGTCAGACAAATGATTTGAATGGCCAATGGGAGAAGTTGATAAAGTGTAACTATTTTGATACTCCTGCTACTAAGAGGTTATAATACATTTACTGCAGTTTACAAGCAGTTGTATCAGTCAATATTAATTAGCATTGAATAGATAGCTCCAAAATGAAGTTGCCTAACTGGTCCAGCTAACTGTCTACCTGATTTTCTATATCACAGGCACTAATGAGATACTAATGACGAGCCATTTGGCACCCCTAGGACAAGGTGAATATATTGCAAGCAGCCTGTTCCACGGTTTGCACCTGAAGTCATTCTACCTCAAAAAGAGCAGAATGCTTGTTTGAATTCCATGGCAAGAAAGGACAGAACGCCCACTGCTATCTTCCTTTGTGGGGGTCACCTTTATGTCACTAAGGTGGGGGTTTTGCTTGGTGGGTCACTGGAATAGGGCATAGCCCTGGCCACATTTACTCCGCACCTCTCAGTGTCCTATTGATTTGCTACATACCTGTGAAGTATGACAGAAACAGCCACTGTGTGCAGGGGCAGAGGATACCTAGAGATGCCAATAGTTACCTAGTGGGATTTTCCAAAGTGTGCCTAAATGCCTTTAAAAATGTGGCCCCAAAGTTCTCCCTGCCAATGCAAGGCTCTCATACCTTCCCTACAGCCGTGCAGCTGCAAAAGTTGGTAATTTTTTAGCAACTATTGCAAAATGGCCACAGAAAGAGGGTTTTTAATCCATAACTGTGTTCCAAGGGGGTTCCTTCACCTACCCTGTGAGTTTCCTCGCACCAAACACACACAAGCTGTTTCCTTTTTCATATGTGTTTATTTAATCTTCCGTTTAAGCCATGGGTATGCAGCAGAAAGAGGAGATTTCTACATGGATTTCTCTCATCTCCACAGTTCACCCTATGACCTCTCTTTTACTTCCCTGTTCCTCCCAAATATATCTTTCCCAATTGCCTCATTAGCCCAGCAATTACCACTGAATGGTCAGTAATCCTCCACAGAAACTGATTCATTAACTTCAATCAAGCATTGTAGATTTCCCAATTCTGCAGCCACCTTAGTAACCAGACTGTTACTGATAACAATATATGACCAGAACAAACATATTGACTGGAAACTTACATCCAAAAGTTCAACCAAATGGAAAGAAGAAACATACCATGTAATCTGGATGTCCTTTCAGTCTGATTCTGAAAGTCAAATATAGCAATACAAATTGCTCCTAAATTATTGCTCATAAATAATGGTAAAAAAAACTTTAAAAGTTATGTATGCATACTTATTCTTCAATAAACACAATAAAGTGACAACTCTACCCATATAATTCTGAATAGAATAAGAGAATGCAAGTTTTTACCACCTCTGGCTATAATACTGACAGGACCATCTTAGTGTTTTCCTTTAGTCCTCCTGTTTTCTTATTTAGGTAGTTTCTACCACAAGGAGTTTTTAGTCTTGTTATATATTTGTATGGGATATAGTGCAATAGGGAGACAGTCCATAAGTGGGGTTCCTGAGTACTACTGCAGGATAAATAAGAATAATTATACTCAGTGAGGTTTCTTCAATTATTCACCCAGCTACTAGGACTACTATGGGAGTCTTTTTCCCCATTTATGTGCGAGGGCTTTACAATATATGGGTGACTTTCATTCATTATTTCTTCATTCATTGCAGAGTTTTGCATACAAATCTTCCACACGCGGCTAGAAGAACATAACCCATTGTAATGATGTGATTTTTTTATATGGTATAAATTAAATTTTTTTGTGTGACAGCCCACACTGCTGGAGAGTGAAGGAGCTGTCACAACACTGAATAAGATTTATGGTAATCTTTTCTTTTAAATACATTCAAAAATCAACATTTCAAATGGAAATACATTCCTTTTTTGTTAGAATCTTCCCTGAACTTTCTCCTTCCTCTTCTGATTTCCTCCCCCACATTTCAACTTTTTATTTAAGTTTAAAATTATAAACGGTGAAGCCACCAGAGAAGGTAATAATTATCCCTCATGTTTTTCTTTTATCACCTCAGATGTACAAAATAAAGTGAACACGAAGGAAACACGGCAAGGTTGAAAAGACATGGAGGTTTGGGAAAGAATGAACACAGATGTAAAAGTAAAGTGCCAGCTTAAGAAAAGTCAAGAACTCCTTTAAAAGCTGGTGAAAAGTTGCTGAGAACGCATTTTTTCCATGAATTCTGCAAGATACTTTCAATGTTCTACCATGGACATTGACTTCTTTTAGATCACAGAAACCTATCCTGATGGGATGTGCAGTTATTTCACTCTTCAGCCCTATCAGCTAGACATGGCTACTTTCATTAATATTGTTGTAGAATGCTTTATTTTCAAGGAACTTTTCATTTTAAATGAAATAACTGTCTACAATGAGCAGAAGATGAGTGATCTATTAAGGATTCAGCACAATCCATTCCTCTGAATTTTATATGGTCTCAGCAACAAATTATACTGTGAGATTCTTCAGAGAACTATGTATGATGGTCCCTTGCTTCTTAAGAAACTTCTTAGAGTTAATTTACTCATTTTATTCCATGAGGATTTTTGACCTTAGTACAGTGGGCAGGATTGGGTCCAATAAAGCAACCCAGCATAGAGGATGTATGGCATAAATTCACTTTTTCTTAGCTTTAATTTAGCAGTCACTCTGGCTATGTTTACATTACAAGCTTATTTAAAAATAAGTTATTTCAAAATAATAAATCCCAAAATAACTATTTTGAGCCTGCATGACATTTAAGGCCCCCCAGAAGCACTCCTGGCAGGGATCAGGATAGCTATCACTTCCTATAGCTGCTGCCTGAGGCTATCTGAGGCTTGTGCTGAAAGGTGTTCCCCTCTACAGCTGTGTCTCAGACTCTTCATCTTTGCCTACCTCCTTGAGGGATAACAAACACCACACCATGTGCTCTGCTTGCTCTTGCCGATGCCACAGCTCCTATACCATGGAGCTTGCCCTGCTGCAAAGCAGTGCACCTTCTGGCACAGTTTATGCCGGCTGCTTTCATGGCGCTGCTTGAGGATGATTACCAGCTTGGAGTGGGTGACTCCCTCAGCCAGGCCCAGGTTCTCCTCATACACCACATTCCCTCCCATACTCCACTGCACACCAAGCACTGCTGCTTCTGGCACTAGGCCACCAGTTCCAACTGGTGGGACCAGATCATAATGGAGTGGTGGGACGACCAGCAGTGGCTCCAGAACTTCCACATGTGGAATGACACCTTCCTGGAACTCTGTGAATGGCTCACCCCAGCCCTTCAGTGATGGGACACCTGCATGCGACCCACCATCCCCCTCCAGAAGTGGGTTGCCATCGCTATTTGGTAGCTCTCTATTTGGATTCTCTTCCCTGCTATCATTTAGCAGCCTAGAACATGTGGACCCAACACAGTCACAAGGGGGCAAGGATCCAGCTTATCAGTCACTGATTCAAGTCCTTCCAGTACCTTTTAAACAATTATGAAGAAAGTTGGCTCAGACTCTACCACATGTATTTGCTTCCCAACTCCACACCTGGCTGTAGTACCATAAATAAAGTCAGTTCAGTCCAACTCCAATCTGCATGGAGACAGATAACTCTTTGCAGTAAGAAAAACCTGACTAAGCAGAGACAGCCAAAATTTATCACTCTTTCACCAACATGGAACAGGCAATTTTAATTAGGCACATTAATTTTGTTGGCATTTGTGCTGTTCATTGGCACCAAAGTCTGAACTAAATCCTGCTCTTGTGAACTGTTTATCTGATGATAGTGAGGCTTTTCATGAGTGAAAATGAACAAAGATTTGGCCCTTGGTGTAGATATATATCTGGTCATATGATTTAGTTCCTAAAATATAAAAGGCAAGCATGAACTTGTGAAACTCATATTTTCTAGCAGCAGCTTAGCAGCAGTGTTTATTATAGACATCATTTTATACAAACCTTGATAGAAGTACTATCTGTTGCATTTTACTGCCCATTTTGCTGCCTAATTGTTCATGGCATGGAACACCTTAAGAACCTAACAGCAGCAATGGCTGGATTTCACATATTTTCACTTGAAGCGATACCATGCTATCACACTGCAGTGTGCTGACTTTCATTTATCAATGAAACAACGCAATAAGGAAAATTAACAACATAAAAAAATAAGTTCTCTAGATATAAGAACACTACAAGGCAGGTTTGCATATGAAATTTTGAGTAAACACTATCACAACTCTGTACCACCAGAACAAAGATGGAAATAGATAATTCGGGTGTTTTAATGGAGTAAGGAGATGTTCACTTAATCAGCTGGTTTGAATCGGGTTCAAGTGCTCTTACATGAGAATCAGAAATTGTATTAATTTATTCTGTGTGGTAGATATTTAACGGATACAACATGGAGCAAGGAAGATAAAAAAAAAACTGGTTATTTCAGATTATCAAATTTTAAGGGTCCAGTGATGAAAACAGCCATTCATCTACATGATAATATATTTACTCTTGGACCACTGTATGGCAGACTGTATTCAATCATTGACTGATACAAAAATGCTAGCAGCAAAACATGAGTATAAAGATAATGCTCTCCTCCCCCACATTGCAGAGCAAATACAGTATTTCCATGCTTTGGGACAAGTTATTTCTTCTTGTCTTAGAAATATGCCTAATTTAGAAGTGAGTGGGTCCATGTGCATAAATAGATTGCATAGTCATTTTAAAATGTCAGTTGCTTTAACCAGGCAGAGGTTATAAACAAGATGTTCCCAAAATGTGAGTCCACGTGAAGGCACCTAAAGGGAATTTGGTATCATATAAAGTGCTAGGACATGGCAGGATGCAGGCTGCTTCCTCACAGTATGGCAGATGTAATGAAGCGCCACAGAACGTGGCCACAGAGCAGGCAATTTAAAACAAATATCATTTTCCTGTAAAATCATAGTTAGGGATATGGTAGTGCTAAATTAAGCAATGGGCAAAAGTCATATTTTAAAATTCCCTAAAATTCTTTGTATTTATCTGGGAAGCGTCTATGTTTAACGTAAGAACTAACAGTCAGTTTCTAAATGATCCCCAGAAAATGTGTTTTAGATAACCAAGTGTGGCGAGAAGGCATTATATACCAAACCTCATCTGAGCAACTGTAGATTCTTAATAGTGCTCTGTGCACTCTGAGGTCTTAATAGTCATCCATCTTTTGAAATTATGCTAACAGCTAAGAGAAATGGTGTGGGGCCTAAAATTCACTGTACAAATGTTGATAAACTTACAATGTTCTTGCAGTACTTTTGGAGGAAGGCTTCCAAGGTGAAATAACTCAAGAGTTTTTAGAGGGTTCATTCAACGCTTGTACTTTAGGAATGCACAGCAAAAGAGATTTTTTTTAACAGAGTATGTAACTTGGGTTAGCAGTGCTAATCTAAACTACAGCTTTGTAGGTGTCATTCAAAGATTACCAATTTCTCGAGTCACTTTCCTGAAGTGTCACCCTCTGATAACAAGCTTGTTCAAAGTGGTATTTATAAAAAGGTACTCACTGAGCAAATAGTACAATGCTGGATATCACACAACTATTTGGATGCCTTGTGGTGGTGTCCTCAACTATCTTCTTCTCAGCATATGTGGAGCGTGCCTCAGGATTCATCACCAAATGAGGTCCATTGATTGGATTGCTAGCTTCCCTGGCTTGGGCCAGGAACTATGAAAAAGAGTTTCAAATGGCAGGAAAGACATATGTGGGAAAACTCACAGCTATGATTTGCATATCAGATGTAAATCTTTCAGGTATTTTTTTCCCCAAGGTGAGGGAGAGGAACCTCTAGCATAACCTCTCTTTTAAGCATTGCATTCCTCAAAGGCCAACTGTTAGGCTGACCTAGGGCCCAAAGTCCATGTGCCTTCTGCAAAGAACAGAATGTCCCACAGTGATTTCTGAACATGAGAACCAATATGGATCCTTTTGCTCAATCTTGTTCATCACTGAAATGAAGGCAATTGCTTATTACCATGTTAAGACTTTTGAAGATGCAAACTTTCTGAAGTCTTTACCAGGAAAACATTATTAAAAATTCAGTACACAACTAACTCATCTCAGTTGTCCCCAAGTGTGTTGTGCATCTGCTGTTTTGGATAAGCGAAAGTGCTTCTGTTCTTCAAAGAGCAAACTTTGAAAGGCACAGGCCAATTGGCCAATCCTTGAAATACTGCTTTGGTTTAAAGAGATAAAGGGGGAGAGGAGGCTACTCCTGTTTTAAGTAGATCATCTTCAAATGGTGATTATACACTACAGGGTATATGCAAATATAAAGGGACAGTAAAACCTCCATCAGGAAAATTATGTTCCTTTTCATATGTAGATTCCCATCCTTTTCTTGGCCTTTTAATTAGTTTGATTATAGCAGAGCCTGCCTGCTAGGGTATCAATGCTATAATTTAGGAATCTATTCTTGCGTTCATTATAAACCCATTTTTATGAGTTTATAAATAAAATTGAACAAAGAGATACATTTACATGAAAACATGGAAGAGGAAAAGATTCCTTATTGTTTGGGAATATTTCCAATTGAAATCTAAATTTATCTTAGCAAAACTGGCAGTTGTGAATGTCTAAAGGGAAATCCTTCTTACTGCAATGTATCTAATCTTTGGTAGTAACCGAATTATCTAGTATGTGAAATATCTAAATAAAGTAAGGCACAACAGTTACCCTATTTCCATGTAACAGTCACAACTGTGGTACAAAACAACATCAGTAGCTGTCCAAAATAAAAGTAATTTAATATTAACTAAATGCAATTAAAATGCATAAGTGAATAATTTTTTTTTAAATAAGGCCAAGTCTAAATAAGAAAATTAAGAGTTGGGCTAGTCGATTACATCTCTGAATAATGTATTGAACAAATTACACTTTTTGCTAGAGTATGAATTGTCCAAGAATAGATTATGATTATCCTTAACTTTAAATAAAGAATAATTTGTTTGTCATGTAATTTCTAAGGATACGTTCTTGGGCCACCATCTAGCAAATACCTAGTTAAGCCAAACAAAGTAGTCTCACTAAGATCAATGGGACAATTGTTATGAAAAATGTTGCACGTGGGTAAGCACTTGGTATTACAGTCTTGATTTAATTGTTCAGTGACTATTTAGTTTCCTTCATAGCTTGCTTTAAAGGGCTATGACAAAAAGCTTTTTGACAATTTAAGTATTAACTGGCTCTCCTTTATCTACTACTTTGTTGACATGCTGAAAGTACTCAAGTAGCTGGAAAGCCACGATTTCCCTTTCCAGAAACTGAGATGAATTGGGGTTATGGCTATACAACTTGTCGATTCTGATTGATACTATAAAGTTGTATTATGAGAAACTACAGCATCATGAATGCCTGTAAGCATGTGGATCCACCATTGTTGAGGGGTCTGTAGCAAGTACACATATAAAAGGAAATACCTAAGATTAACTGTACTTCAATCACAAAAAAGTTTGTTAAAGTTCAACCTTGGTGCTCAAGTTTAGCTGATTCTTCTGAATGTGGGGGGTGGAATGAGGGGGAGGTCAGAAAAAGTGGAAATATATATGTATCAGAAGAAACCTCCCCTCACAGAATAGTAGATGACTAGAAGGATTGTACAGAAATACACAGGAACTGTGGGAGCTAGACAGGAAGAGGAGATATGGGGTAAGAGATGGCAAGAGCAGAAGCTGAGTAAAGGGCTACAGGAGATACAGGTCACCTAACTGCATGACAAACCTATGGGGAGGAAGCCTCTGCTTTTCTGAGTTCTGATTTTCTCAAGGACTCTGGACAGTCCAAGAAATGCCAACCTCGCCCCAGAATGCCCTGGAGTAATGCAGAAACTCAGATAGGTACATTCATTTATGTTGTGTATGCTCTGTACTTCAGATGAGTAAGTGTAAAAAAGGATAAAGGTGTTAAAGCGTGTGTGTGTGCTTGCAGAGTGTTTTATAAATACTGTGCACCATTTAGAAACTTAAAATATAAATCAGGGTCGAGTTCTGAGAAAGTGGTATGTTTAAGTAACTGGGACAGCTTAGGAGTCAGTGTTAGTGGAGGCCAGCTGGGTGGAGGAGCCCCATTTTCAGAGGAGTAGCATATATAAGTTAGTACACAGGAAGGATGCCAGAGAGGCTAATGGAGGAAACATTGCAGCCTGCTTCAGCCCCAGAAGCTTACCCCAATCCAGGGGATCCAGAACACAGAGGCTTGGATTCCCTTTACAGAATTCCCAGGAGATGACTAGGAAGGGGAGGTCACTGGATGCTCTGACAGAACTCAAGCTGCTCAGTCTCCAGTGTATTGTTTTCATCCAAGGGATTTATAATTTTTTATTTCAACCAATGAAATTGTAACATAGGATTGGCTATTGAGATAGTTGAATCAAAACGAGCCTGTTTGCCCCAGAAACAGGAGATTACTTAGCTTCTTCCACAAAGAACACTTGAGCAAACATTACAGCCATAGGCAGACACATTCTGAGAGTCAGTGCTGAAATGAAAGGTAATATTTTCACTGAGCCAACACTTCATGCCATACTGGAGGAACTGCTCTGAAAGTGCAGGCCATCACTGAGGGTCTCCGAAGGTCACCTGCAGGTCGGACACAGCAGTGGCAGACTGAACTCCAGCTGCTCAGCAAGGGCAGACATTTTGACAGATGACAAGGGTCTAACGCAGCATGCTGAAGCTGTGAAAAATCTTTTTTCTATCTTCTGATCAGTTACTCGTGAACAGTTCTATTTTTCTGACAAATCTCAGTTGATTTTCATGCACCACATCTATGTCTAATAAACAGTTTTAGTCAAGATCTTAGGGGAGATCATTTGAGTGTTTCATACAGGCCACTTCATGAGAGGGAATTATACAGTCAGGATATGTCTAGACTACATGCCTCTACCGACAGAGGCATGTAAATTAGACATACCGACATAGTCAATGAAGCGGGGATTTAAATATCCCCCACTTCATTAGAATAAAAATGGCTGCCATGTTGTGCCGGCTTAGCTGTTTGTTGGCACAAATCAGCAGTCAAGACAGGGATTGGTCGACAAGCAAAGCCTTTGCCGACCAATCCCTTATGCCTCGTGAAATGAGGTTTACAGGATCGGGCAGCAAAGGCTTTCCTTGTCAACCGATCCCCGTCTTGACTGCTGGTTTGTGCCGACAAACAGCTGAGCCGGCACAACGTGGCAACCATTTTTATTCTAATGAAGCAGGGGTTATTTAAATCCCCGCTTCATTGACTATGTCGGTATGTCTAATTTACATGCCTCTGTCAACAGAGGCATGTAGTTTAAACTTACCCTCAGACACTAAAGAGAAGTACCACAGAGAGCTCTGAAGACTACATGTACTCAAGACTCTTAGTAGAATAGGAAGGACCAGAGGGGAGACTAGCCAGGGCTACATTTAGTATGATAAATGTGCACCAGAACCGTCTTTCATCCATAGTCCTTAGGAAAATTGTAGTGGCCTGAAGAGATAATGTTGTCCCAAAAGCACATACTGGGCAGGAACCAAATTGGCACAGTGCAAAGCCCACTTTGCTTTTGGAAATAATACAGGTTTCAGAGAGATTCCCTATGGGTTAACATAGGGAAATACAGCTAGAATCAGATTAAGCATACACCTGGTATATATTTTGTATTCAGTTCCCTTCCAAATAAAAACAACAACAACAACAACATACAAGTTGTTATTTAATAGTGATTACAGCTTGGGGGGGGGGGGGGGGGGAGGAAAGGAAAGAGGATCTTTGTGATAAAAAAATTATCAGAAGGAGAGCTTTCTACAGTGTGAAATCTCACCATTTGCTCAATGACTCTCCTATTTTCTCTCCTGATTTTATCAGCTGCTAGGCAAATAAACAAGCTGCTAATAACTTTGTTATCTCTTCCTTGTCTTCCCTCCCTTTCCTTCACACTATTTTTGTCTAAAGTCTAATTTTTCAATATATCTGATACTTAATATACTCTGTAGGCAAAAGGAGTCATTCCTTCTTCTAGCCCAATGTTGGGAGTATTTATTCAGCCAGCAGATAGCATAAGAACTAAGAAAAACAAATTATGAATGAGAAAATAATTACATTTTTTAAACTGATAGGCAGGAATCTGGCTAGGGTTGCAAATGGAATCCAGTTGGAAAAGTTGTTCACCCTCACTCAGTCTGCTGGGTATGATGGGAGCCAAATATCTTGCAGTTTATTGCTTCCTTTAATACTCCATTCTGCGTCTAGACTGGCAAGATTTTCCGCAAAAGCAGTCTACACTGGCCGCTTGAATTTGCACAAGAACACTGACGAGCTAATGTAAGATTGTCAGTGTTCTTGCGTAAATAGTATGCTGCTCCCGTTCGGGAAAAAGCCCTCTTGCGCAAATGTATTTGTGCAAGAGTGCCAGTGTAGATAGCTAAAAACTGTTTTGCGCAAAAAAGCCCCGATGGCGAAAATGGCAATCAGGGCTTTCTTGCGCAAAACCGCATCTGGATTGGCACAGACGCTTTTCCACAAAAAGTGCTTTTGTGCAAAAGCGTCAGTGCCAATCTAGACGCTCTTTTCCACAAATGCTTTTAAGGGAAAAACTTTTCCGTTAAAAGCATTTGCGGAAAATCATGCCAGTTTAGACGAAGCCCATCAGAAAACCTCTATGAATTCCTATTTATTCTCTAGGGGTTAAATTATGTTCCCTTATGGTTAGATACAAGTGTCTCCATTTATGGGAGCATAAATTGTTTGCAGTTTACGTCTAGATTTCCTCTTAACCTCAAGGCAGTAGGCAGGTAAATTGTGAGTATCAAATGTGATTTGCAATGCATGAGTAACATACATTCAAGAGCATTAAAGGCCCAAACCAGCAGGAAAACATGTAAAATATACACAGTAGGGTCAAAGCCTAAATTCTCATCAAGCCTTTGCTTTTGTGCTGACAGTACCAGCTGATGCTATGTTTTTAATGCAGCTACACACACACAAACGTGCCAGATTTTGCATATGCAACTGGATGTAAATGCAATGAGTGGAGCTGTACACACAAGGAGTTTCAGTATGGTGACAAACCTGAAAAATATAAACAAATTGTTTGAGGTCAAAACAAATTAGAATTTTCAGCAACTTGGAAAATAAAAAAAAATTGCCTGGGAATAGAGCAATTTGTTTGACGCAAAATGAAGTGTTCTGTTTTGATCGATTTTTTTAAAGTATTTTTAAAAAGTAAAAAAATTCTAAACAAAATTATTATGAATAGAAAAGTTTCAATTTAAAAATGTCAAAAAGTAGTTTTGTTTTTTTCCCCCAAAATAGGTTTTTTTTTAAAACTAAATTAAATTGGCAAAATTCACACATTTTCATAATGTTTCAATATCACCAAATCTGCATCTTTCACTTAAAATTTCAGCAGAAAACAGAGCTCAAAACAGGAGAGATTTTAAACACAGGATTGAGTGAATGATGAAGTGGACTCAGAGAAATATGCTGCTCAGTTAGTTGAAAGAATTACCAGCACTTAATTTAACAAGCTTCTTGTTACATGCACACTTGTGTCAGAGGCAAAATACGGTCTCCTAGGGCCTTGGGCCAGAACAAGCTGAAAATTTGGCCCTGCCGTCCCATGCCTTCTGCCCACAGCCCCACCCTTCCACCTGCAGCCCTGCACGTAGCCCTAAGCTAGTCTTCTCCTTCCCCTCCCAGTCCCACTCCATTCCTCCCATTAACTCTCATCTCACCCCAATCCACCCCTCTTGCTCCTTTCTACCTCTCCCACACCCCACTGCACTCTCCAAGACCAGAGAAGTTCTGTAGCCATGGGGCTGCAACAGCGAGTGAGAACTCCTGCAGCCCTAGGGCCATTGCGGAGAATAATTTTTTGTGGGGCCCCAAATGATCTGCAATAATGATGAGCACATTAGTGGCACTTTCATATAGGCATGTGGAATTTCACTAATGGTGATTTTAGCTTTTCCTTGTAATTTCTCTCCCCAGATTCATGCCAGACTAAAATTAAAGTCTATGAAGTGGTTTTATATGAATCTACCCATGGCCAGCCCTTTTTCTTTACTAAATTTCTTGTGGAGAGAACCCCTTAGTAATTTTTTTCACATCTACTTCAAAATACATTTTGCCAACTTTAAAATAAAGAAAACATCATTCCAGATATTTTCTCATAGACGAACAAAACAATCATAGTGTTTTTGCCTTTACAGAAATTAGCACTATAAAATTGCTTATTTTTGCTTTGTGAAACATTAGAAGCAAAGTTGAAAATGTCATGATCCACAGAACACATCAGCAATAAAATCCTTATTAAAAAAGCTGTGAAATTGGGCAATCATTTCTGAAACCTAATGGATAAGCAGAGAGGACTCAGGTAATGGCCTGGATATAATGGCAGTGATTGGCCTTTTTTAAAATGGTCCACTACGTCAAACTCTCAATGTCCCCTGTGTTATGCATACTACCACTAATTTCAAAAGCAAACTCGATACTGCTAGTCCCATCACAACCGTTTTTTCCATATAGGGAAATCACTTTCTTGCTTTACTGTTGGGAAAAAAAACACATCAGAGGAATTTTACCTACTATTGAAAAATGCAGCAGAACTTCAGCTGTAGTAGCGACTGAAAATGAAGTGTGTCATAATGCATACACACAATAAGGCCAAATTATGGCTTAGAAAAATAAGCATACAAGAATTATGGTAAAAGAACATTAAGGTTGCAAAGTCAAGCACTTAAAAAGTTAGGAATTGCCAGAATTAAAATTGCACTTTCAACACTAATTCAGCCCCTTTCTGCTTATACATTATGCTACCATTTTTAATATACAAGCTAGCATACCATTTTTTTCCATAGGAATCCTCCTTCATTCAATACATGGACTGAATGGTCTTCATTTAACTTCAATTCATATTCTCCTCAGTATTTAGTGTGTGGCCATAGCCCTTACTTACTGCATAGTATTCAAACTCTGCTATGAGGACAGCGTTATTACTTGCCCCGGGTTTTCTATAAATGCTCATCACTATACTATCACAGTGCTTCACAAATATTAATTAATGTATCTTCACACCAACTCTGTTAGTTGAGGGGGTGCTACAGTTGAGGAGCTTAAGCACAGAGAAAATAAAAGGTATTCATCGTCTTTGGGCGTCCAATATGAAATGCTTATGACCTGACTTCTCACAGAATCATAGGACTGGAAGTGACCTTGAGAGGTCAACTAGTCCAGTCTCCTGCGCTCATGGCAGGACAAAGTATTATCTAGAGCAGAGTTGCTCAAACCAGGTCATGAGTCTGCTTTGGGAAAGCTGCTAATGAGCCACTCCACTTTGTTTATCTAAACGCTTCATAGCTATGGAGCCTCACAGCTCCCACTGCTTCTGGTTCACCGTTTCCAGCCAAGAGGAGCAGCGGGAAGCTTACCACAGCTCCCCTTGGCTGGAAACAGTGAACTTCAGCCAACAGGAGTCATGAGATTCCATGGCTATGGAGCCTTTCGATAAAACGGAGTCAGGGCGGCCCATCCATATAGGCGAACTAGGCGGTCGCCTAGGGCTCCAAGTTAAATGGGGCACCAAATGGTGGCGCGATATCATTGAGGGGTTTGGAGGTGGGGGCGCCGATTGCATGGTTAACCTAGGGCGCCAGTTGCTAGAAGCTAGTCTAGGGCCACCCCTGAATGGAGCAGCTCATTAGCAGCTTTCCCAAAGGACCGTGTCTCACTTTGAGAAACACTGCTCTAAAGTATCCTTGACAGATGTTTCAGAGCACTTAGCATTATATAGCACTTATATGTGCAAGTTATATCTCCCACTGACCTTCAGTTACAGTTGTGAGTACGCCCCACTTCTGCAAATCAAACTCCAGGGTCTTTCCTCATTTTTCTGAGTGCTGAACAGAGCACACAATTAGAGACCACTTCTGAAATGTCTGGTTTACATGACTTGCCCAGCATCTTGAAGGAACTTGGGTGGCAGAGACTGGTATAGAATCCTGTTCTCCAGGGCAGCTTTCAATTGCTTTAACCATGAGAACATCTCCAATTCAGTGGCTCTCAGCATTCCCAAACTACTTTACTCTTTTGAGTAGTCTGATTGGTTTTCCATAATTCAAGCTTCACCTCATGTAAGAACTACTTGCTTACAAAATCAGACATAAAAATATAAATCTCACAGCACATTACCACAGGAGAATTGCTTCCTCTCCCATTTTTTCCATATAGTTATAAAATAAATCAATTGGAAAATAAATATTTTACTTACATTTCAGTTTATAGTATATAGAGCAGTATATACAAGTTGTTTTCCATATGAAATTTTATTTTCTCCTGACTTCAGTAGTGTTTTTTTCTGCAGCCTGTTATAAAACTAGGCAAGTATCTGGATGAGTTGATGTACCTCCTAGAAGACCTCAGTGTGTGACTCTGGGTGTGCTTATGTATTTATAACACTTGTGGCATATTTGTGTCTACCTGAGTACATGAACTTCTGATTGAGAACTAGTTGAATCCATTTTCCATGTTTCAGTACACCTTTAGCAGGGTATGGATATGCAGCTTAGAAAGACTGTTTTGTCATAGGAGAACCTCTCATTCTCTCCACGTAGGAAGAAAAGAATTGAGAGGGGAAAAGGGCTTTGTTCTGCCCAGGTAAAAAGCCAGAACTCAACACATTTTGCACACACACCTTTTGTTCAAATTTATGAGCACACAGCTTTGGAAAAAAAACCCAGTAAGTATATTTGCTGACTAAGATGGAAGTCAGACACTACTTGGGATAGAAACAAAAGGGGAGGAATAAGCTTGTAGAATATTGTATAAGGAAGATCGGTTATGAATCCCTCTTGTCTTCTCACAGCAGTGGTGTCTACTATAAAGACCACTTTAGTCAAAAGACGTAACATTGAGCAAGAAGCTAAGGGCTTGAATGGAAGTGATATAAGTGCTGAAAACTAAATTCAAGTCCAAAGTTAGGACTGGACCCCAAACAGCTTGGAAAAGCATGTCCACTTCATTTAGGAACCTGGCTGCTATGGGATTTGTGAATACAATCCTTATGAGGGTGAAATGTTGGAACTGGAGCCAGAGGCACCTTGTTCAAACTGACTGCCAGGCCTCACTTTCAGATGCAAAGGATTGTCAGAAAATCTCCTGGACGGAAGGCTGCATAAGAGACACATCATGGCAAGCTGTCAATTGTGGCAAGAAGCATTTCCACTTCTTAAATTAAATAACTCTTGTGGAAGATTTTTTTTTAATGATGAAGCAGAACATGCTAGACTGCTGCTGAACAGCACGGTGCCTCTTCTGTTGCTAATCACTGAAAAACTAAGCCAGGAAATGAAGCACTTGTGGGTCCAAGTGCAGCACCTGATTATGGTTCTGTGAGATTGAATCCCTGTCTAGAAGCAAAAAAGGAGAGAGCCTTGATGAACAGCCTGACCAGGTCCAAGTGCCAGGTTGTGTCAGCCAGACTGAGGCTAGGCAGATCATTCTAAGAGTCTTGTTTGAGTTGTAATAGCATTTTGGGAACCTTGACTGTGGCCTGCTTTGGAACATAAGTAGAGGCATTTCCCCTTCTGCTGCATTGCATACAAACCTGTCCTAGTAATTCCCTCTACTTTAAACAGACCTTAATGTCCTCAAGATGAAGCCACTCCTGAAGTAGGCTAAACAATCTGCGTAGATAGTCTTCCAGCTATTCTGAACTCCTAGCATTTGTGACATCTTGAGAGCTATAGTATTCCTTATAAAGAAATTCCTCAGCCCCATGGCTTTCTGATTCAGGTTGTTTGATCTGGCACCCCTCATGCTTGTTTCCATAAAACACAGATGTGGTGTTGTCCCGGAGCAACCTGTGTGGCCTACCCCTTAATGACAAAGGAAGTGCTGACTCACTCATATTTCAGGCAGTTCGAAAACTTAGTCTTGGGAGTAGACCATCTGCATCAAGCAGGTAGAACCCCCAGATGAGTTGCCCAACATGTGGTGGAAGCATCCATTACGGAAATCATATAGGGGAAGGTTGGTGAGAATGGGACTCTCCTGGAAACATTGTTTTGGCTCATCCACCGATCCAGGGACCACAGCACAGCGGGTCGGAGGCCAGATGATGTGTCTGCAGACCGAAGACAGACTTTAACCATGCCTACAAAAACTGGGAATGGAGCCTGGCATACTGCATTATAAACATGCAAGTGACCATGTGCCCCAGAAGCACATGTGCCTAAAGCTGTTCTATTTAATGGTATTAGAGGTTGCACAAAGGTTCAGAGAACCAGATATCTGGTACAACAATGTGCTGCAACCAATCACAGGCAGAAAGAAGGAAATGAAAGCGGGTGGGTCAGCTCCACTCTATACCCTTGGCTCCAGGCACAAGGGGAGGCAGGACACATGCATGACCACCCCCTGAGTATTACTAGGGAAAATCTCCGTTACGGTGTACAAGATGCGCACATCTATAGCAATCACTCAGAGAACAACCCCCTTAGGCACACAATCCTGTTTCATCTCCAGAGCAGGTTTTTGCTATGCACGGAATGAGGCAGAAGTCTTGTGGTAAAACAGAATGCAATCAAGTAATTAAAAATTGTCTGATGGCAGATTTATGTGCAAGAGGGCCCATGCAACATAAGTTTTGGCATTTCCCAACTTTGAGTACTTGATTTTGTAATCTTAACAATGTTCTTCTACCATAATCTTTTTGGTGCCATTTCCTTAGCTTTTAAAGATCTGGAAAAAAAAGTCAGCTCTTCCATCATCACGAGGTATCATATTGATATCCACATGGCTCATTAGAAGCAAGATTGGAACCTTTAGATTCACCAGGCAACCTATGCATCTTGAGCTAACAGAGTAACTGATAGCACTAGTAGATCATTATCCTCAATGTGGATCAGCTCTAGTGAAGGATGGGGCACTTTGCCAGTGGGTTTCAGATATTTGCAGAGAGCAGAAGATTGGTGAGACACAGGGATCTTATTTTCCATCCAGGCTTTGGAGGAGAGCATTCTCTGGTGGGCATAAACCTTTTAGCTTGTTTCTCCACTAAACACCTACCTTGACTCCTTTTGTCCCATGGTCTTCAACCTGTCCCTGTTCCATTCCTTCTCTGCTCCACCTCTGGCTCTGTCTCAGTTCCATTCTCCTCACCTAACCAGGTTCAGTCTCTACTCCTCAAACTTCTCATCTCAATCCAAGTTTCCCCAATGTAGACTCCCAAAACCAATCTACATCTCCTTGCCCAGTCCAGTGCTAGAACCATACTTCCTGGCTCCTATTCAGATCAGTCTCACCTCCCCCAACACCCTCACTTCCACTGACTCCCTATCCTAAATCTTTCTTTTAGTCTCCTTGTCCAATGTCATGATCCTTCCCCCAGTTCCTTGTCCCAGTCCCTTTGCCCAGTCAGTCCTAGTTTCCCCATCAGATCTGGCTCCTCAAATCTGTCCTCCCCCTGGTCCAACTCTTATCCCCTTTGTATTCAAATTAGGCACCTTCCTCCCCTTTCCTACTGGCCCCAGCAGGGGATCATTGGGAGACAGACTCCTTACTCTGAATTCAGGATTTCATTTGTGACTTGAGTTCCTGGAGAATGCCACATCTAGTCTTAAACTCTAATCAAGTGAGTTAAAACCACCCACATTGAAACAATTTACAAGAGAGGATTATAAGTGGCCATGGATTGGAGGCATCATTTTCTTAGTAGGTGTAATTATTTTAGTTCTTTCACTTTATCACTGATGTGCTACAGCAGACTGGCTTTTCCTATAGCATTTTATTCTGTGGTTTTGGTTTCACCAAGTTGCCATGTTTTGACTTGTGTTCACGGATATCAACACATGGCCATAAAAGTGTAAAGATATTAATGAATGTACTACAGATAAATACTTCTGTAACATGTTTTCATTGATCTCTACAAGATAGTAGCTGATGCTAGTTAAAAGGAATCATCAGAATGGATTAAGCCAAAATGGGGAGTGAAGCCAATACAAACATAAGGCCAAAACTCAAAGGCTACTTCTACACTGGCAGCTTCTTGTGCAAGAACTCTTTTGTGGAAACTCTTCCATAAAAGAGCGTCTACACTGGCATGTGCTTTTGCGCAAGAGCATCCATGGCACTGTAGAAGCTCTCTTCTGCAAGAAAGCTCTGATGGCCATTTAATGTTTCCTGTCTACACTGGCCTCTTCTGGAAGAGCTCTTGCGTGAGAGGGCTTCTTCCTGAGAGGGAGCGTCAGAGTTCTCACACAAGAAGCTCTGATCTTCTACAGTACAATGTCAGTTTACTTGTGCAAGAACGCACGGCCGGTGTAGATAGGTGGCATGTTTTCGCACAAGAACGCGCCAGTGTAGACACAGCCATGGTGATACTGAAAGATGTGTCTCACTGCCAGTTGTATGTACTTCTCCCAAGTCATAATAAAGGACCCCAGGATTCCCTAGTGGTAGCTTCCAGCCCATGAATTTGTGAATCCAAAATTAGTGGTTCCATAGGCCCCACCTAGGCCAGGACCCAGATTCACAAACTCATGGATTCTATTTTAATCCCCTGCTGGGTATTATCAATTCACTTTCTGTGACTAATTACAAAAAGAAATAACCTGCTGCTCAGGCATAATGTTCAAGGGCAGCAAGTGCTGCAATTTGAGAGGAGAATTTTAACAGAATACTGAACAAGTTTCATGAGGTGTATGGTAGAGCATGGGAAAGGGTGTCCAACTGCACTTAAATTTCTCTCCTTCAAATATGGACGAAGTCTCAGCCATTTGCAAAGTAATGATTGAAGGGGACGGTAAAGGGTGGAATAATGCTGCATTTGAGTTATCCTGCTGAAACATATGCAGAAAGGGGGGCATCTCACAGCTCATCTGAAAAGAAGCTGTTTGCTCCTTCTCGATACACTTTCTTGAGCATCAATTGCATAGCGGGATACACATGAGAAAAATTGGGAATGTGAGAATGCCCATTCTAAGCACACCTGAGATCTGGTTGCTCCAAGTGCATCACGCAGGCCCCTGTTTATCACTTTTTAGAGTTCTAGGTTGCATTTCTGCTGAAACACTCATGTGCATCTTTGTGTGCACATGCACGCGCACACATGTATATACAGATACCATCTGTGCCCTTACTTTTGCCCTTCCCACTTTGCATGCAGGCACCACAGGCAGGATTTGGCTGTTTTACTTTGCTGTTCTGTTTCATTAGAGCTTACAATTATTGCACAGCCAGAGACATATTAACAAACCATATTAACAAGCCAACTATTACTCTTAATGGAACTATTATCCTTATCAGTATGTGTCTGCACTATTCACTATACATACACAATGGATCATGATAATTTTTGACCCAGATAACTACTCTTTTTGTTTGATTGTTATGGATATTCCAGCACAAAAACAGGCATTTAAATTAACTATTTATAGTACATATTCAAATATTTAAGGTGTTACTGCTGGGAAAAATGTATATTTTATTTTAATTTCAGTTAGTGCC
Source organism: Pelodiscus sinensis (assembly GCF_052426305.1). Classification (NCBI taxonomy): domain Eukaryota; kingdom Metazoa; phylum Chordata; order Testudines; family Trionychidae; genus Pelodiscus; species Pelodiscus sinensis. Next base: position 92,716,480 of record NC_143057.1, read on the forward strand.
TTTCAATAGCTAGGAAATAGCCTGTACTTAATTGTAATTGGAATAAAAAAGCAATACTGCTTCATCAAAATCGAAGGGGTTTCTGCATGAAATCTGATTTCCACAGTGTAAGAGCACTATACTCATTTAATTTAAAAGCTCCAATGGGAATGCAGAAAAATACCTTTCCTCATCCCATAACAAAAGGACAGGGCAATTTAGGCACCACACACTGACCTCAGTTAAGGAAATCAGTAGAATTGCAGGTGAACAGTTTGGTTCTAAATGTGATGTAAAAAATAACACATTCCATTCTCCCTCCAACCTCTAAAAAACAATTAGAAAGGAGAATAAAGGATTAGAATTTTAAATAGTCATGTTTAGACAAAGTTGGGACTAACTTGCCCTTCTGCTTCCATATTTCATAAAACCATATCAGAGAAATTACAGAAACTGCCTTTAATAAAAACTTTGGAACAAATTCTACAAAGTGTTACAAGTAATTTTATACATGCAAGTAGTCCGACTGAGCAACAATAGTCTCCTTATTCAGACAGACCCGTGCCATTAAACATACTAATCCTTTTCTAACCTGGGTCTTTTAACTTCAGTTGGCTTACTCAACCAAGTACAATTATTCAGCTACATCAGAATCAAGCTTCATATCTAAACATACCTTACCTCTAAGCAGAATGCATACACCTGAACTCTACCACAGCTCCTGTTCAGGTAAAAAACATAAGGACACTTAAGGGTATATAGAATTTTCAAAACAGTGTGATTTAACTACTCAATATCCATTATCATTAATGAGAGTTGCACAGTTAAATCCCCATTCAATGTGCTAAAAATGTTTATATTTGTAGTGTACTGTATAAAAGCAACAGATCACACTTTAAAATTTAATAGCATAGAGTAGGTGAACTTTTTCAAAGTGTACATGTATTTTAGGGTGTCCATGTGCTCAGATACTTTAAAAAGGGAAAGGTGTGTGTATAAGATGTTTTAAAAATGGGATTTACTGAATTGTACCTACTGTACTGCAACCCGTTTATGCATCAAATAACGATTTATTTATTTAGGTTTAACAAGATACATAAAAGAATTCCTATTTTAGGATCGTAGCATCAATGTAATATACATTATACAACCATTAAGAACCAAAACAGACAATTCATCTGCATCTTCTTACATACAGACAGCAGAATACAAAATCCAAATAAAAAAATTCCCTTCCTCAAATTCCGAACAATGACCCCTTCTCACGGTCTCAAAAGGAAAAAGTCCTAGCATGTTGCCTTACTGGTTATGGTGTTCTGGACCAGAGTTCATTTGGAAGGGATGAATTGCATAATTAATGAAACCTCATTACGTTAGGAACGTGTAGCTAGCAGTTCTCCCTCTCGTTCTCTCATTGAAATCAACACCCTAAACTGTGTGTGTACTTCACACCAGGGTTGGTGGCACATAGGGTATGTGTAGCTACAACACTGTGCAGTGAAAATCAAGCTGGGTCCATGTTGCAATGTGTAGCCACACGTGTCTGGGAAAGAAACTGGCAGAACCTTTACCTGTGTTTCCCCCTCCTGCCTAAGCTCTTCTCACTGCAGGGAAATGTTCCAGCAGTAGGAAGGCAGCAAGACACACTGCTAAAAATAGTGGTGCAGAGAGGGAGGCCCTGCTTGGGTGATTAGAGCCACAGACTTCAAGCATGTCTCTACTCTTCTCACCTAAGCAGTTCTTCACCATCTACCTGCTAGGGGGGCTACTTTCAAGTGTATTCTACACACTGACAAAAGAAGCGTGTGGCTTAGATGCATCTTTAAAGTCCCCAGGGAAGCCAGTGCAGAGCCTGGAACACTAGTGATATGAGCTCGAAGCTGGATACTTGCTTCAAACAATGCTAAGTTCTGCACTAACTTCATCATCTTCATGGTTTTAAACTGTAAGTAGTGATCATTGATCTGGACATATTGAATACAATGCATTGCTACATGCAATTATATACTGGGCTCAGTATTTCAGTCCTGGTGTAGTAACAATTAATGACATTGTACCACATATATACTAGGTATAACGGGCATTTAGACTTCAATGTATACACATTTAGATAATATGAAAACAAAGACTTCATCACAGACTGATTCATAGCTAAGAATAGGCATTACCTCAGTAAGCACTCTCTCTGGGTGCTCTTACATAACTGAAACATGAACCATCCCAAAGAACAATTCAGCATCCATACAATAGATTGCACCTATTTCTGAAGGTATAGATTTATTTTTAATCAACAGTCTGATTTGTTAACTGAACAGATATTAAACGGAAAACTGGTAACACACCTAATGGTGATGGTCATGGACGTCCAGTAGCCTAAGTGGGAGAAGGCTTTGCCTTCCCAAACTGCGCCACATGGCCCCATCCACACTCCACCCCCAAAATGCCTGGTGTAGGCATTCTCGGTGGCGAATATTGCTGCCCCCAGTGCCCACCCTCCCCGTGCTCCAGGGTAGGGAGGCTGGAGCCACATGCCCTCCTCCCTCCTCATTGTTCCAGGGCCGGGAAGGCTCATGCCATGCAGTCTTCTCCCTTCCTGATGCTTCGGGGCTGAGGATGCTGGGGTACATGCTCTCGTCCCCTCCCTATGGTGGGGGGCAGGTTTAGAAGTCTGTCTCCCACAGCCCCAGCTGCACCAACCTCCCCGGTGCTGGTAGAAACATTGCCCTGTTCCAAATCAGACATGGAGAATGCATGGGAACAATAGTCTCCTCCTCAAAAGAGCAGATGTGATTGTCACTAGTAACGTTTTGGAAGTTACAGAGAAACAAGCAGAATTCAAAACGGTTGTTTTCCATGTGAGAATACAGTAGACTGTTCCCCAGTCTAAGGAGCCAAAAGTTTTAGGAGCACACGAGAAAGTAAGTTCCATTTTAAGATGCTATTGAACATCCTACATTTTATGGCACAGCATGATCATCCAAATCCTTACACAGAATAGAACTTGGTGAGCAAGGCTGTTGTGTTCCAGAGTAAGCATCAGCAGTAGATGGATTCCGTTTCATATAGCAGTATGACCTCTCAAGGCCTTGGTCCTTTCACTTGAAAGTGGAGATGGAAAGACCTCATGGAGGTTTGGTCAATATGGGCAGGAGTGGCCTCCCTTCCCTCTTTTTAATGGGGGTGAGTAACAGTGGATGGAACACTTGATGATTAATTCCTTTGGGTCATGGATCTTTGTTCTGATCCATTATGGTCAGACTTGCGTTCTTTATAGGTGAAACTGAGACCACTATGAAAAAAAAGCACTTAGCTGACAAGCCCCTCTTCTCTGTAACTTCCATTAGTAAGCATGATTGGGCTCCCTCTATATCACCTATCTTGCTCATGACCTTTCACTATATTCTACTATTATGCATTCAAGATTCAAACTGTTTGCAAGTCCATATACAAATATTTGTTTTTTCATAATGAATTCTGAAGGCCATGAAATTTTACTTATAAATACTAGTAACCAACCCATTTATTCTACCCCAAAGTTAACAAGTGTGGATCATTGATGTATGAGATCAGGTGATTTTATCATTTTAAAACCTTAAAATTCCATCAGTCCTAAAGGGGATTTCCTGAGTTCCTGAAAAAAAAAATGACACTCTTCATTTTTTAAAGTCAAATGGAATTATAATACCGCAGATTGTAAATTAGTTTTAATTAGGCTGAGAGTAGATAGAGGGTAGTCCAACAAGTCCAGTATTATTGTGTTCATGCTGAGCTATGATCTATTTGAACTAGAATGCAGTAAGCAGAGATTGCCAACATACATTTAATTAAGAATGGCAACAAATGTATATGGCTTAAACTCAGAGCTATAAATCATGATTCTATCAGTAGAAATAGCTCATGACTCAGAAATCAGAAAATGGCATACAAAAAATTATATGGTGCCATTAAACCCTGCCCCCATACTAGCGTTTTCATCTTTGGCAAGCTAGAGGACATTCTGAGAAAAAAGTCAGCTCAGAGTAAATGACCAAGAAGCAGACATTAAAAGGAAACCACCGAACATAAAGAGGTATGCACACTTGGGGAAATTTGGAAGTGAACTGAAGACAGAATCCATAAAACCGATTTTCCCAGAGAGTCTGCAGGTACCAAATGAGAGTCAAAAATGGACAAGGCTGACACTGAGTGTTAAAAAATAAATTTACTGATTATGTGCAGAAGAGTGTTTTGGATTCACATGGCTTGGCAATGTGATGAGATTACTAGCTGAAATAGTCAATCTTACCAGTTAAGTCTAAACAAGAGTAGAAGAAAAGGGTGAGGCTTCTGCTTAACTCAAATAATATGCCATATCTTTTCAACATACAACATTAGAATTATTTAGAAACAGAAAAATAAACAGAGTATTAATGTTCTTAAGTGTCCATTCACAAATGAAAAAGAATAATGAAAGATCCTGTAGTTTTATTGTAAATAGTTTGGACAAGTAGGCGTAATTCAAAGAGATGAGGATTAGATAAAGAGATATTTCAGTGTGGAAGACTGAGGTGTATGAGGTGAGAGAGAAATGAGGAAAAAATAAGGGTGACGATGTTATACCAGAAGTGATGCATAATAATGATTGAGGGTGTAAATGCAAAAAGCAAAAGCCAAAGGAAAAGTGATAGTAGACATACTTCAGCCACGTCTGAAAGACGAAGCTAGAATAATGCAATCTGGAAATGAAACTTGATGCTCTTAACATGGAGGTAAACAATTATCGGAGCAACTATTCACTGGCAAATTCTCTGTAATTTGGAACCTTTATGTCAGGACTGGATGGATTTATGAAAAACTGCTTGAGCTATAGCATGTCTATTTGGCTGGAAGCAAGAATTAGTTCATGATGTTTTACCACCTTTGGGTCTCATAAATCTCTTCACTCACATGTAGAGGGCAAACTTGGCAGGTGCTGGTGCTGGTACTCAAGTTAGGACAGGTGACCACCCCATGGCCTCCATGGAGATGCCTGCAGGTGCCACACAGCAACCCCTGCCCAGCATCGCACCCTGAACTCAGGCATTCTGGGAACTGTGCAGAGCCAGAGAAAACAGGGAGCCTCTTTTAGCCCCACTGCATCACTGACTGGACTTTTAGTAGCCCAATCAGAGTGCCTGCTGGAGCCACGAGGATCTCTTTTGACCAGGCATTCTGGTTGAAAAGCTGATGTTTGGCAACCCTTGTGCTGGGGGCACTGCTCTGTGGGACCTGCATTGTTGCTCTGATGCAAGGCTTCCTTGGGCACGGGAAACCTCTCTGCCCTAATGGGGCAGTGACACTACTCCTGGCTCTGTCATCCCAGGCCACCTCTCAGGGCTGGCCCACAACATTTTGGCACCTGAGGCAGGGAGCTCAAATGATGCCCCCATGCCCGCTCATTGCACCAGCAGCAGACACAATTTTCTACACTCTGGGTCCTAGTGGTGCCCCCACCCCCAGTCTGGCACTTGAGGCAGCCGCCTCAGTTCCCCTCATGGTAAGGCCAGCCCTGACCCCTCTGCCTGAGGCAGGGGCTACAGCACCTTCCCTGGACCAGTCTGAAGTCAGGCTTAGCTCATGCCTTCTGTTGCTGAAGCAAAGACTGACTGGCTGTGTCTAGACCGGCCACTTTTTCCAGAAAAGCAGCCGCTTTTCCGGAAAAACTTTCCAGCTGTCTACACTGGCCGCTTGAATTTCCGCAAAAGCACTGACGATCTCATGTAAGATTGTCAGTGCTTTTGCGGAAATACTATGCTGCTCCCGTTCGGGCAAAAGTCTTTTTCCGAAAAACTTTGGCGCAAAAGGGCCAGTGTAGACAGTAGAGATTTGTTTTCCGCAAAAAAGCCCCGATTGTGAAAATGGCTATCGGGGCTTTTTTGTGGAAAAGCGCATCTAGATTGGAAAAGTGCTTTTGCGGAAAAGCGTCCTGCCAATCTAGACGCGCTTTTCCGAAAATGCTTTTAACAGAAAACTTTTCCGTTAAAAGCATTTCTGGAAAATCATGCCAGTGTAGACGTAGCCTATTTGTGCCAGCAACTGGAATAGGTTATTATTTTGCAGTCTGCTGAGCAAAACAGGGATCACAAACAAGAGCCCAAGACATGCCAAGCTGGAAGTGACTTGCTTACCAAATTGGTGGGCTCAGATTACTTCCACACAGGGGCTCAGGAAATATAGACAAGTTCTCCTACACTACACTGCAGAAGAATTCGTAATACAGTGCCTGTCAGTGCAATACTATGAACCATGGAATATGTCCCCAGAAGTTCTAGGGCCCAACCAGGTCAGGGCAAAGCCTATTTGGTCACGGCTACACATGTATGATTTGAGAGGGGCTTAATGGTGGAAGCTAAGCTAAACTGAGCTTCCAGATCTGGGTGCTCAAACCCAGTGTCACTCAGTAGTGAAGACTTATCCTGAGATGTCCCTTGGGATAACGCAAGTAACCTGTGCTAGCACCGACATAGATGGGCCTGTAGGGATGACCTACCACCACACATTCAACTGGTTCTTTAAAGTAAAATCATGTAACCTATTTTCTCCACAGCACATTTACTATTTCTATTTCACCTCTATTAGCTTATGCTCAGGTTATCATGCTGTGGGCATAATAATCCACTTTATAGAAGCGGAAATGGTTCCTAGGATGCCAGCAGTCATCCATCACTACAGTGCGTCACTGCACCCATCTCTATGGTGTTCAAATGCCTTCTCGCTGGGAACTAATCTGTTACAAAACAGTCAAAGTTATCGATTTCCTATAGTAACTGGAGCATTCTTAAATGATTTTCCTGGAAACTGTTTCCTAATCTCTTATATTGTTTTTAGTAAATATTTCTCTGGAGAAAAGAGAAGTTATAGAATGAACACATCTTACAGTGAATCTAGGGTTATTTTTCATGGTATTATTTTCTTAGGTGATGTGTACTGGTATCCTAAAGGTTCTTTCTTTACACACTAACTGGATGCTACATTACATAGATAAACAAATACACAGTCATAAAACAAATAGTATATGCATGTTTTTTGGTGATTAACAGTCTCACACTATGATGCTGCTTCTGTCCTTGCTTATCTGATCTCTGGAGTCATTTACCCATGAGGAAATTTAAAATGAAATATCTTCTTCAAAAAGATCTTTTGAATGCATATTGAACCATGTAGCCTGTAGGCACTTCAGCTTCTATACGCTTCCATTTTATTTATATAATTGTGCAGGGGAATGATGACTTGTAAAAGAAAAATCTGATGCTTAGGAAAATGAGAGTTTGATAACTCAACCCCGAGAAGCGGAGTGTAGTCTGATGCTACGCAAGCTTACATTCAGAATCTTAATGTTGACTTCAAAGAACCTCCCTTATCCTACCTCTCAGCTACTCCTCAGCAGGCATTGGCAATTGTCCTGAATTGTGCCAGACTATCCATGAACATTATCACAAGAAATTTACACCACTGACCATTGACTTTCACTTTTAAATGTAGCCAAATTGGCAGTAGTGAGTTTCCCAAGAAAGCCCCCTTCACCCTGACAACCATTCCCTGCCCTCGAAGCAATTTCATCTGACACCAAAATAATTCATAAAACAGAGCATTCAGGGTCATTTTGGATACTGTAAATTTGTTCACTTTTCCCAGACACAGAACATTCTTCACAAGTACTGTGCCCTTTCAGGCCAGTGTAAATCATACAAAACAAAACAAGAAAATATTCAATAAAGTCAATGTATAGTTTCAAATAGAAAAAGAATATAAGGCAAGACAACTTTTCTTTCTTCAAGCTTCAGATAAGTCTGTTGCAGATAATAGTAGGGCCTTTCCATTAAAATCAAAAGATATTTCTGCTATAGCAGAAGTGGCTAATATTACCATTAATGCTTTAATTCTAGATGGTTTGGCAGTAACAAATGTGCCCTGTGATAACCACCAAAGAGAATATGGTCTTCTAACGACATTATTTGTGAAGAGGCTATTGTGATATTAGATAGTTTAATAGAACAAGATTTTTTCATTTTATGAACCGAGCCTGTATCTAAATTCAGAGTACAGCAGATGGCGAAGAGGCACCTTTCTTTCCAGGAAGGGGGACACTGTTGCTCTGATCATCTATCAAGAGCAGGCACTTCAGCTCCCTAGCTTTCAAGTTTTCATAAGGTGTTCCCTTCCTGACCCCATCTAATCACTGTCATCAATTCCTCCCTACCACACATCTCCTCTTGCCCATGGTTCTGGCCTCACACCATTAAGGAGAGGCAGGCACAATGGAAATATCATCCTTTCCTCTGTTCTTCCACTAGCTATTGTGTACTAAGAATGCTCATCCTTCAGTGTCCTTCACACCAATGAATCCCATCCCATCTTTCAATTACAACCTAAGATTTAAGATAGTGATTTTCTTTAGATTTTGACTGCAATCATAAGGCACTGCATCATAATTCTATATATCACCAATGTTGCTAGCTAAAGATACATTTTATTGTGTGGGCAAGGTCATGTAAGTAGAGATGCATTAAATATTCACATGCATACATATTGATTTGTGTGCTATGTGCAACTCCCACTGATGTCTGCTTAAGGGATCCTAGTGGGAGTTTGGCAAAGCAAAGCAATGTCCATAAAAAGAATCAAGATTCTGCCTAGTGTGTAGTACAAAGCTGTATTTCTAAAACACCATCAATCTGACTTCTAATTTTGCCTGTGTAAAATAATATATGTATGTGCTAAATGATTAACCCAAAAATGATGAGATTGCACACAGAATTGACAGAGGTTGAATTAAAAAAGTTGGCAGATTAAGTAGGCTTGACCCAACATGTCTTTTTAAATGTAATCTGATTGACTTTGTATTTAATGGTGAAATTATTCATGCTACAGTAATGACGAACAGACCCAGTCATGAGTAGGTCCCCACTGTATTAGGTGCTGTACAGATCGTAGCTAGATGCAGATAGATCTAACCAAAATAATAATTAAAAAAGCACAACTGTGTGCAAACCTCTTCTTTCTAAACTGAGCCCAAATACCTTTCCAGATAATAGTATTCTGTCATATCTATCTATCTACACAGACAAAAAGACACACAATAGACACATGCATACATACATAAGAATGAGATTTGGAGCAAGTGGTGGAAAGTTATTGATGTGCAAGTGACCACCATGGGTTAGAGCATCAAGAAAAATTCTGTATTCAGATATACAGGCAGTCCCCGGGTTACGTACAAGATAGGGTCTGTAGGTTTGTTCATAAGTTGAATTTGTATGTAAGTCGGAACTGGTACATATTGTAGGGGAAACTCTAGCCAAACATTTCTCCAGAGCTCAGTTTTATTCTCCCACACCTCACTTCCCTCAGTCCTTTATTCTCAAGCTGAGGTGTCTGCTGAGAAAAGCTGCTCCGCGTCTCCCTGGTCTGCTGGGGGGGAGGGGGGCGGGGGGGCGCTAGCTTTGCGTCTCCCTCGTCTGCGGGGGGGAAGCAGCTACTGCGGGGTTGCCTCACCCCGTTTGTAAGTAGGGATCCGATGTAAGTCGGATCCATGTAAACCGGGGACTGCCTGTATATGCTATGAGCCACTGTTGTCTAGCTAAGAGTCTCCTGAGTCCCTCATCTGCCCACTGCTGCATTCACTAGGACACATGACATAGCCTCCCTGTGTTGGATGGCCTGTCTCACATACAGGTAGTTGAAGCACCAGGGCCTGAAGATAAAATGAACGAGCATTTGCAGAACCACTATAGACAATCTGTATAGACACTATACACAAAATCAAGCCATATTTTATCCTGGCTTGCACTGAAATTGCATGGGGTGTTTGCGCATGGGAAGAGTTTCACCATAATTTTGCAGCATATATTAAGATTAAGTTTTACAGCTTCTGAAAAGGTATCTTAAAATTACACCATAATTTTTATTTGTGTATTTTTCATACGCCAACTTCAAGCTCTGCCCATGTGACAACAACCAACTAACACCAAAACAATAACCTTCCCCAGTTAACACACTCAGCTCATTGCATAGAAAATACATGTCTAAATATTGAATTTGCTTGGGCCCTGAAGACTATTAAATTTTGTTAATGTTGGACGGAGACAATACAGAAATAACAGCATTGAGAACCATCCATTGTGGAGCACATGCCTTTAACTTCTCAGACAAGTCAGGTAGGGGTTGTAGCCACCTTTGTGCTTTGCATGAAAATATATGGAATACACATGTGGTTCTCATGAGATTTGATGCTATTAGTCCTGTAATAACCGATCAAACACAGTGATCAACTTTGGTGACTAATATAGCTACAGAGCCGAGTTCACTCAGCTCCACTAGCAAACAAAGTTTTAGGCTGATTAAGCTTTCTTTATCACTGCTCAGTACAGTAGAGTTTTGTTTCTGATAGCCATGCTTAATGGAACCCTTTGGGTTTAGAAGCTGAACTCCATTAAGAACATAAGAACAGCGATCCTGGATTAGACAAATGGTCTATCTATCCCAGTATCCTGTCTTCTGACATTAGCCAAGGCCAGGTGCTTTGGAGAGAATGAACAGAATAACCATCAAGTCCATCCCATCACCCATTCCCTGCTTCTGCAAACAGGGCCTAGGGATACTTTAAAGCCTGATTTGGATGCATGTAAATCCTGGCTAATAGTCACTGATGGACATATCCTCCATGAATTTATCTAGTTTTTTATTAACTCTGTTATAGTCTTGCCCTTCACAACATCCTGTGGCAAAGAGCTCCATAGGTTGACTATGCATTGTGTGAAGAACTACTTTCTTTAGTTTGTTTTAAACCTGATGCCTAATGATTTCATTTGGTGACTCCTAGTTCTTGCGTTATGAGAAGGAGTAAATAACACCACTTCCTTATTTACTTTCTCCATCCCAGTCATGATTTTATAGACATCTATCATATCACCCCTAAGTCATCTCTTTTCCAGGATGAAGAATCCAATCTTCTTAATCTCTCTTCACAAGCTGGTCCATACCTCTGATCATTTTTGTTTCTCTTTTCTGAGCCTTTCCCAATTCCAATATATCTTTTAGGGATAGAGGCAACCACATCTTCATGCTGTATTCAAGATGTGGGCATACCACAGATTTAGAGAGAGGTAATATTATAACCACTCATCATTTCTCTCTTCCTTAATGATTCCTAACATTCTGTTTGCTTTTTGGACTGCCACTGCACGTGGAGTGAATATTTTCAGTAACTATTCACAATTACTTACCACTTAAGGAAGAGATCTTGTCAATTTAGACACCATCATTTTATAAATATATTTGGGGTAATGTTTTCCAATGTTGTCATGGCTCAATCCTGCAACCTGACACTCTGCGTGCAGAAATGGGGAGCCAGCTAGCAGAATAACCACTGCAAAAACCTCTCTCTGTGATTCCCAGAGACAATCTTATTAAATCTCAGTCCCCCTGAGATAAAAAAACAAAACAAAACTAAGACTGGTTCTTGTTGCCACTACCCATGATTACAAAAACATTTATAAAAATAAACCCTTTTTCAGGGAAGATATCACTTGGGAGTCCCCTCCGTAAGATAAATCTCTCCCCTCTGCCACAACCTCCATTTTGCTAGAGTTGGGAAAACAGACAGAGGGAATCCACAGACAATGATGGAATCTGCCCTTGTAACTAGGCTCTTAAACCTAAGGACACAACGATCAACCAATACCAGTTAATTAATAAAAGAGTTTTCTTTTTATTCTATCAAAACAAAACTACTGTTGCAAGCATAGTAAATTGGTTAGGTGGTAACTAGCCACAATTTGATATATACGCAGGGAAAGTCTCTGGGCTGTACTCCTTAGTTACAAAAGAGAAAAACAATTAGCCAGCTCAGATGTGATTTCCAAACCCCCAAAGAAAACAAACTCTGATGGCCTATCTAAACTTTTCCCTACTTATACATTTCAAGAAGTCTGTTCTTGAAGAGAGAAAGCATGTCCCATCTTCCTCAATACCTGGGAGAAACTGCTTTGACCTCAAACAAAGAAGAGTGAGAGAAACCCCCTCTTTTTCAATTTGAAATTCCTACCTGCATTGTTATTGGCTGATTGCCCAAACCCCTCCCCAGCTGACACCTTTGCTAGGTACCTGAGTTAATCCTTTAGTCACGTGGTGCAGGTCAGCACTCCTGATTATGACAAGTGACATTACTTTGTGTTTCTCAACCTTGAATTACATCTGCCATTTTGCTGCCTACTCACCCAGTTTTATCAGATTGCTTTGTAACTCTTTGCAGTTTGCTTTGGACTATTCTCAAGAGGTCTTGATAATTTTGGGTCTGATTAAGTTCAATCAGTCTTTGTGTTGGGATTTCAGTATTTCTTTAGCTGTCTTTGGGCAAAACCAGGAACATTTTAAACAATTGTAAACAGAGAAACACCAGCCAAACATTTTTAAATCTCAACGTTAAGAGATTTAATGGTAAAGTTTGGAAAAATTATCTGACTCTAGATAGTCAAGACACTTTACAATATTTTCTTGTAGATTCTGCATATCTAGTTACACGATCTATACTGGACTAAATATAGAACTCGGCTGGAACTCTTATGAATTAGAGGACTTCACAATTGTTTATAATTTTTGGAATTGTTGCTGGAGAAAGAATGGATGTCAGCAAACCTGAAGAATTAATAGGACTCCAGCAGCTTTTCAACAGCAGTAAGTCATGTTTCTTAGATAGCTGCCCAAGATGAATGATGGAAAACAAAAGGAGTCTGGCAGGCAAGCAATTAGAAAGAGAGTAGGTTCACGTAACTCCTATTACTTTTTTGTGTTTCTCTTTGTCCCAAAATTAATTGTCTTAATTGTAGCAAATTGTTTTAATAAGAGCTCAACCTAATTAAATTGTGCAACCAATATCCCCGAAACAAAATAATCTATGTATATAGAATAAATGGAAGTCACTACTGGTCCAAGCTTAGCTCATTAAAATCTGGCCTCACCATGACAATCCAGCCTGCCCATCCCAAACAACATATCAGGTATGTTATAGAAGGCTGAGATGAGATAGGGGAGGAGCATTACAGAAGCCCATTCCCTCCATTTGCCTGGTAAAAAGGTCAGATGATCAATGAAACTTGGAATGCAGTGAAAGAGTCATTAAAACACAAGAGATTGCAATGGCTCTCCATGCTACTTCCCAGCAACTTTGAAGTAATGCTGCAGCCACACAGTTGGCTATAGAGCATGGGGTCAAAATCTCCCATAGCCTTGAGAGGTTGGATACAGAAACAAAAAGTATCAGCTGGATGTCATCACTAAGACTGGGAAACTTTTTCTAGGGACCTCCCTGTCCAAACAAAATGCTGATTCACTATGGAACTTGAAGAGAAATTAGCAAGCAAATCATTCAACCTTTTCACTTTCTTCTTCTGAAAGCAAATGTTAGAAACACATCCACAGAAGCCACCACCAAATCCAGACACAACCAACCAACCAACCAACCAACCAAACAAAAAAACCCTGCTAACATAGTAGGCATGCCAAAATGGAATGGCCTCAATATACTGTGCATGGCAGAGGCATTTGTTGAGTTCTACTATCCAAGACAGTAACTCCTCAAGATAAAAAGACAATACAAAGAAGAAAGTTATATGAATTGTTGCACTCTTGTGTCTGTGAATTCAGGCATAGGCATAAATGCAACATTAATGCTCTTGTTATCAATACCAGCAATGCTCTCCACTCTATGCCAACTCATTCACAAGGCTAACTCTCAGGAGTCCTGTGATTCTAAAGTTACAATACAGGGGCTTTGGAGGGTATCATAACAATGCCTCCCTGATGCTAAAGCCTACCATAGACAACATAGATATTATTCTATAGCCAGGGTTTTTATATCAAGAAATGCTTCTAGTGCCTTCCAACTGACCACCTCCACTGGACTTACTATAGTCATATTCAAGAGATTACAAATATAGGTGCACAGCTCACTGAAAAGAGGGGGGCAAATGGGGCAACTGTGATGGGGCCCAGCAATTCAAAAGATCCTGGAGCTCCTGGCTGCTACCGCATGGCACCATGCATATGGCTCTGAGGACTGGGAAGCACAGAGCTGTCTCTCTTCCCTCCACACACACACACACACACACACACACACACACACACACACATACCCTTGCCCCTGGTGCAGTTGGCTTGGGTCAACTACAGAACGAACAATATGAAGAAGTCTAAGATTCTTACGATTTCGTGTTATTCAGCAACTGTCTTCAGGACTCTGCAGTATTTTCTTATTACTTCCTTGCTTCTTTTGCTGATGTCTCAGTTTCAAAATGAAGGGTAAGACATACCGTATATACTCGAGTATAAGCCGACCCGAATATAAGCTGAGGCACCTAATTTTACCACAAAGAATTGGGAAAAAATATTGACTCGAGTATAAGCCTAGGGTAGGAAATGAGGCAGCTACTGGTAAATGTAAAAAATGAAGATAGATACCAATAAAATTACATGAATATTTATTTCAAAGAAAAACAATAATCTAGCTCTGTAAGTGGAAAAGGGGGTCAACAAAAACAATATGGTATCAAAAATACCGTAACTCCCGCTCAAAGTCCTCCCGCCAATCCAATGAGCCCCTGAAGGGCCACCTGCAAGAAAGCGCCCAGCGCCAGCACCAGTCACACACGGGAACAGACGCTCGGACACTCGACCCAACCAGCTCAGCCCCCGCTGCCCCCGCCCGGACCTTTCCCAGGCCAGAGCCCCTCTCGGCTGCTCCCCGAGCCTCCCTGCCGGCGGCCCCGGGGCAAGGCCGCTGGCTCCGAGCAGCACCTGCGGGCGCACCAGCAACCCAAGCGGCCGGCAGAGGCTCCAAGCGCCCCGCGCAGCGACGGCCCCTGACACACGGAGCCCAGCCCGCTCCCGTCAGCGCCCCCCACCCCGAGCGCCTCGGTTACCGGGGCCGGAGCTCCGGGCTCACGCGGCTAGACCCAGCCGGCGGCAGAGACGCGCTGAGCCCGCCCGCGAGCAGGAGGCACGAAGCCGTTTCTGGAAAGGCCCCGCCACGCAGTCCATAACAATAACACCTCCTGACAGATACGACAACCTGGATGCCTTAGAACCTGACCAGCGTACTCACTTTCCTCAGTTCTCGAGACGCTGACTCGAGTATAAGCCGAGGGGGGCATTTTTCAGCACAAAAAATGTGCTGAAAAACTCGGCTTATACTCGAGTATATACGGTATCTGCCTGGCTGGTTCTCTCTCTTTCTTACACTTACACACTCATATTCAGAGTTTTCCTAATACTATTTACTACCCAATTTTCACTTACATTGACTCCTCATGTTCTAACACCTTTTACTTCTCTGTTTGGTAAAGTCATGAATTTATTGTTGTGCTTTCTTGAATCCTTTTTTCCAACACTGTTTCAGTTTCCTTGCACTGGTCAATGATTAGATTCTGCTTTGCTGCAGAATCTTTCAGCTCCTTCACTTTGACTTCCAATTTCCTCTTTGTTTAATCATTTTTGTGCAAGACATTACAGAAAAAGCAGTTTGTTTCTTTCAGTAACTTTTCCTGTTCAAGATGATCTAATTCCTGCTAAATCCAGACTCTCATTTCCTGCTTCACCCCTAATGCATCACAGCATCAAGCTTATTTGGTATATTAGGTAACTTGAACCCATGGTTACTAGATCGGATCTTGGAGAACTGGGATCTCTCTATGTGACCTCAAGATCAAGTCACTTAGGGTATGTCTACACTACAAAGTTAATTCTAACTAACGGATGTTAGTTCGAATTAACTTTGATAGGCGCTACACTAGCGCTCCGCTAGTTCGAACTTAATTCGAACTAGCGGAGCGCTTAGTTCAAACTAGGTAAACCTCATTCTACGAGGACTAAGCCTAGTTTGAACTTACTAGTTCGAATTAAGGGGTGTGTAGCTCCTTAATTTGAACTAATGGGAGGCTAGCCCTCCCCAACTTTCCCTGGTGGCCACTCTGGCCAACACCAGGGAAACTCATCTGCCTCCCTCCCGGACCCGGCCCCCTTACAGGGGCACGGGCTGGCTACAGTGCCCGTGCCAGGTGCAAGCCTGCCAGCACCCAGCTAGCAGTCCCTGCACCTGGCACGGCTCGAGCCAGTCACCCGATGCCCCCCAGCCCTCCCCTTCTTCCCGGGACCAGGCTGGCGGCTCCCGGGAGCTTGCCCGGGACTGCAAGAGGCGGGCACCTGCCTGGTCTAGTGCAGACATCGTGGATCTCGTCCACGACCTCCGCACTAGGCACAGGAAAGTGACCAGCTTGGGCAGGAGAGCTGCCAGCCTGGCCACCCAGGAGCAGGTGTGCATGAAAATCAAGGTGGTCGACTGAGAAAATCAAGGTGGTCGACCCTGAGCCTTGAGCTGACAATGGCCGTCCTGGGTCAGACCAAAGGTCCATCTAGCCCAGTAGCCTGTCTGCTGACAGCGGCCAACCCTAGGGACCCCGGAGGGGATGGACCAAAGACAGTGACCAAGCCATTTGTCTCGTGCCATCCTTCTCCAGCCTTCCACAAACTTTGGGCAGGGACACCACTCCTACCCCCTGGCTAATAGCACTCCATGGACCTAACCTCCATGACTTGATCTCACTTCCCTTTAAACTCTGTTCTAGTTCTAGCCTTCACAGCCTCCTGCAGCAAGGAGTTCCACAGGTTGACTCTTTGATTTGTGAAGAACAATTTTCTGTTACTAGTTTGAAGCCTGCTACCCATTCCTTTCCTTTGGTGTCCTCTAGTCCTTCTATTATGGGAACTAATGAAGAACTTTTCTTGATGCACCCTCTCCACCCCACTCATGCTTTTATAGACCTCTATCCTATCCCCCCTCAGTCTCCTCTTTTCTAAACTGAAAACTCCCAGTCTCTTTAGCCTCTCTTCATATGGGACCTGTTCCAAACCTGTGATTATTGGAGTTGCCCTCCCTCTACCACCCTCTCTCTTCCCCTCTCCCACCTCTTTTTCCCAGTCTCCCCGAGTTTTGTTCAATAAAGAGAGATTCTATTTTTGACCACACGTTTTCTTTATTTTGTACATCAGGAAGGGGGGCTAGGGAAGGGTAAGTGGAAGGAGGTGAGGGAGGAATGGGGTACAAACCCCCAATGGGGAGGACTGGGCTGGCTCTGCGGGCTTCTGGGGGTGGAAGCTCTCCTGCAGCCCCCCAATTGCCCCTCTTCCCAGATGGCAGCCTGCGGCAAGTGCAGCCGGTCTGATGGCCGAGTGCTGTGATGTGTCCAGTGTGGGTACTCCAGGCAATCCAAGCCAGGACTGCTTTGCAAGCGGGGCACCCCTGAGAACTGTCTGTCCGGGCTGGGGGTCGGGTCCCTTTAAGCACAGCCCTCGGCTAGCCTGAGGCAGCAGCTCCACCCTCTAAGTCCTCATCTGATGCCCTGCCGGCACTGCTTCCGGCCATCCTTAACCCCAGTTCAGGGTCCACTTAATGTGGACATGCTAGTTCGAATTAGCAAAACGCTAATTCGAACTAGTTTTTTAGTCTGGATCCGTTAGTTCGAATTAGCTTAGTTAGTTAGTTAGTTCGAATTAGCGCTGTAGTGTAGACATACCCTTAGCTATTCCTCTGTTTCCCCTATTTTTAAATTAGAGGAAACACTGCCTTTCTAAAGAGCTTTGAAATCTATAGCTGCAATACACTAAATAAGGCCTTTTCTACTTTTGAGAAGTAGTTACAATTTAACTATTATCCCCTATAATGGGTGCAATTATATCAGTCTGAAGATGTGTTATACGGGTATAGTTATTCCCATATGCAAAGGGAAAGAAGATACAATGCTAACATACATTTATACCACAGGTTGTACCTCTTCAGTCTGGAAACCTCAGGACCTGACTGGTTCCAAACAAGAGTTTTCTGGACCAAAGAAGATTAATATTGTCTAGCAGCATTACCAACACTTCCACAGCTTACTGTCCTACTAGAGGACATTTAGGGGTAAGTTAGAGCTAAATAACAGTACAGAACACTGAGAATTAGGACTGGTGGCTGTAAACAAACTTTATGGGACCACAGAAAACTTGCTCACACCCATGAAAAGTGGACATCCAGCTAACTAAAATCCATCTGGATGACAGATGTTTCTGGACAAAAGAGTTCTGAATTAGAGAGGTTCAAACCTGTAGTATAACTGTAGCTGCATTAGGAATTATACTGATATAACTATATTAGTAAAAATCCTTAAACCAACTAATAGTTTTATAGGCATCAGTTCTTATAGACTGGATCTGAGTGGTTTTTATTTTATTTACATAGTACCAATGGCATACACAGAGCTATACTTATATTGAAGACAAGAAGGTTAAAAAACCTCAATAATAGTAAAATAAAAGATTCAATATCAATTTAAAAGTAAAATGATTTTGATATTTAGCTGAACAGTTCCTTGCTTTCATATATATATTTTTTTCCAGAAGATACATTAAAGAGAAAAAGTGCAATAGAATGAAAACTGGCTAGTGCATTTTCTTCTCTCTTTTTTAAAAACACTACCTTGGGGATTAGCCTTTTTTTAAAATAAAGCTAACGTGCAAGTTTGCAACATTTGTGAATTTCTACAAGAAGAGGTATTTTGATCTTATGTATCTGGGACTAATCCACATGCTTACAGAGGAGAATGATGTCAAGGGAGGACTGAAGGCTCTCAAAAGCTGCAAATATCACTGAAGTAGATTTGTTTCTCTTTAAAACTAATGTTCTGGATTTGGACAATCTTCTCTCTGTCAAGACATATTTACTTGTGTAGGATTGAGAGATTTGTACCTAGTGCAATGACTTTAGAGTGTATCAGGAATGACTGCATTGAAGCCACACACATAATCTATTTTATTTTACAAATGCAAAGTTGTTTACTTTGTATTGCTCTACGTAAAAACATATGCTGAGTTCTGCCCTTTAATGTTATGCCCCTTCTGTTGATTGCCCACTCATATTGGCATTTTACAAGATATTTCCCCCCCAAGGACTTTTTCAGTACAATAGTTTGTTTTCATCTATCCTGGTTCTGCTCTACCTGCACAGCTGAGGGTAATGTGGATACTAATACTTGGCACATTTAAAGCTACTTTCATCCATAGGTAACAAAATACTTCATAGGATTTGATAGGTGTAATGGAAAGAGAAAATTTCCAGGAGAAAATTCTCACTGGGTTAGCTACAAAGTGATTTGAACTCACTCAATCTCAGACCAAAGAGGGGATAATCCAACAGTCCAGCTAGACTTTTGTGAATAGTTTTATTTCTACAAGAAAAATATCCTTAGTTTATGCTCAGATGAAAAGATCTGTTTGTATTATTGAAATTCTATGCTTCTCTTCATTGTTGCTCTTAAACTGTTTATCATTTAAGGGTAATTAGTATTATCACTGTATAGAAGTCATTCCCTAACTATAAAAAAAATCTATTCTGTAAAGAAAATATATTTATGTCATATACAATTGCAAATTGGAGGAATATTTAGCAGTTTGTTCTGAAAGTTCACAGGAACACCAGTGAACACACATCCCTTACGGCTATGGGAAAAATGATAATCTGTAAAATATAACCCACTTACAGAGGATGTAGAAAGAAACCTGAGTGACAAAGGCATGCTCAGATGCCTTCGTTTACACATGTAATAAACATAACTTGGTGCAAAACTTAATACTTGTAAATTTTTGAACCCACCTTTTCCCCTGAATCACAAAAAAGGCTGACATAATAAGAAACCAGCCAGCCAATCTGCATAAACAAGAGACATTATTGGATCTGTTACTTTAGGCAGATAACACAGCTAGATACACGATGACTGTTAAATTAGTTTTGCCCTTTATTGACTCCCTATAGTTCTTCAGTCACCATAAAATGTGTGTATCAAAGACCACTGTTTCCATGTTCCTCGTACCGTGAATATGGGTATCTCACTCCCTTTCTTTTTTTCTGCAGTCTTAGTTAATGTAATAAAATACTGCAGAGATGCACTTGGTGGTTCTACTTGTTCTCTGCCCAAGGCACAATGCTGACACTTTCTGTTTTATGACTGTGTATACTGTGTTCCACGCCCCGCAGTAAATGGATTTGTTCTTGACAGGCACAAAGTCATTATTCTGCTTCAGTTAACTATTTTGTGTTTTGCTTGTACTGTTTGCATAGATACCATGCTTTAACCCTGATTTCCAACCCGGGGGGCTGCATCATTCTGAGCAGCTTTCTGCTTACAGGAGTGTTTGCTGAGGAAGCTGCTTCCTGGCTAATTTTGGTTGAGAGATGGCCATTTTAATGTGGGTTTAAGAAGTTTTATCCCCTTCCCCCTCAGCCATAGTAAACTGAGATGGACACACCTTATTTTTCTCATTACAGAAAATGTCTTACTTTTTTAAATAATTGATTGGAAACTTAATACTGTAGTGGCATATAATTTCTCTTTAATAAGTATGTCTTGGATTTGTTTTTGTCTGGTTTCCCATTAAGCATGTTTAGCTGCTGGTAATGACTACCCCTTAGATAAAACAAACAGAATATAAACATTTTGGCCAAACACACTTGGATTCCTAAAGATTCAAATCCGTATTAAGGTGTCGAACACTTGACCACTTACGTTGTGGTCAATGGGACTACTCATGCATGTAAACTTAATGAAGTATGAATGTTTGCAGGATTAGGGCCTTAGACAGTTAGGGTATGCCTGCAAGAGATCTGGAAGGATTACCTCCCTCTTGAGGAAGCCAACCCAGGATAGTTCAGAAGTAGCACACTAGATACAGAAGCATACCATTGCTGCATTAGCAGTGGGAGAGGCTAGCTGCCCGAGCACACACCTAGCCACTTGGATGGGTATATACCTGGAGCAAATAGCCTCTCTTGCCACCACTGTGATACTTCTATTTTTAGTGCTCTAGCTCAGTCAGCTGCAACACAAATATGTCCTCCATCTGGAAATTAGACTTCCAGCACAATGTGTGCACATATCCTTCAATAAGAATAGTCTCATTTTTGAGCCCAGCTTTAGATGTCCAAGTACAAAAATGGACACCACAAAGGCAAAAATTGTCATTGTTTATTCATTGTTTGGTTAAACCATTATTATTTGGTTAATTGCCTCAGTCCCACTAGCCCTCCTCCAGCTGATCCTGCTCCCTTTTCAGTTGATGCTGATTCTCCCAGTTCTTCCTCAAGAGCCACTGGCTCACTGCAACTTCTGCTCTTTCCTAATGAAACTGAATAATTAAAATTAGGTTATTAAAAAGATTATGTTCCATTAATGAAATAAATCCTTCATCAGCAGTCCCAGAGAATGATTGCTCTGTGCAAACATTCCCTCCTCCTTACAGCACATGCCCATTGCAAGATGCTGCGCCAAGGTCTGCTGCTACTGTGACTCATTTCCCCTGCTTCCCTGTTCCCTTCTTTCCAACTGATGGAAACAGGAGAGAGATGATCCTTCAGGAAAACTGGACCTATGCCAGTGAAGGCTTTATAGCCAACACATTAAAATCATTTATCTGTAGAGTCAAATAAACATCCCTGTTCTGCTCAGAGATATATGCTGAGAGCATGTCTGCATTCAAACAAACCTTTGTAGAAAAGACAAGAACATGGTCAAATAGAATTAAACTTAGCTTTCCATTAAATGTTTGGGGAGACGTGTTTTTCATTACCTGTTCAGTTTAAGTAGACTCAAGAGGCCAGGACTACAATAAGAGGGAAATGAAGATAAGAAAAGAAAGTTGGCTTGAGCCTCCTGAGCTGTGGTGCACTGGGCATTTGAAGCCAGTGTTATTTTAGCTTTACTTTTGTGAGCATATTCAATCACAAAAGTAAAACACTAACTAGGACATTAAACTGAATCATCTAATATACCAAGAGAGTTAGAATATTTTTTTCTAACTTTGTTCTTGATTATTTCCCTCTCTCCTCCTTCCCCCTCCCCAGGAAGTAGCTGCAAACAGTTTTCAGTAACCTTGAGAAAAGGGAAATATTCTCACATAATGTAAACAAACCAATATGATGGAGTGGATGAACTAGGCTTTCACTGCTCACTGACACAAGTCATAATATCTTCAAGATCAAGTCAAAATGCATTGCTTCTATGTACTCCAAATCACAGTCATAATTAATGAACCAAGATTAGGGGCTTAGAAGACGCATAGTAAATTAGACTCTCTATTGAAGTGCAGGTCTGTGTTTTAGAACCATCTAGAGGCTACATTTAAATGAGACATAAGGGAATTCTGGATGTTCTGTTTGACGTTTTAATCAACTATTATGCACCATTATTCAGAACAAACTTTAACAATTTCACCACCACTGCAAATCATGAAGTTAACAATGAGATCTGACAATTTAAAAGAAACAAGATTGGGGGAGATGAAGTAATATCTTTTAATGGACCTATTTTTGTGGATGGAAGGTACAACTTTTTGACCTCATACTGAAATCTTCCTCAGTTCTGGAGATGGAAGCAGAGATCAAGAGAGTCTAATAGAACTCCACTAAGATCATCAAGCTTGCCTGTTCTCACAATACGTTTTTGAAGCTCTAGAATGCTGCCAACAACTCTTGCTGGTGGCCATTCTGTCAAATTATTCCTAAAATACTGAATTAACTTTAGGAAAAACAAATTAATATGCACATAGAGTTGTCCAAATCATTATAATTCATTTACGTAACCTCTTTTTTTTTTTTTTTGCTGATGCAATAATAAAAGTAATGTACAGGCAGTCCCCGGGTTACGTAAAAGATAGGGACTGTAGGTTTGTTCTTAAGTTGAATTTGTATGTAAGTCGGAACTGGTACATAATGTAGGGGAAACTCTAGCCAAACATTTCTCCAGAGCTCAGTTTTATTCTCGCACACCTCACTTCCCTCAGTCCTTTATTCTCAAGCTGAGGTGTCTGCTGAGAAAAGCCGCTCCGCGTCTCCCTGGTCTGCTGGGGGGGCGCTAGCTTCACGTCTCCCTGGTCTGCTGGGGGGAATCAGCTAGTGCGGGGTTGCCTCACCCCGTTTGTAAGTAGGGATCCGATGTAAGTCGGATCCATGTAACCCAGGGACTGCCTGTACAGTTGTCTCTATTCTTTACTGCACCTACACAATAGAAACAAATAAGGTGCTCCTCTCTTTTTGAGTTGCTTTTATTTTTAGACTTGCTAGCTAGTAAGCCTGCTGCTGTGAAAAATAATACTTATACATGAATATCACTATTCACAACCTCCCAACTAGCTACTAAGTATGCTGTGAAAAGTGACATCAACATACAAACAGAACTTTTTCACAGCAGACTCACTCAGTCCCAGCAAGCCTGGGGACAAATTAAGCCCTGAGAGGTTAGGTGGATCGGGAGGTGGAGTGGACCTGTGGGGATATACGGAGGTCCAGGGGAGGAGGGGAGGGGGCGTCAGGTGTGATGGATGGTGAGCCCTAGGTTGGTATTCCTTATAGCCAGAGTTGGATCCCAAGATCCAAGTTCTGTGACCAAATCCTAGCACCTGAGCCCCGAGTCCCATGGCCAGTGGATGAAGCATGTCACTGCGTAAGGATTTAGCAGGGGCAGAAAAAATGGGAGGGAGTGAACCCAAGACCAGGTCAGAGCTTGCCACATGTAGACAGGGCTCAAAGCTCTTTGGATGAAGGTGGCCAGGGCCCAACTCCACTGACCCCCGAGAACATGGGGAAGTCACTGGCTGCTTATTCCCCTTCCCTTCTTTGCTTCCCTCCCCTAGTCATCACCTAGGAGCCTGTGACTGCAAGAAAAACCACTGGGCCACGTCTAGACTGGCATGATTTTCAGCAAATGCTTTTAACGGAAAAAGTTTTTCTGTTAAAAGCATTTGTGGAAAAGAGCATCTAGATTGGCACGTACGATTTTGCGGAAAAGCATCTTTTTGCGGAAAAGCGTCTGTGCCACTCTAGACGTAGTTTTGCACAAGGAAGCCTTGATCGCCATTTTTGCCATTGGGGCTTTTTTGCGCAAAACTGTTCTCAGCTGTCTACGCTGGCCCTCTTGCGCAAAAGCATTTGCTCAAGAGGTCTTTTTCCCAAACAGGAGAGTCATTGTATTTGCGGAAGAACACTGACAATCTTACATTAGATCGTCAGTGTTCTTGCGCAAATTCAAAGCAGTCAGTGTAGACAGCTGGCAAGTTTTTCCACTAAAGCAACTGCTTTTGCGGAAAAACTTGCCAGTCTAGACGCAGCCCTCGTGTTGAGAAGCACTGGTCTAGTTCATGCTAATTAAAATGTTATAAGAAAAAATCGAGAGATAACTAGTTTGGTATTCACAACACTAAGTTGACATAAAACCTGTTCAAAAGTTGTAGTTATTTAGCTTTCTTCTATTTTATTGCTCTTTAGAAGAGTCAGAATTCCTGAACTCCCCTATATCATTATAAATCTAAAGCAATTCCACTGAAGTCACTAGAGTTGCTCCAGAACTACACCAGTGTATGAGACCAGGGGATTTAATTCTGACCTTCCCAATGTAAAAAAAAAAAAAAAGGGGAGGCACAAATGGAGACTCAGATCCCAGGGTTTGCCCAATACCCACTGGTTTATTGAATTATTAAAAACACTCCAATCTTCCCTCCTACATAACTTTCTCAAAGAGGTTTCAAGCACAGGAAAGAGAGAAGAAATTGGGGTATGTCTACACTACAGCGCTAATTCGAACTAACTTAGTTCGAATTAGTTAATTCGAACTAAGCTAATTCAAACTAACGTATCTAGAACTAAAAACTAGTTCGAATTAGCATTTTGCTAATTCGAACTAGCGCGTCCACATTAAGTGGACCCTGAACTGGGGTTAAGGATGGCCGGAAGCAGTGCCGGCAGGGCATCAGAGGAGGACTTAGAGCGTGGAGATGCTGTCTCAGGCTAGCCGAGGGCTGTGCTTAAAGCGTCCCAACCCCCACCCCAGACAGACAGTTCTCAGGAGTGCTCCGCTTGCAAAGCAGTCCTGGCTTGGATTGCCTGGAGTACCCACACTGGGCACATCACAGCACTCGGCCATCAGACCGGCTGCACTTGCCGCAGGCTGCCATCTGGGGAGAGGGGGCAATTGGGGGGCTGCAGGAGAGCTTCCACCCCCAGAAGCCCGCAGAGCCAGCCCAGTCATCCCCATCGGGGGTGCATACCCCATTCCTCCCTCACCTCCTTCCACTTACCCTTCCCTAGCCCCTCTTTTTGATGTACAAAATAAAGGACAATTGTGTTCAAAAATGGAATCTGTCTTTATTGAACAAAACTGGGAGAGACTGGGAAAAGGAGGTGGGAGAGGGGAAGAGAGAGGCTGAGAGAGGGGAGGGCAACTACAATGATCAGGGGTTGGGAACAGGTCCCATATGAAGAGAGGCTAAAGAGACTGGGACTTTTCAGCTTAGAAAAGAGGAGACGGAGGGGGGACAGGATAGAGGTCTCTAAAAGCAAGAGTTGAGTGGAGACAGTGCATACAGAAAAGTTCTTCATTAGTTCCCATAAAGAAGGACTAGAGGACACCAAAGGAAAGGAATGGGTAGCAGGCTTCAAACTAGTAACAGAAAGTTGTTCTTCACGAAGCAAAGAGTCAACCTGTGGAACTCCTCACTGCAGGAGGCTGTGAAGGCTAGAACTGGAACAGAGTTTAAAGGGAAGTGAGATCAAGTCATGGAGGTTGGGTCCATGGAGTGCTATTAGCCAGGGGTAGGAGTGGTGTCCCTGCCTAAGGTTTGTGGAAGGCTGGAGAGGGATGGCATGAGACAAATGGCTTGGTCACTGTCTTCGGTCCATCCCCTCCAGGGTCCCTAGGGTTGGCCGCTGTCAGCAGACAGGCTACAGGGCTAGATGGACCTTTGGTCTTACCCAGGACGGCCATTGTAAGCTCAGGGCTCAGGGTCGGGGGTCTCAGTGGACCCCCTTCATTCTCTTGCACAGCTGCTCCTGGGTGGCCAGGCTGGCAGCTATCCTTCCCAAGCTGGCCACTTTCCTGTGCCTAGTGCAGAGATCGTGGATGAGGTCCACGATGTCCGCACTAGCCCAGGCGGGTGCCCGCCTCTTGCGGTCCCGGGCAAGCTCCCGGGAGCCACCAGCCTGGTCCCGGGAAGAGGGGGAGGGCTGGGGTCATCGGGTGGGTGGCTCGATCCGTGCCAGGTGCAGGGTCTGCTGGCTGGGTGCTGGCAGGCTTGCAACTGGCATGGGCACTGTAGCCAGCCCGTGCCCCTTTAAGGGGTCCGGGGCCGGGAGGGGGGCAGTAGAGTTTCCCTGGTGTTGGCCAGAGTGGCCACCAGGGAAACCAGGGGAGGGCTAGCCTCCCACTAGTTTGAATTAAGGGGCTACACACCCCTTAATTCGAACTAGCTAGTTTGAACTAGGCTTAATCCTCGTGGAATGAGGATTACCTAGTTCGAACTAAGAGCTCCGTTAGTTTGAATTAAATTCGAACTAACGGAGCGCTAGTGTAGCGCCTATGAAAGTTAGTTCGAACTAACGTCCGTTAGTTCGAACTAACTTTGTAGTGTAGACATACCCTTGGTTCTCTTTAACCTCTGAGGACAGGAGAGAAGCAATGGGCTGAAATTGCAGCAATGAAGGTTTGGGTTGGACATTAGGAAAAACTTCCTAATTGTCATGATGGTTATCTAATAGACTAAATTGCCTTGGAGGAAGGGGGTATCATGGAATCTCCATCACTGGAGATTTTTAAGAGTAGACTAGAAAAAAACACCTGTCAGGGATAATTGAGATAATACTTAGTCCTGTCATGAATGAAGGGCACTGAACTAGATGACCTCTCAAGATCTCTTCTGGCCTTTGATTCATGTGTGAAAGTGTCACATGTTCCTATGCTGGACATTCTTTGTGCTATACAACTTGCTTACAAGACATGGGACTCCGTGCAAATCACACATCTCTGCTTATATGGGGCTCATAGCGACCCAAGGCAGAATCACTTCAAGGGAGCGTGACCACTGTTGTCACTACTATCTCCTTTCTTGGAACTTGTTTTTCCACCCTATAATAAAAGATCCATAGGAGATCTACCAACTGAAACTGTGCTAAATAAACACATCTTCCAGCTCCCCTGACCACTACCTCATCTCAGCCTTTAATGCAATTAAATTCCACTGGTTCCTAAGCAATGTGAAGGTAGCAGCTACTTTCCATGTCTACAGGTTTTCTTTTTGAAAATTTTCTGCAGCCATGGTTCACTGCTACTCCACGAGGCCTTATATCATGTTTTATAGTGGGAGAAAGCAGTGTGGATACAGTATGTGATATATTGGCTACAGCATAATGAATTGTATAATTCAGGTACCAACGCAGTTTCCAGTTATATGAAAGAACGGCGAGGAGTCCTGTAGCACCTTATAGACTAACTGAAGTGTTGGAGCATAAGCTTTCGTGGGCAAAGACCCACTTTGTCAGATGCATGTGACGAAGTGGGTCTTTGCCCACGAAAGCTTATGCTCCAACACTTCAGTTAGTCTATAAGGTGCCACAGGACTCCTCGCCGCTTTTGCAGATTCAGACTAACACGGCTACCCCTCTGATTCAGTTGTATGAATTAGCAGTAATGACATGCAACAAAAATTACAACTGCACTGTGTGACGGGGCATCCCGGCCCTGCACTATAAATCAACCTGTGGGCAGGGCCCAGCTGGCTGAGAGCACCCCTCCCGCATGGCCTTGCCAGGTGAGCCGGACTATAAAAAGCTCTGAGCCATCTCACTTGGGGCTGGACCTGCAGAGCCAGCTCCTGAGTCAGAGGAGTCCATGCAGCTGGAGCCAATGCCACAGCCACTACAACCTCAGTAGCAACTGCTGCAGCCTCAGCTGCCATGACAACCCTGGCCCTGGATACAGGGGAGAGGTACAACCACAGAGAACCACGGGGAGGTAGGAAGCAGCCCAGGGCAGGGAGTGATAGTCCCTGGAGTGCTCAGCTGATTGAGGGGAGAAGCCCCCTTGCTGAGCAAGCAATGGATTGTTCCACTGTCAACAGTGCCCTGGGGGGACCCGGTGGAATGGGAGGGCCTGGGTCCCCCCATCCTCCCCTCCCCCACTGTGGCACTCTGAAGCAGGGGAAGGCTCACAGCCTGAGGACTAGGCTGCAAGGCCGTATTTACCCCAAGAGGGGAGCCTACAAAGACCATGCCACAAGGCCGTATTTACCCCAAGGGGGAGCCTGTAAAGACTGTGCCACAGGGCCACAGATACCCCAGAAGGGGAACTGGATAGAAATTGTGCCACAAGGCCATAGTGACCCCAATGGGGGAACCACGGAAAGACTGAACCACAGCCAGAATGAGGGATATCCCAAACGAGGGGCTGCACCCCTCGACACACTTTAATTACAGTGTAAGTACAAAGTAGTTAATGTATCTGTATTATACAGTGTATCTGACAGCAGAAATCAACAGGTAGTAAAGCCACTATGCTTGATTTGTTAAAACCTGAAGTTTGCAATACTGGAAGCAGAAATTGAAGATGTTGTACCCTGCAAGATGTGAGTAATCCTGAGGGGTTTTCTATGTATATTACTGCCTACAAAATCAGAGGAAATGAAGTCCTTGGATGACAACTGTCATCCAGCTGAGAGCTAGAACACACAGCTGATCGTTAAAATCCCAGCTTCATCAATTTTTATCCAATATGGCTCTCCCAGTAGGGTTGCCAGTGTTCAAACAGTGAGGCACACCATCCTTGTGCACCTCTAATGAAGGCTTCCCTCCCAAAAACTCTCTATAAAAATAACTCCTAAAAAGTATACCTGTTTTTTCTGTGAACACTGTAGCCATAGTTCTGTAAGTCCTGAAAAAGTCTTTTACCCATTCTGTTGTTTAGCTCCAAATCCCCTCAGTCTAAGGACCCAAAGAAACATGTGCACTAAAGCACATGTACTAATTTTGATTTTTTTATCTCTGTCCACACAATATTGTCCATAGATTCATGAGAATGCAGTTTGTTAGAAAAAACTTTGGATCTCATTTACACCAATGTAAATCAGGAATAATTTCATTGAAGTCAGAGGAGTGCATCAGTCAAAGGAGAATCAGCCCTGAAAGTCTACAAATGAGAAATAGTAAAAACTACTATTTTACGACCATAAGCTTCTTAACTTGATGTTTTCCTTCCTCTGCCGCCTCGATCCAGCTTGCCCCTTGCATCTTCATGCAGGATATTTGTCTCACGTTTGAGAGAGGACTTCCTCTATCAATCTCAATGATAAGGTCAATACATGTATACCCTTTTACAAAATAACTCAAAAATGAGATGACACTGTCACATAAAAAGCCATATGTAGGCCTGCAGGGGTTAAATTTGTATTCCTCTAGACCATTCATGAGCCCTGCTGGTAAAAATACCAGGTGTTCTTTATCAGACAGCCTTCTTTAGCTGCAACACCCTATGCTTATTAGCTGAGAATGGGATAAATACCATGATCTCAGTTCTCAGCCCCGTGGGAACACAGAGTGGCATTGGGCCAGTATGCGCACACCCAGTAAACAACTGCAGTATAACAAGTTTAGGAAGTCCCGTGTCTGGTGAGTCTCACCAGGGACTTAGACATTGGAGGGTGCCCTAGATCCCCCAGCTGGAGCCAAGTCCACTGCAGCCTGGTGCGAGGTGACAGGAATGGGACTCCCCATAGAATGAAGGGTTGTAAGTATTTTCAAGTGCCTGTTGCTCGCTTTTATGCATTGCTCTGCCTATGCTTATTGGCGTATTACTTTGCAGTAGCTGTGTAACCATCTGGAAGTATTAGCCTGTAATAGTAGTGAGATTAA
This sequence comes from Pelodiscus sinensis, assembly GCF_052426305.1. Classification (NCBI taxonomy): domain Eukaryota; kingdom Metazoa; phylum Chordata; order Testudines; family Trionychidae; genus Pelodiscus; species Pelodiscus sinensis. The sequence goes on from NC_143057.1 coordinate 92,746,229, forward strand.
TAAAAGCAACTATCCCTTATCAACTCTGTCTTGAAGTGAATCCATAATCCTGTTGGGCCCTGGCCCTGTGAGTTGACAGACACCATGCTCCAATTTGACAGTTACATTTTTAGCTCTCTCTTTCACCTAGACTTTAGGGCACATCTACACAGCAGGCCTAAACTCGAAACAAGCTCCACAACTTGAACTGTGCTAACTGCATAGCTTAAGTTGAGAGCTTATTTTGACTTATAGCACTGTCTACACAGCAGTTATTTCGAGATACAGCACTTTCCCCCTGACTTCCCTTATTCCTCACAGAATGAGGGTTACAGGAGTTGGAGTAAGAAGTCCTCCAGCTCAACAATATTTTGACATTATGTCAAAATAACTGCTTGCGTGTAGACATTGACTATGTTATTTTGGAATAAAGTCAGTTATTACAAAATAACACTGCTGTGTAGACATAGCCTTATTGGCCCATGTATTTTGATCTTCCATTAGCACACATGCAATGGGCATGTTCTAATAGAGAGTTGAATAATTCAAATAGCAGTAAGTTTTCATTCTAACTATTCATAAGCCAGTTGAAAATTGTCAAGTGAGGCAAACATAGGGCTGTACCGAGTGTGAAACAACAGCTAACATGAAGAGATTCAGTCCTGCATGAGGGTATTAGCCATGCCATTCTTTATAACATCAACAAACTTTGGAATAACCAATTATTTCCCCATTGACTACACTGACAGTAACGCTCTGGGTCTTACATGAGGTTTACGTAAAATGAGTTCAGAAATTACTGAGAACAGAGAGGGATATTGTTAAAAGTAGGCAATGTTAGGATGTCGGCACTTTACAAACAGGGTGTCACTTTAAGAAGAGATCCCACTGGACAGAAGAACTAAATAAAGGATAGTGTTTGAAGGTCTTTCCTTTGTGAAATTAAACCCATCAGACTGCCAGTTAATGGAATACAGTACATTTTTGCTGCAGTGCCATCACTGATAACCACTACTGATGGCTTTCACTGGACTAGGTACACAAATACACTCTAGAGGTTACTACTCTACAGAGCAAAACAACAATAGACATTATTTCACTGGTCAGTTATGCTGGGTTTATCACTTGCGTCACTGGAGCAGGACAAAGCAGTCAGAATGGACTGGTGGAGCCAGCACAGTGTTTACAAAGTGCTTTGAAAGGTAGGAGTTCTCTCACTTACACTGGTGCACCTCAGTTCACACCAGTAGCTCCTCCTGATTCCCACTAGGGTAAATGAGAGGAGAATCAGGCCAGTGCTATGTGTGCTAAATATTTTCATTCCTGTAAGATTATCCTACAGGGAGTAGGACAATCAGCAGTACTAACCATCCTCAATTTTCTCATTAGATTACTTGCTTACATAGGTAGGAAGTCTCATGGCTGTAAAAAAAGGGACTGGAAAACCTGAAATTCTAATAATCCCAGTTCTGCCACTGACTAGCTCTACTATTCCCTGAACAAAATCAGTTTTACTGTCTTCAAATGCCTCATTTATAAAGTGGAGATAACACATATTGCCTTACCTCACATTGCCTTACCTCACACGGCTGGTTGGGTGGGTTAATTAGTTTACAGTGCTTTGAAGATGTGAAAGCTAATATGTCTAGAACAGAACAATAAAGAATTGAAAATTGAGCATAAAAATGTATACAACTATGACAGAACTGCACTTCAGTGCCACTGTTACAGCTGTGCCTGTACTGGAGTGAAAAACTGCAGTCCTGAATGTTCTCAATTTCTTTTGTGGGGTGCAAGTTATCAAAGATAAGGCAATGAGTTTAACTAAAATAAATTAACAAATATATTCTTACAGGGTTCAACTCTGGGCTACCTGCTCCTTTTTAATTCAGGTTTTAATTATATTAGATCCATGCACAAGATTAATTTTAAAAACTGATCTCATTAAACTTTGACCTGGCAGTATAGGACTTTGGACGCATTACATACCAACCAACCAGACTCTCTCCCAATACCAAATCATCCCTATTGGCTGGTGCCATGTGAAAGTAGGACCCCACTTCCTCTATTCCTGCCATCTTTAGGAAGGTCAGCTCTTTCAGCAGCCCTTCCCATCAATACTGTGGCTGGCCATAAGCAATAACACAAGAGGAGGGAAAAGACTATTTTACCCATTTTTTCCAGTTAATGCAGGGCCATCCACTATTGAACAACAAAGATATACCAGCACTGCAATTAAAAACCTGCCATTGGCCCTTGCCATTCAGGCTCGGATTGCAGCCTGAGCTGTGGGAGTCTCCCACCTTAGTTCTAGAGCTCAGACTCCATATCAAGCATCTACATCTCAATTAAACAACCCCTTAGCCAGCAGTGGGCTTCTAATCACAGCATAGACTACCCTGAGAGACTGCCTCTCGCACTCAAGAAGCTAGCAGCTCTCTCTTAGCACTGCATACTGAAGAAAATTTGCTTTCATGTGCAAGGGGATTGGCTGAACTTGGAATACACAAATAAATGCACAATTGCATAGTGGAGGTTAAAACCAAGTCTTTGGTTTAAAAGCTTTACTTGGCAAAAAAGGAGTTAATAGTTTATCATTATGACAGTCTCAATAAGCATTCCTTTTGTGATACCCAGATTCTGAGGCTTAAATATTTTCTGCCTTGTAATTTTCAGAAGATTAAAAGTTTTAGTACTGCAGCTGGTTTTTTTCCTCCAAGAATATGTATGGCTTCAGTTATAATACATATGGTAATGCTATATCAGGGTAGCATTATTCACACCACTATAGTTAAACTTGGGTCAGCATTTTCTTTGTAAACTCCTACACTATAGGGTCCATCCACACACATTTCCTTTTAACTGATTTGAAATAGAAAGTCTCATCCCAGTCACTTTTTTGTTTGTTTAAAATCAGGATCTGCCCCCTAATGCTTGTAATCTGATGTCTAATGTTCCAAAGTCTTGTATTTGAAAAGTGTCTAGTGTTTAATTGGCACCGAAATCTTTTCTTGGTCTGAAGCAATAGAACCAATACTTTCACTTGAAATAAAATTGCAGTGTAAGCATGCCTTCACTTTTAAATAACTTGGCTTAAATACTTATGGGAGTGTTACAATTAAAAGAAGTGCCAGGATGTGCTGCATTCTGTGTTCCCCTTTAATCACTGGTATTTGATGGATCTCAGATCTGAATCTCTTTGTGGGGTGGAATTAAAGGCCTGGATCCATTCCAAACCTACCCGTGGGAGTTTAGCTGATATTTCTGGATTGATCAGAAGTATGAAATAGCAGATACTATTGGTGCACCAGAGACTTTCACCCTCATTTAGTAGATTCAGGAGGCTCGGATAGTTTGGATAACACTTCTTGGATCCTAAGACTGGTTTGCTCTGCAACACATTATGTGTAAAAAAGACAAATCATAATAGATGCTTCATTCTTTGTCACATAGGATAGCCTCTTAGACGCTTTTGGGTGACCATTTTATGTAAATGTGTCTGTTATAGTTTCGTTGACACCACTTTGGATCTCATTTGAATGCCTTTAACATTCCTTCTCCAATGTGTATGGTACTGCAGAAAAGCAGCACTAGCAGCATGTATAGATGGGCAAACACAGAAAGACAGCTGATTAACCTAGGTCTAAAAATGACTAAGTGGAAGAGTCAGCAAGCGTACGTGGAGGACAGATCCCCTCCTTATTCTTTATAGGATTGCAACAGTAATCAGTGGGCTTCTCTACAAAATATACATAACCACAGTGAGGGTATGTTTACACTTGCAGACTAATTCTAAATAGGGCTGCAAATGTAGGCATTTGAAATTGCAAATCAAGCCCAGGATCTAAATATCCTGTGCTTGATTTGCATGTTCCCAGCCAGGTGCCATTTTTGAAATTGAGAAGCCCGGAATAACTGCCCACGTCTACACACGGCAGTGAAACGGGCATTCAAAATAAAGCCCTAGTTTGAAATACATGTTATTCCTCCTGCAATGAGGTTTAACAGGTATTTTGAATGAGGGCTTTATTTCTAACACCCGTTTCACTGCCACGTGTAAACGTGGGCAGTTATTCCGGGCTTGTTAATTTAAAAAAAAAATTGCACCCGGCCGGGAACATACAAATCAAGCATGGGATATTTAGTTCCCGGGCTTGATTTGCAATTTCGAATGCCTACATTTGCAGCCCTATTTTGAATTAGGCTGCAAGTGTAGACATACCCTTAGTTATATTTATGTGTAAGAGACAAGATACTGTATACACTGTTTTTTTTTTCCTGGAGAACTTTAAGATTCTATTTTACATAGTATGGAGAAAGTCCCCATTTCAGATAACTAAAAAGCAGAAAATAATTAATTTAAAAATAAGCTCATCTTCCCTCATTTTTCTTCAGAGCACTAACAGAGGCCTTGTTGGCATCTTCACTTGTCAGCTGAAGTCCCTCAGGGGTAACCCCATTGTTCCTCAGGTCTGGCTATGTCTGGGGATTTGTGTAACTAATGTAAATCGGGTGAATGAAGTCAGAGCAAACAGCATATGTCCCGCAGAGTGGTTATGCATTCAGAAAAGCTGAGGCAGCTTGGCAAAAGACCTGCCTGCTGAGCAAACCTCCCTTGGTTGTATTATTTTGAGGTGAGAAGATCCTGTAGGATCTTTTTCTCTTTGGTCCTGGGCTTAAAGGGTCTACATTACTGGGATAGAATCATAGAATAATAGGACTGGAAGGGACCTCGAGAGGTCATCGAGTCCAGCCCCCCGCCCTCAAGGCAGGATCAAGCTCCGTCTACACCATCCCTGACAGATGTCTATCTAACCTGTTCTTAAATATCTCCAGAGAGGGAGATTCCACCACCTCCCTTGGCAATTTATTCCAATATTTGACCACCCTGACAGTTAGGAATTTTTTCCTAATGTCCAATCTAAACCTCCCCTGCTGCACTTTAAGCCCATTACTCCTTGTCCTGTCCTCAGAAACCAAGAGGAACAAATTTTTGCCTTCCTCCTTGTGACACCCTTTTAGATATTTGAAAACCGCTATCATGTCCCCCCTTAATCTTCTTTTTTCCAAACTAAACAAGCCCAGTTCATGAAGCCTGGCTTCATAGGTCATGTTCTCTAGACCTTTAATCATTCTTGTCGCTCTTCTCTGTACCCTTTCCAATTTCTCCACATCTTTCTTGAAATGTGGCGCCCAGAACTGGACACAGTACTCCAGCTGAGGCCTAACTAGTGCAGAATAGAGCGGCAGAATGACTTCACGAGTTTTGCTTACAACACACCTGTTGATACAACCTAGAATCATATTTGCTTTTTTTGCAACAGCATCACACTGTTGACTCATATTCAACTTGTGGTCCACTATGACCCCTAGATCCCTTTCCGCCATGCTCCTTCCTAGACAGTCGCTTCCCATCTTGTATGTATGGAACTGATTGTTCCTTCCCAAGTGGAGCACTTTGCATTTCTCTTTATTAAACCTCATCCTGTTTACCTCTGACCATTTCTCTAACTTGCTAAGGTCATTTTGAATTATGTCCCTATCCTCCAAAGAAGTCGCAACCCCACCCAGTTTGGTGGGATGCTTCCTTTGAGAAGCAGCTGGATGCAGCTCTCATCTGAGCCATCAATGCATTCTAGGCATCAGCCATGGGACACTTACAGGCAGTATTAGGGGATTTTGACATCTGAGGGTTTTGCCTGAACAGTGCTAACATTTTGTTTCAGGCTTTGGATTCAAAGAGAGTTCATTAAAGCCAATGGAATTGTAGAGCAGAAAGCAGCAGAACAATGGAAGGGAGCAAATAAAAGGTGGCCTACAAGAAGCTTGTCCATTTTTTGTACTTCAGACTCGCTCACTAACACGAGCCATTTCCCAACTCCCTCAAGTCAAGCAGTTTGGGCCTGAGTCTCTAATGCTCTGCACCTGTATAGTTGTTAATGCTGTTGCAAGCATATTTCCAGCCACTATTTCCTGGTTTCAAGTCACGATCATTTTCTGCCCATTTTCACAACTAGGTACTTACAGTAAAAAGAGACAAGTTTGACCATCCCCTCTGTCTGGGCAAGCAAGCTTCATGCAGGTGAAATGCCTCCAAACTCAGGGAAAAAGATGTATGTAGAGAAGAGGGAGCATCTCCCTAGCATAATTCTTCTTCTAGGACTTCTTAACAGTAACCTCTTCTGCTGGAGTGAGAGCGAGAGCACAAGGGAGAGAATGAGCGAGAGAGAGCAAGAGCGCGAAGGGAGAGCATGAGAGAGAGCAAGAACGAGAATGAACGAGTGATTCATGGGCAGGGTTTTTCCCACAAAAGCTCATGATACTATTTATACATATAGGCTGCATCTAGATTGGCACGATTTTCCAGAAATGCTTTTAACGGAAAAGATTTCCGTTAAAAGCATTTTCGGAACAGAGCGGCTAGATTGGCACTGACGCTTTTCTGCAAAAGCACTTTTTGCGGAAAAGCATCCATGGCAATCTAGATGTCCTTTCCGCAAAAAAGCCCTGATCGCCATTTTCACAATCGGGGCTTTTTTGCGGAAAACAAATCTGAGCTGTCTACACTGGCCCTTTTGCGCAAAAGCTTTGCGCAAAAGGGACTTTTGCCTGAACGGGAGCAGCATAGTATTTCCGCAAGAAGCACTGATTTCTTACAGTAGGAAGTCAGTGCTTTTGTGGAAATTCAAGCAGCCAGTGTAGACAGCTGGCAAGTTTTTCCAGAAAAGCGGCTGATTTTCCGGAAAAACTGGCCAGTCTAGACACAGCCATATTGTTTAAGCTCTAAGGTGCTACAGGGCTCCTTGTTTTTAAAGTTGACATGGCTACCCCTCTTAGACTTTTCTGCAGGGTCTTCCCTTCACATATTTTGAGGTAAGGACAAGGTGGAAGAACATGGAGCCACAGACCTTCCTCTGGATTTCCATGCAACCATCAGAACACCAATGGGCTGGACAAAGCTTTCTAAATGGGTACATCTACACTGCAACACTATTCCACATCTACACAGCAGGCAGTTATTTCAAAATAGTGTCAAAAGGCTGTCAAGAGGGAGGACTTCTTACTCCGATGCCTGTAACCCTCATTGTATGAGGAATAAGGGAAGTCAGAGGAAGAGTGCTCTATTTCAGAATGAGTGCTGTGTAGATGCTCCCTATTTCGAAATAAGCTAATTCGAAATAAGATACGCAATTGACGTAATTCAATTTGCATAGCTTATTTCAAGTTAATAGGGCAGCTATGACCCAAGTCATGCCCATGACCTGGGGTTACTCTGCAAAACTTTTGTTTTACTTCCCCAAGGATCTTTAAATAAATCCCACCAGACTAGAGTTCTTACAGTATTTGGCTTCTAGATCTAATTTGTTTCTACACAATTGGAAACAAGTCACAGTCCTTGGGCCCAGCACTTCTTTTCAGAAGAGAATCTTCCTCTTCTGTTGGCCACTCCCAGGCCTTTCTTCCTGACTTACAGTATTTCCTTGCTTGAAGAAGCCACTCCTACCTTGCTGGAATCCTTTGCTTGCAGAAGATTCTCCTGCAACCAACAGGCACCTTCTAATCCTGTACAGCTTCCCTGTGCCCCAGTTTTCTCTTCCCCTCTGTCTCTTTATAGGGACCTACCACGCTCCAGAAGGAGCTGTTAACAAGGTGGACAGGACCAGCTCCCTCTTAAAAGATCCAGTCCACCCTGTGAACATACCCAAGAGCACCCTGTAAACAATTCAGTCATCAAATTAGTCTGGCAGGACTGATTTCTAGACTTCCCAGGAAGTCACCTCCTCTACGGTTACAGCATTTTTATGAGCCTTTCTGAAAAGTTATTTTTTAAACTTTGTAAGAGACTTAAGTGGCACCAAAGGTTGTATTTAAAAATAATTCTTTGGAGAAGATATCTTCACATTCCCCTGAAGTACCTGAGACCTCCACCCCACTCCTGTTCTAAATAACACCAGCTGATCACTGCTGTGTGTTATCAGACCACTTAGTAGTTTTCCCGGAACAGAGGATAAATATTTCCCATAAAATTCAGCCTAAACTAATTTGGTTTGCCAACAGGTGAGGAAATGCATTTTTGTTCAAATGACAAGAACATTTTCTGAACAGATTTCCCAGCACCTCACCACTGACACACAGGGATTCTCACAGGCAAAGATGGAATCTTTTTGAAGGAACCCATTTTTTAACCTGCTAGAGACATTATAATCTGGTTGCGGTTTCCTTTTTGGCTGCTACTGAGCAGCTTCAGAGACCTAGCCCACGGAAACAATGATTACTCCTGACACTGCTGCCATTTGGAGGGCGGGGGAAGGAGGAAGCCAGATCTCCACATAAAGGAACAGGTTGTCTTATGCTTCAACGTGAAGGGTGGAGACTGTTTCTGCTCAAATCTGTAATAATGGGAAGCCTTGTTTTCTGCCTAATTCCACTTGGTGGGAATTTTTTTCAGAGCTACACCATAGGTTTTGTTGATGGAGGGGCCAGTTGGATTATAGATTTCTAATGAAAAATAGCAACATTTCAAAAAATATATATCACAATGTTCCATATTCCCTTTTGAATAATGAAAAACAAATGCTTGGTGGGAAAATGGGTCCAACCTTGAGAAACTGCATTTTAGTGTCCGTGGAAATTTTGCAGGCAAACAACTAAGGGAATTGAGATTTTTTTCCTTCTTTTTATTTGAAGAGTAAACAATAGTCCGTTTGCTTATATGAATTTAAAAAGTAGACATTATTAATTGCAGCTTCCCACTTTGTTGAATACAGACCTCAAGTATTATTCCTACTCGTCCAGCAGTCAGGATCTTAAATATATCTCTACATTAATCATAATGTCATCCTGATCTACAAGCACATGGACAGATCTCTGTACTGAGTGTTCTTTTCAGGAAATAAATGTCATCCTATAAACTCTTCAGGAAATAAATGTCATCCTATAAACTCTTCAAATATAATACATTTGTTTCTGGTCTGTTTCACCATTACTCAGTCACAGTAGATATTAAAGATATGGTATGTATTTAAAGGCACATGGAATTAAAATGAAAGCTACTAATTTCTTCTAGCATCTCTCATGGAGGATAACAACAGTGGCTCCCAAGTGGTATAGGTTGATGCCACTTCTGAAGAAAGGAAATCCCGGCAATTCTTGTAAACTACTGTTAATTACCGAGAACGATAAGAAGAAAAAGCCTTTGAGCTAAGTCTGGGATTGATTTCTTCCCAATAATCCCAAAGCGAGAGATCTGCTCCACTTTCCTGTAGAGGACAGCTCAGTTTTTCAAAAGGAATAGAACATTACTCTCCTGTAATGAGCCCTCAAAGATGACAACAGAACATTTTCTGCATTAGAATTTTTTTCCTTGGGGCCTGATCCAAATTCCATTGAAGTTCTAGGATAGATACCCATTGATTTCAGTGAGTTTTGGACAGGCTCTGAGTTATTTTGTCTATAGTAGAAACTTGAAAGTTTTCAAAACAGTGGGCCAGATTCTCCACTATACTGCATCTTATTATCTTATCTATATTGCATATAACACAATTATATTATAATTCTGCACTTATGCTTTTTATTTCTACTTTGCAGCAGTGTAAACTGCATTGAATAAGGTTGGGGTCCTGTGGTAAAAATAGTATATAACAGTGGAATTAAAGATCGTGTCATAATGCATACACACAATGGGGTCAAATTAGGGTTTTGAAATTAAAGTCAAAGTCAAGAAAGCCAAGTATGTTTGTTTTATCATAGTGGATTTTAAAATGTAATTTTACTTGTGTTTGATGTGCTTATCAGACTTGGAGTGGATTGCTGGTCCCTAGGCCTCTGTGCACTCAGGTTTAGTGCTTGCTCTCCAGAGCTCCACTCAATCCCCTCCCCAACCCCAGTCTTCTGACTGATGCAGATAGCTACCCCAGAGAAAGAGCAGTCACCAGGAATATCAGTCCTGCTCTGTGATTCACCACACAGTGAGCTCCAAGGGTGAAACAGCCATAGCTGCATGCAGTCTGCTTCAGTCCTCAGATCACCTGCCATTGCCAAGGAGATCCATAGGCCAGCAGAGGGGAGATGTTGCATTTCCCCGGGGGAGGGGATAAGGGAGGAGAGACTGAAGCATAGGGATTTTTTTGTGGAATGGCTGGAAGTAACTGGGTTTGAAATGTGCCGGGGGTTCAATTTTCCCCTCTCCCATTATGTCTTCCACTTTGTGACCCCCAGATTTTGCAGGCTATAATATAATCACATATAATGTTATATATGCTGACAACTTTCCCTTTCCCACGCCTCACGTTTTTTGAAGTGATACCACTGATATAGCTGAAAGTAAATTGATTTCTGTATGGGTCAGAGTAATGTGTGTGGGGGAGCTGAATTAGCATAAATGGGTATATCTTTCATGCAGCTCATTTAAGAAAAAGAATCTGAGGGCTGCTAAAAAAAATTTCCTGACTTGCTGATATGACTCTATAGCCCATGGAGAAGAACAGAGATATACTGTTCTGAGTTTATTAAAGGGTGTCCAGGTTGAAAAAAGGATAGTCATCAGTGATAAAAGTCCAGTTGCAGGACTGGCAGCCTCCCTACCTCGTTCTAAGTTGCTCCAGTGACATGTCCCTCCAGCTTCTAGGCCAAAGGACAGCCAGCGGGCGATGATGCCTCTGCCCTGATCACCAGTAGAAGCAGCACACAGGACCACTTGACTGTGCCTCCACCTAGGAGATGAAGGACCAGTCACTGCCTGCAATGTGGGCACCACCCGAGCCTGCATTTCACAACCTTAACTCCTACCATACCCCAACCCGCTCCCCAGCCCTGAGCCTGCTCCTGCTCCCAAACTCCCTATGGGAGCCTGCACCCCAACTCCCCTCCTGGGCCACAACTGACTGTCTCTACTGGAGTCCCCTTCCACACTCTGAACCCCGTGGCACCATTCTAGAGCCTTCTTCTGCATCCCAAACCCTTTATCTCAGCTGCACCTCAGAGCCCACATCCCCAGCCCAGAGTCCATACCCTCTCCCATACCTCAGCTGAGATCCCCATCCCAGACAATAAACCCCTCCATCCCATACTGCAACTTCGTTATGCACCCTAAACTCCTGATTCCCAGCCACTCCCCAAAGCTTACACCCCAATGACCCAGCTCAATGAAAATAAATGAGGCTTCAGGAGAGTGAATGACAGAGGAAGGGGGTGTGGAGTAAGCAGGCATGGAGCCTTGGAAAAAGGACAGGCAGTAGATGGGACCCTGGTGAAGGGGTGAAGGAGGGGGCAGGGAAAGGGTGTTCAATTTTGTGAATTTAGAAAGTTGGCACCCCTAATTTACCACCTGAATTCTGAAATAAATTGATTAACATTTTAAAAAGATGATTTTTTTACCTCTTGATTGATTCTTACATCTATTACACTAAAACTCATTACTTGACTGTAATGAGATGAACTAAGCTCTCACTCTTTTCTGGTTAAAGCCCTGATGTGCCCAGTAAAGAGGCTCAAGACCTTAATGTGCTTTAATGTGATCATTCTTTGTAGTGAAAAGTTTATGGTTGGTCCACCATTCTAATGCGAAACATTCTGAAAAGTCCTGGGGGGAGGGGGAGTGGTGCATGATGGAAACATGGTGGTTGAAGTATAGCTATTTTCTTGCTAAAGCTGGGGAAAACTCCACTGACTGATGGGCAGCATATGCTGCTTTCAGTCCTTGAGAGCTTCATCAAGTCACAGGAGGGACGAAAGTGAAAATTATTATCCATCCTTGATACAGTGTTTAATTCCTTTTCTGTGACCTCAGTTAATAGCCAATTTAACCTTTTCAGGAAAGACGCTAAATTAGAATTCCACAAGCAGGTTAGCCTACATACAGTTTCTTATCGTACAATTAAAAGAGAAAGAAATGCAGCTTGACTGGCATATGCTAGGTCAATATTTGCTATGTTAACTCTTATTAAAAATGCCACTGACTTACCACATAGCATCCATTTATTAGTGTTGTGCTGCCATTGCAAAGAGGAGTCTTGCCCTACCTTAAGTCATCTGACATTTCTTCTGGACTCCCAGGGGTTCAGGCTCAGTGAGCAGAAAAATAAACACAAAGCACACTTGACTGAGCTGAGAGCATCAGCCATGTATCCTGTGATGTCTATATTTCCTCACTGTATTTCATTGAAGGATATGGATGTTGTGAATATCAGCCCATAATAGCCTGAGAAAGATACATGGCCATACAAGAAGTGTTACCCCTTTTTAAATACATGATAGTCAAAGCTCAGGTCCCTGCAGGTGGTTTCAATTAAGAGAGGAAATGAATGATGGTACCAGGTGTTCCCTGTGCATTCCTCGGGGATATCCCTATCAAAATGCAAACTACACAGCTGTGTGGGGCAACAAAAATTTTGGGTAATCAAATTTCATAGTGCCCTAGAAGCTCCATAGCAGCTTTGGTGGCCAGCCCCATCCTGCATCTGGTCCTCCCACGAGCTGTGCCCAGGTGCCTCTTACCAGGTGATGGCAGGCAGTGTGAGCCCGTGAACCAGAGGACTCCGGAGAAGCAGCGGGTGGCTGTGCTGCTGGCCTGAGAGAAGCAGCATTTTCCACTTCTGCCTGCTGCTCCTCCTGAATTGTCATGCTGCACACTTCCACCTCCCTCCTGCCTGCTCCCCTGAGGCTACAGGTGAGCCTTCCTGCCCTGTGTGCTCTTGTGCCTCACAGCTTCTGCCCCCACAATCTTCCTGCAGTGGGGCAGGCCTCCCCCTGCCCCAAGGAGTTTTCCCCATAGGGTGGGTGCAGGTGCTGGGCTGTGTAGGGCACCAGCGTTGCTAGGGATGGCCCTGGCAGCCCTGTTTATTTACAGAGAATACACAGAGCCCAGTTTCCTTGAATGCAGAAGGAATCAAACAACAAGAGACAATTTCTTTGCTCATAACTCCAAGCTTTTGTCAGCTAGCTCTCAGGCCTTGTTCCAGCAGGTGGGATTGGTCCTGCCTTGGGCAGGGGGCTGGACTTGTGACCTCCTGAGGTCTCTTCCAGCTCTATGATTCAGTGTCCTCACTGCTTCCCGCTCAGCATCTCTGGTTTTCTGCATGCACAGAGGCTTTGTCCATACTGCAATACAATACACCTAGCTGGCCCATGTCAGCTGACTCAGGCTTTGGCTCTATGGCTATAAAATTGTAGTGTGGATGTTGAGGCTTAGATTGGAGCCAGACTCTGGGACCCTCTGGGCCAAGACTGAACATCTGCACCGCAATTTCTCAGCCAGCAACCTGAGGGTACATCTAAACTACAAAGGAGATCAAAGCTGCCACTGTCGATCTTCCAGGGTTCAAATAAGTGGGTCTAGTGAAGACGCTAATTTATACTGCAAGAGGTGCTCTGGTTGATACTGGTAATCCTGCTTTAATGAAGAGTAAGGGAAGATGAAGGGAGAGTGTGCTCCCTTTGACTTCCTGCAGTGTGGACAGAACCAAAAGTCGAGTTAAAGTATTTCGACTTCAGCTACACAATGAACATAGCGGAAATTGTGTACTTTAATTTAACCTTCATTATCCCGTAGTGTAGAAATACACTGAAACCTGTGAGCACGAGTCACCTGACACATGGGTTTTATTGCAGTGTGGACATAGCCCTGGACAACATAACACATGTACTCTGGGTTTGAAGGGTGACATGTGCCTGTGCTGGAAGTGGAAGTCTGTTATTTTTGCAACTATCTGGTGTCTTAAAGGAGCTTAGTGGCTTCTTAAAATGATGGGGAATGGGAGGCAGGAGGGAGTGGTTACACCCACCCAGTTTCAAAGAGTTTTAACCCAGCCCATAACAGCATTCTGTTGTGCCAACAATCATCCTAGGTCTCCTCCCCATCTCTGCTAGGAAGCTGTTTTGGGGGAAATGAGAAGATTTCCTCAAAAGATGCTTTTCCTTTGCTTGTCACAATGGAGAGAAAGGAGAGAAGGCCCCTTTGTTGGGGAAGGACAGCAACTTGTCTTCACTTTCAAGGCCTCTCATATCCTAACCTCACTCCTACCATTTTTCATTTAGTTTTGTAATGCCAACAAACTCAATAGCAATTAGGCTGCGGGTGTGCTGAGACCACTGCTCAGCATGTTAAACAATATTATGTCATTGTTTCTTTGCACTCGTCCATCTGTCACATGCTTAGATTGCTCTTTTTGTTCTACGTTTGTATAGTACCTGGTACAACAAGGGTAACAGTCCATGACTGGGGCCCCTAGCTGCTATGGTAAAGACAAATAATAAATAAGATAGAAAAAGAAAATACGAGCTTGCTCAGATCCTTAAAAAACATTAAAAAATAAATAAATCAACCCATAGGAGAGAATGAGGGTATGAGGCACCCAAATGAAACTGCTATCTAAGGCCCCCTTCCTGGTTGTAGCTGAAGTGTCTCAAGCTTTACTGTAGTTTTCCAATCACAACAGCTCTGTGAGGTAGAGAAATGCTATTATCTCTTTTTTACAGTTTGGAACTCTGGGACAAAAGCACAGGTTCACAAAACATTCAGGCAGCTGACTTCCATTGAAATCAAGGGAGAGTAGGAGCCTAAATACCTTGTAGATCTGGGCTTGGGAGATTTGGTGTCAGCTTTTCAAAGCAGTTGAACAAAAGGTGCAGCTAAGCGCACCGTATAATTTTAAAAAATGCTGGGATTGCAGGAGAGGATTACTATAGTTATTGTACATTTCCTATTATAACAAATCCTTCACAAGTATACAGATGCAATGAATTCGGTTAAACAATATACATGTAGCAAAGGAAACAAAACTCAAGATTTTCTTCTCCAAAATGTGGTCTTTTGGCACTTGAATTCAAGTCCTGATTTTGCAGAACCCACATTGACCACTGAAAAAGTTTTTATAATGAAAAATTCCCAACTGCCTAACAGGATTGATGCTAAGTGACAGACTAAGGATAGGCAAAGCAATTTCATTATATATTGCACACCTTCCCACCACAGGGAAGTATCAGTTGTTTCCTTTGGTTGTATTGTATTTGTAGTCATTTACAGTTTTGCAGTTGGTGTGTAATTCTCCTTTTACCTGGATACAAGCCCTAGAGAACTACAGACACTAAAAACCTGAAAACAACAGATGGTGTCAAACTACAAATGTTATTCCAGCAATTCCATAGTTTTTCTGCACAGCTGCAATTTCGGTATTCAATTTTTCAATTGAAATTAGGCAATTTTTCCACAGTGGCTTTTTAAAACAAATATAGTCTCTAGAGTTATATTTAATGCATCATCTTCATGATGAACTTCCCTAGTTTTGTTAATGAAGGTGTTTCATCAAAGGCAGCAATTTTATAAAGACCAAAGTTTAAAGCTGTTCCAAGTAAGCTTACCCCCTTCCCACATGTATTTATTACAAACACGCTACAAGTATTTTCTATTTAAAAACTTTCATGTGTCCATCTGGAAAATCAGCCAGGAGATGGCAAACCAACAAAGGCACTTTACGAAGTCAATTCAAAATATAATGCTTGAAACACAAGAGATGCCTAAGTACTAGAGAGAAACTAAATCAACAGCAATATGTTTTTTTCTAAAGAACAAGAAAATATGTTGAGATTCTGTAGTCACTTTATGGGGAGACTTGGTAGCCATAACAGAGACACATACTATAGAATATAGTATAGTGATGTAAGGCTGGGTGGATTTGTTGTGTAGGGTGGGGTATTATTGTGGCACTCCAGGTAGAAACACTTCCACATCACTTATCTACAAGATACAAGGCATCTTTGATGCAGTTTTGCAGGCCAGTACTTCAGTTGGATCCATGTGGGCTAGCCCATGTGCATTGACTTCTAGAGGGAGCCACCCATATGAATCCAAATGTAAGAGCAGGTTTTTGTAGCTGCACAAATTTAGTTAGTCTTTCAGGGAATGTCCATAGAAGACAAGATATTCAAATCTGTTCTGTCAGTGTCTTTAGCATTCATTCCCCCAAGAATACTGGGTTATCATTCTTGTTCTTTTGGTGACCCTGAATAGGATTTGTGTTACAGAACAGGCCTATACTGTTCCGTAAGTTCACAGCTTGAACTCAGGCCAAAGCATACCCTCCATCCCTTTGAAATGCATACTAATTACTCTAACACAGGGTCCTATGGAGGCACAGGGTCTGAGCTTCAGTCAAGGTGGATTCAAGCCCTATTACTTTGCAATGTAGAAACAGCCTCACTGGACTCATGCTTTGGGAATCCCTCAAAAGTATCCCACAATCCCATGGCCCTACTTTCCTTGTCCTCTGGACAGTAAAGATTTGCCACATTAGCACTTAGTTCATTGTTCAGTGTTGCTCAGAGCAACCACATTTTGAAAAGGTGCTAGGAAGTCTGGGACATGGGCAAGTAATGCTGTATCCTCAAATTGGGACCCAGGATTCAACAATTCCAAACCTGGTGATACAAATGGGTATAGGTGCTAACACCCTAGTTTAACAAACTTAAGGGCTGCTAACTTGAATTCAAGTAACCTAGAGGATGTGGGTACTCTGTAATAAAATACCCATGGCTGGCATGGTTTGACTGACTAAGTCTTGCAGGATTCCAGCTACAGGGCTGTAAAATTGTAGCGCAGAAATTCAGATTCTGGATGGAGCCCAAGCTTTGGGACCCTCCCAGCCTTGCAAGGTTACAGAGCCCAGGCTCCAGCTTGAACCCAAACATCTACACTGCAAGTTTCCAGCCCCACAATCTGGAGTTAGCTGACCTGTGCCAGCTGCCAGTGTTTTATTGCAGTGTAAATGTCAGTGACACTACAACTAAGAGCAGGTCTCAACATCTCAACAAGCTACATGTTAGAAAGTCCCTCGAAGGTGGAAGGGGCCAGCCCAAATCTATTAACTTCCTCTGGGGCTTAGGATTTGTAAATCATGCAGGGCTACCTGAAAATATATCACCTACTGACTCCAATTGTTCTTACACAAATCAAGCATGTGCTTAAGTACTTTACTGAATCAGGGTTTTAATTCAAGTCCTAGAAGCCTGCCTTTTCAGAAAAGAAAATGTTCACTTCTGCTTCTCCCACTCCATGTGCATTGTTTAGATGACTTCATTATATCTGTCTGCATGAGAAGATGGATGCGTTCTGGTAAGAGGTGTACAATACCTATAGCAAACCCCATTCCCTCAGGTGGTAGGAGACCAAGATAAATTCCTGCTCCACCAGAAACATTCCATGGGACCCTGGACAAGTCATTAATGGCTAAATTTTTAAAGGGTACCTAAGCACCTTAGGTGCCTACCTGCAGCCTTGTAGTATTTTGAAAAGTCTAATTTTGAAAAATATCCTGGATTGAAGTATCACTAGAGGAGGTTTTGGAACAAACTGAAAAACTTAACAGTACCAAATCACTGGGACCGGATGGCATTCTCCCCAGGGTTCTGAAAGAACTCAAATGTGAAATTGCAGAAGTATTAACTATAGTTTGTAACTTAGCCTTTAAATCAGCTTCTGTACCCAAGGACTGGAAGACAGCTAACATAGAGCCAATATTTAAAAAGGGCTCTAGAGACGACCCCAGCAATTACAGACCGGTAAGTCTAATGTCAGTGCTGGTCAAATTAGTTGAAACAATAGTAAAGAATAAAATTGTCAGACAGGTAGAAGAATATAATTTGTTGGGCAAAACTCAATATGGTTTCTGTAAAGGGATATCATGTCTTACTAATCTATTAGAGTTCTGTGATGGGGTTAACAAACATGCGGACAAGGGGGATCCAGTAGATATAGTATACTTAGATTTCCAGAAAGCCTTTGACAAGGTCCCTCACCAAAGGCTCTTGTGTAAATTAGGTTATCATGGGATAAAAGGGAAGATCCTTTCATGGATTGAGAACTGGTTGAGACAGGAAAAAAAGGGTAGGAATAAATGGCAAATTTTCAGATTGGAGGTGGGTAACTGGTGGTGTTTCCCAAGGGTCAGTCCTAGGACCAATCCTATTCAACTTATTCATAAATGATCTAGAGAAAGGAGTAAGCAGTGAGGTGTCAAAGTTTGCAGATGATACAAAACTGTTCAAGATAGTCAAGACAGAAGCAGACTGTGAAAAACTTCAAAAAGATCTCAAACTGAGTGATTGGGCAACAAAATGGCAAATGAAATTTAATATGGATAAGTCATGCACATTGGAAAAAATAACGCCAACTAAACATACAATATGATGGGGGCTAATTTACCTACTACTAATCAGGAAAGAAATCTTGGAGTTATCATGGATAGTTCTCTGAAAACATCCATGCAGTGTGCGCGGCAGTCAAAAAAGCAAATAGGATGTTAGGAATTATTTAAAAAGGGATAGAAAATAAAAAGAAGAATATCTTACTGCCCCTATATAAGACTATGGTACACCCACATCTTGAATACGGTGTACAGATGTGGTCTCCTCACCTCAAAAAAAGATATTTTAGCATTAGAAAAGGCTCAGAAAAGGGCAACTAAAATGATTAGCGGTTTGGAACGGGTCCCATATGAGGAGAGGCTAAAGAGACTGGTACTCTTCAGTTTAGAAAAGAGGCAATGGAGGGGGATATGATAGAGGTATGAGTGGTGTGGAGAGGGTGAATAAATAAAAGTGATTTACTTTTCCCATAATAGAAGAACTAGAGGACACCAAATGCAATTAATGGGTTGTAGGTTTAAAACTAATAAAAAAAAGTTCTTCACACAGCGCACAGTCAACCTGTGGAACTCCTTGCAGAGGAGGCTGTGAAGGCTAGAACTATAACAGACTTTTAAAAAGAGCTAGATAAATTCATGGAGGTTAGGTCCATAAAAGGCTATTAGCCAGGGGATAGAAATGGTGTCCCTGGCCTCTGTCTGTCAAAGGCTGGAGATGGATGGCAGGAGACAAATCGCTTGATCATTGTCTTCAGTCCACCCCCTCTGGGGCAGCTGGCACTGGCCACTGTCAGCAGACAGGATACTGGGCTAGATGGACCTTTGGTCTGACCAGTATGGCCATTCTTATGTTCTCATGTAAGTGATTAAATAGCTATGAAAATCTAGCCCTTAGGAAATAGCGGGACAGAGAAACTACCTGTAAAGTAGTGATAATAGCACTTTGCAGCCAATTTTTGGCATATTAAAAAAAGAATGAAAATGAATATATTTTCACTGTTTCACCCGGCTGCATCCTCCACCCAGCCCAGGGCTTGGGGGACCCGGTGCTGCACAGGCACTCCGGGAGCAGGAGCAGTCTGGGGGTAGGGTATCTGGCTAGGAAGGAGAGTGAAGGAGGTGTAAGGTTGCCAGGTGTCCGGTTTTGTTTGTCCGCTATTTGAGGCTTCTGTCCGGGAAACAAACTGAGAAAATACCGGCTATATAAAATGTCTGGTATTTTCTCATTAGTTAAGTTTTATTAATTATTATCAGGGCTCAACAAACCGGTGAATCTACTCGCACATGGCAAGTAGATTTCAGCCAGTCACTCCATGCGCCCCATTCACTGGCGCTTTGTGCATGCGCAGTGCCAGTCTGGTGTATACGCAGTGCAGGGCTGGCGAGTAGCTCTCGCCTGGGTTTGTCAATCCCTGATTATTATTATTATTATTATTATTATTATTAGGTGTATCAATTTGTAGTTGCCAACTGCCTGGCTGGTAAATGTGCTCAGGCTGCATGAGTGTGTCTACCAGCCAGACAGTTCGCAACCACTCGAGGGGGCATGTGAGGGAGAGGAGGGCAAAATGGAATCCCCGGGGCCAGATTCACTTGTGCTTCGCCGGGACAGTGGCCAGAGATCTGCATGCACTCAGGTCAGTCCCGCTCCCCAACGGCCGATTTGCTCCCTCCCGCTGCCCCTCCAGCCAGCTGGTTCTCCCCCACTTCCCCTCCCAATCTCCCCCAGCCAGCCCCACTGCCCCCGACCTTGCACCCCCTGGCAGCCCTGCTTCCTCAGGCGCCTGATATCCTCCAGCCAGCCCCGCTGCCCCTGTCCAGCCCTGCTTCCAGCGGCCGGTTCTCCCCATCCCCCCCATCCAGCCCCCCTACCCTCAACCTCGTGTCCCCCCTCCTGGCAGCTTAGCTTCCGCAGGCCCCCCGATTTCCCCTGACTAGACCCGCTGCCCCTGACAACCCCCACAACTAGCCCTGCTCCCCCAACCCCTCCCAGCTGGTCAGTTCTCCCCGATCTCCCCTGGCCAGCCCCACTGCCCCCAACCCTGCCCCCCTCCAGCAAGCCCTGCTTCCAGTGGCTGGCTCCCCCCCATCTTCCCAGCCAGCCACACTGCCCCCATGCAGCACTGCTTCTGGTGGCCTGTTCTCTCTTCCTCCTCCTCCCAACCTCCTCTGGCCAGACCTGCTACCCCCAACCACCGCACCCCTCCAGCCCTTCTTCCCAGTGGTCGTCCCCCCGACATCTGAGATCAAGTGTGTCTGGCATTTTTTTTCAACTCATCTAGTAACCCTATTTACACCTCTGCCGGGAGCCCAGAACAT
This sequence comes from Pelodiscus sinensis, assembly GCF_052426305.1. NCBI lineage: Eukaryota > Metazoa > Chordata > Testudines > Trionychidae > Pelodiscus > Pelodiscus sinensis. Next base: position 92,766,664 of record NC_143057.1, read on the forward strand.
CTGGCTGCAGACTCTGCCCAGCCTGGCTGAGGATTTGGGGGACCTGGTGCCACACGGGCACTCTGGGAGCCCGGAACACCCTGGCAGCCATGCTGAGGCCCAGTATTTTTTTCCCATGGCCCGGCCCCGGGCCGTGGCCCCTAGTTTGGGAAATGCTGCTATAGTAGATTGTTAATTTCTCATTTAATAAATCCAAATGAGTAACCCTGGGGTGGTGTCCAGTGAAATTTGGGTAACATGAACCTGATTTAGCCAAGTGACTTCAGCTGCCTGACATGACTGCTCATTTTCTCCATCTGGGTAGACAAGCTAAGTACATCACATTTTGGAGTTGGACCCTTTTTCCCTTATACAGCGCTGTCAGAGGGAGACTGGCCCTTTAAGTAAAATAGCATCTTTGTGAGGGGGTCACTCACCACCGTAGCGGGGGTCCATCATCTGTCCCCGGAATCAGTCCATTCCGCCCGCACAGGCCTCCGCTCACGTGGCGTTTCCCCTCTGGAATCTTCTGGTCGCGTTGCTCTCTTCGTCACACTGCCCTCCGGCAGTGCCCAAGTCACTTGCTCTGAGCCCCCCTTCCGGGGGTTTGGTGTCTCTCCAGCAGGCCTGTCCGCAGGCCTAGCAGGCTGGTCGGTTGGCTGTCCGAGCGCCCTGGCCCAGCCTAACTCTCTAGCCCTGCCCTAGCTCCAGAGAGCGTCCTGCTTCCTCGGCAGCCAGGCTCACACTGCCTTGGCTGAAGCAGCCCTTCCCTTTTATAGCCCCCAGCTGGGCCTTAATTGGCCAACCCCGCCCAGCTGGGCTGAACTCCCCGGGTCTGCTCCAGGCTGGGGTTTGGCTCTTAAGGGGCCAGTACAGGGCAGCTGCCCTGTTACAATCTTCTAGCTATCTTATGTAATCTATTTTATTTGGGTGCAAACTAGAAGGTCTATCAGAATGAAGGATAGATCTGGGAAGGACACAGCAAGAAGTTTCAGAGCCCATTAAAGAAGAGGGGACATTTCTTTATTTGTTAATGTGATATGTGACAAGAAATTAATTTTTCACATACCAATTTGTTAATTTTTTGTTGATGGCATTGCAGCAGATAACCTATTTTTCAATGAATATTGCATAAATATTTTATGCAATTTCCAATACAGGTTTAAGACAGGACTAAGGGATTAAAGCTACTTCTTAATTAGCAAGAATTGTCTATTACAGAAATCAAGCCAGGAACCATAGCAGGTTCATATGATTTGATTGCTTCATCCAAAGAGGTAATTAACAAAATTACCAGAGCACATTTCAATTTTTTCCATAACTGGCAAGAGAAAGAAGTTAATGCAATAGGATTCAAGTGATTCTTTTGCACTTTTGCAGAGGAAACATTACACTACGTGAACATACACATTGATAGCACACGTATGGGTCCTGATTCTCAAGTCACAATATGGATATAAAATGTGAGTAACTCCAGTACAGTCTAAGGAGTTACTGCAGTTTTACATCAGTGTAAAGTAAGAGTATAAGGCAGTCTTTAGTGTATAGAAGCTAAATCCCTGACCCTTGTCCTACATTGTGAGTTCTACAAGTAGAATATAGTTCCCATTAAAGTCACTGGTGATGCCCAAAGTCACATCTGTCCTGTGTAGGTAATACAGAAGATTGTGCTTTGTCATTTATGTAAGTCCAGTCCTATGACATCTTTCCAATCTGTGCAGATTGTATAAAATATTTTGTCTTGTTCGAGTAGGGAGATACATTTCTTGATATAGTATTTCAAAACATTTCTTGATAAATATAGTATTTCAAAACAAAAAATAAGATAAAGCTGCTAGTAAATTAAAGTGTGCTTCACCTGAGTCACTTTTTTCAGTTTCTGTATGGAACAATAAAAGAGCACCCATCCCTAGCTCTAGGTGCACTCTACAATGTATGTTCTATGTTTTCCAAAGGGAACTATCACAGAACAGATTAAAATCTAAAATTGAAAGTAATTGACCCCAGTATCCATTTTAACTAGGCAGTTGGAGTTCAGCATGACAGCCTACATTTTTGATCAGCAGTTGCAATTATCAACATGTCATATTCATTTCTCTCTTATAATGAGATGTGAGATTGATTCACAGATGCAGAAATTCCAAGGCCAGAAGAAACCACTGTGATCATCTAATCTGTTCTCATAGACTCATAGACTCATAGACTCATAGACTTTAAGGTCAGAAGGGACCATTATGATCATCTAGTCTGACCCCCTGCACAGTGCAGGCCACAGAATCTCGCCCACCCCTCTTAGAATAATCCTCTCACCTATGTCTCAGATATTGAAGCCTTCCAATACTTTGAAGGCCCCAACATGCAGAGAGTCCTTCAGCTGTGATCTGTGCCCAATGCTACAGAGGAAGGCGAAAAACCTCCAGGGCCTCTGCCAATCTACCCTGGAGGAAAATTCCTTCCTGACCCCAAATATGGCGATCAGTTAAACCCTGAGCATGTGGGCAAGACTCACCAGCCAGACACCCAGAAAGTTCCCTATAGCAACTCCTATCATCCCTCCATTGACCTATTTCCAACTGGAAATGAATGGTCAATTAGTTACCAAGATCATGTTATTTCATCCAACCATCCCCTTATAGAATCAGAACTGGAAGAGACCTCAGAAGGTCGTCAAGTCCAGCCCTCCGCTCTAGGCAGGACCAATCCCATCTAAATCAACCCGGCCAGGGCTTTGTCAAGCCGAAACTTAAACACCTCTAGGGATGGAGACTCCACTACTTCCCTAGGTAACCCATTCCAATGCTTCACTACCCTCCTAGTAAAATAGTTTTTCCTAATATCCAATCTGGACCTCTCCCACCACAACTTGAGACCATTGCTCCTTGTTCTGCCATCTGTCACTACTGAGAACAGCCTCTCTCCATCCTCTTTGGAACCTCCCTTCAGGAAGTTGAAGGCTGCTATCAAGTCCCCCCTCACTCTTCGCTTCTGCAGACTAAACAGACCCAAGTCCCTCAGCCTCTCCTCGTAGGTCATATGCTCCAGACCCCTAATCATTTTGGTTGCCCTCCGCTGGACCCTCTCCAATGCGTCCGCATCCTTTTTGTAGTGGGGGGCCCAGAACTGGACACAGTACTCCAGATGTGGCCTCACCAAAGCCGAATAAAGGGGGATAATGACATCTCTGGATCTGCTGGCAATGCTCCTCTTAATGCATCCTAATATGCCATTAGCCTTCTTGGCTACAAGGGCACACTGTTGACTCATATCTAGCTTCTCATCCACTGTAACCCCCAGGTCCTTTTCTGCAGAACTACTACTTAACTGGTTGGTCCCCAGCCTGTAACTATGCTTGGGATTCTTCCGTCCCAAGTGCAGGACTCTACACTTGTCTTTGTTGAATCTCATGAGATTTCTAGTGGCCCAATCCTCCAATTTGTCTAAGTCACTCTGGACCCTATCTCTGCCCTTAAGCGTATCTACCTCTCCCCCTAGCTTAGTGTCATCTGCAAACTTGCTGAGGGTGCAATCTATCCCCTCATCCAGGTCATTAATAAAGATATTGAACAAAACCGGTCCTAGAACAGAACCTTGGGGCACTCCACTAGAAACCGACCGCCATCCTGACATCGAACCGTTGATCACTACCCGCTGGGCCCGGCCTTCTAGCCATCTGTCTATCCATCTTACCGTCCATTTATCCAATCCGCATTCCCTTAACTTGCTGGCAAGAATATCGTGGGAGACCGTATCAAAAGCCTTGCTAAAGTCAAGGTACACAACATCCACTGACTTTCCCATGTCCACTGAGCCAGTTACCTCATCATAGAAGCCAATCAGATTGGTCAAGCACGACTTGCCCTTTGTGAATCCATGCTGACTATTCCTGATCACTTTCCTCTCATTCAAGTGTCTCAAAATGGATTCCTTTAGGATCCCTTCCATGATTTTTCCAGGAACCGAGGTAAGACTGACCGGCCTATAGTTCCCTGGATCGTCCTTCTTCCCTTTTTTAAAGATGGGCACTACATTTGCCCTTTTCCAATCATCCGGGATTTCGCCCGATCTCCACGACTTTTCAAAGATAATGGCCAAAGGCTCCTCAATGACATTTGCCAACTCCTTCAGTACCCTTGGGTGCATTAAGTCTGGACCCATGGATTTGTGTACGTTTAGTTTTTCTAAATAGTTCCTAACCTGTTCTTTACCCACCAAGGGCTGTCCATCTTCTTCCCATCTTGCGTCGCTTAGCACAGAAGTCCAGGAGCTGACCTTGTCCGTGAATACAGAGGCAAAGAAAGCATTGAGTACTTCAGCTTTCCCTACATCCTCTGTCACTAGGTTACCTCCTTCATCCATTAGGGACTGCACACCCTCTCTGATCACCTTCTTTTTGTTGACATGCCTGTAGAAACCTTTCTTGTTATCCTTCACATCCTTAGCCAGTCGCAACTCCATTTGCGCTTTCGCCTTCCTGATAACCCCCCGGCATTCTCGAACTATACATTTAAGCTCCTCCCTAGTCATTTGTCCAAGTTTCCACTTTCTGTAAGCTTCCTTTTTGTGCTTAGGTACACCAAGGATTTCCCCTGTAAGCCAATCCGGTCTCCTACCATGTTTGCCTCTCTTGCTACGTGTCGGGATGGTTTCTTTCTGTGCCTTCAATAAGGCTTCTTTAAAATACTGCCAGCTGTCCTGGACTCCTTTCCCCTTCATGTTAACATCCCAGGGGATTCTTTCCATCAGATCTCTGAGGGAGTCAAAATCTGCTTTTTTGAAGTCCAAGGTGTTTATTTTACTACTCTCTTTCCTTCCTTTGGTCAGGATCCTGAAATCTACCAACTCATGATCACTGCTTCCCAGGTTGTCACCCACCTCTACGTCCCCTATTAGTTCCTCCCTGTTTGTGAGGAGAAGGTCAAGCTGCGCACGGCCCCTGGTCGGATCCTTCAGCACTTGTACCAAGAAGTTATCCCCAACATTCTCCAAAAACTTCCTGGATTGCCTGTGTACTGCTGTATTGGTTTCCCAACAGATGTCAGGGTGATTAAAGTCCCCCATGAGAACCAGGGCCTGCGATCTGGAAGCTTCGCTCAGTTGTTCGAAGAAAGCCTCATCTACCTCATCCACCTGGTTCGGTGGCCTGTAGCAGACACCAACCACAACATCACTGCTGTTTGCTCCTTTAAACCTGACCCATAGACTTTCAACAAGTTTTTCTCCCTCTTTATACTGGAGTTCAGAGCAATCATAGTGCTCTCTTACATATAGTGCAACTCCTCCTCCTTTTCTCCCCTGCCTATTCTTCCTGAACAATCTATACCCTTCCATGACAGCGCTCCAGTCATGCGAGTCATCCCACCAAGTCTCTGTTATCCCAATTAAATCATATTTCTTGGCCTGGGCCAGGGCCTCCAGCTCTTCCTGCTTGTTGCCCAGGCAACACACTCATGTGTAACACACTAGATAATTCATCCTGGGTTGCTCAGGTCCTTCACTCAAATAATTTTTGTTTTTCTTCATTTAAATCATTGTTCTGGGATGGGATGGGGATGAGGGGTTCAGTATGCTTCCTGCCTTGGGGAGAGAGAGGGCAATCCCAGCCCCCTCTCCCCACAGCAGCTTGGGACCCAGTGAGAAGTGCCTGTCCACGACCGCTACAGCTGCAATGAGCACAGCCGGGGGAGGGATGCATGTCCCCCAGCTTGGGGACAAAAATACAGATAAACTCTGTGAAATATATAGTAGATAGCAGTCTGTTTCTTCACTTCTGCCCCCTGCTGGCCTTGTCCCCATCTCTAGTCCCTTGCTGCCCCACATGGTCATTCTGCAGTATAACTGTCTCGTACGAGACCCTTCCCCTCACCATTTAATGAGAAGTAACCCATTCCAGGCACATCCCATTGTTCTCGCACACCCAACCGTGAGTTTGCTTTAAGTATGATCAGAGGAAACTGCGTACCAAATGTGGTGGTCCTAGCTCTTACCGTTTAGAGGAGTTCTAGAACAAATGGACTCACAGATTAATAAACATTCCTAAAATATATAGCAAAAAGGCATGGAACCATCCCCAAATGATACCTAGCACACTGGATGTTTTCCTAAAACTTATCTTGATTTAAAAATTTTCAGGTAAAGAATCCAACACAACCCTTAGTATTTTGTTCCAACAGTTAGTACACTCACCATTAAAAATATAGGTCTTAATTCCAGTATGCATTTGTCCATAGTCAACTTCCAGCCATTGGATTGGATTGTACCTTTCTCTGCTATGCTAGAGGCTGACTGGCTAAGTGGCAGTTCTGCAGAAAAGGACTCAGGGATTACAGTGGAGGAGAATCTGGATGAGAGTCAGTGTGCCCTTGTTGCCAAGAGGACTAACAGCATATTGGGCAGCACTAATAGAAGCATTGCCAGCAAATCAATGGAAGTGATTATTCCCCTCTAGTCAGCACTGGTGAAGCCACATTCCGAGTATTGTATCCAGTCCTGTCCTCCCCTCCCCCCCACACACTCAGTTCAGAAAGTATGTGATCATGCATGTGTACATCAAGAAGTGTGTGGGTTTTTTATATTAGGAAGGTCATAGAGACTTTTATATTTCAGCCATCATACAAATAGAGTAATATAAATATTAATGTTATGCTGAGAAGTACTAGTGACCGCTTGGATCATAAGTCACAAAGTCTGGGTGGGAATACACACTAACTCATCCTGACAGTTCATTAATCAGAAATCCCACACAGAACACACCTAAAACCAAAGAGGGTTTTGAATCCACTGAAAACTATGGGCAGAAGCGTTTTGCTAAGTGTATTACGTGTATGGATATGAGAGAGGGAGGGGGATAACAACAGTCTAGGAAAGAGACAGATAGACAGAAGCAGCAGGTGAAAGCATAGTATTTGACCCTGGATGAATCCAAGGAGAGGTCTTTGACCGCATGCAGAAAAGAGGTTTTTTGGTTCTGTGAGCAAAAAAAGCTCTTTCCCCTTATTTTATTCCCTTTGCATTTGGAGATGCAGGACTCAGTATTTTCTTTGTTAAACAGATCTGCATCAAAGGAATGCCAGACTATCACACGATCTACTCCTAACTTCGGCAGATCCCTGGCTCCATATTGACTAGCCACGCAACTCAACAAGGAGCAACAGTAATATTAAGTGACACAGGGTGGTAGTGAAGAGTTAGGTAAAAATTATATTTTAATGTTCACAATATCATGTCCCAACTTTTCAGCTTACATTAAAAAAAATTAAGAGGGTGATCCAGACTCCTCTCCCCAAAATTGTTTTAAAATATGAAAGAGTAAGGGTATGTCTACACTACCCCGCTAGTTCGAACTAGCAGGGTAGTGTAGACATACCCTTAGAGATGAATGTCTTGTCTGAACAAAGCCAATTAAAGCTTCTGCTAACTTATTAGGAGTTGTAGTTCAGAAAAATCAACTGTAAAGTGTAGTCCACCAGCTAGAAGCCCCACACTAGTGCACTAGGAAATATAACAGCCTGCTGATAAAGGTCAGAGAATACCAATTAAGTTTGCTATTTTATGTGCTGTCTTCTGGTTTGCACCTATTGGGCATAAGCATCCTATATTATTGAAGAGAAAGAGGCTTTTCACCAGGGGAAGAGGGGAAGGAAGAGAAAAAAAAAGTTTGAGCAAATTCACAATTTGTACTTTCTGTGAACCTGGCAGAATTTCTCTGATTTTTGGACAAAACATCCTGAAATGAAAGAGAGCCATCTTGGTAACTGCATACATTATTAATGAAGGATTTGCATGTGGTTTATTGAGGGCTGCTTAGAGCAGGAAGTCATATTTGTAAGACATTAATTTACTTTACATGCCACTACTGATAGGTTTAACCTTTAATCGGGAAAGTCAAACATGTCTATCATGTCTACATGATATTGGAATGGGTGATGAGGTTGCTTTGTGTCCACAGTCAGCAATGGCTTGCTTTTCAATGAAATTTTGTCTTTAGTTGGATTAACATAAAAATAATCAATGAAGGCAAGATTTCAACTTTGCAAGAATGTCTCTCACGCAGCATGGTATTTGATTATTCAGATGAATGTGTGACTAGAGCCACTGAAGCATTTTGTGCCTATAGTTCATTTTCAAACAAACATTCTTTATTACATTTCCACATTGTGAATATTTCTTAATGATTATTTAGCTTGGCTCAAGCACTCCTTTATGAGATCATACAATTATCCCCCTTTTACAGTTGAGGAAAGTAAGGCACAAAGAATGTCAAGTAACTTAGTCCAGATGACACAGTCAGTGTCAAAAGCAGGACTAGAGCATAAATCTCCTGATGTCAAGGACCCCAATCAAGCCATTACATTACCGTAACTCTCAGGTAAATCACTTAAACCATTGCTATATCAACATCTCAAAAGACATGGATGATAATACCTACTTACCCATGGGTACATCTACATTTCAGTTTGAGGTATAATTCTCAGATCAAGTAAATATACACATGCTGGGTCTGCTCTAGTGAGCACACTTAGACTAATCACCTGAATACAATCCCACCCAATGTCCTAAGTGCCCCTGGAGCAACACTGCTATGTTTTAGCACACGAGCTTGAGCAAAGCTGATGTGTGTGCATCTACCTGGGCTGAGAATTACATCTCAGAGGTACTGCAATATGACTGAAAAATGACATTCCCAGTATGACTGAAAAATTTGATCTTGTAAACATCACAATGGTCTTGTCAATAAAATAGACCATCACACCTAGAATTTAGTCTCTCCAACCATTTGTAAACTGTAGAAGAAGCAGATCAGAATAGAGAAAGAGCCTCAAAAAACTCAAAAAACAGGACTATATAGCACTTTAAAGACTAACAAGATGGTTTAATAGGTGACGAGCTTTTGTGGGCCAGACCCACTTCCTCAGATCCACTATTTGATCTGAGGAAGTGGGTCTGGCCCATGAAAGCTCATCACCTATTAAACCATCTGGTTAGTCTTTAAAGTGCTACACAGTCCTGTTTTTAGTTTCAGCTAGTCTAGACTAACACGGCTACATTTCTATCAAAAAACTCAGTCTACCTACCTTATCAAAGAGAGGCTAAAGGGGAGCACTTGATCACAATCAATATGTACCTTTATGAGGATCAGGAATTTCGTCCATCTCACCCACTACTATGGAAACATGGAATTTTCCAAGTCAATTATATCACAATGTGACAGAGTCTATGGCCACAGGGGGGCTAACAGATTCCATGGCCCCCCGGGCAAGATGTGTGTGCGGGGCAGCTCCATGCTTCTGGAAGGGGCACTACCTTCAGCAGAAGGGGTAGGGGTATACTTCCCTCAGTGCTGCCTGGAACATGGCGCTGAACCTCCACCCCCCCAGCCCTCACAGCCATGTGGAGCAGTGCTCCAGTGGCAATTTAAAGGGTATGAATCCACAGGTTCTGGAGTAATTTCCTCCTTTCCCCCCCACCACTCTGTGGTCTGGCCTGTGTGGGCACATGGAAATTTCAAAGACTATTGTATCAACTACCGTGTCAATGTGTAAGTATTATGTGCATCTTTATGGGAAAACAAGCGACTGTATCCCTGACTCAATAGAAAAAAACCTAACATGCTTTCTGTAGGAACTAACATTTCTGAGAGGGAAGTAGCATATGGTAGTCAGATTGGGCTCAATAGGCCTGCAAAACTATATAAAGCAACAATCCAGATTTGGGAAAAGGGGTGGTTTCTCTCATTCTCTGTCTCGCACACAAAATCCAAGTAGTGCCATGAATCTGTGATCAACAGCAGGCTTTGTAAGGAAATACTGAGATATTTTAATCCTCTCCTGGTCCCTGTGTGGAAGGTGAGTGACTGGTAAGCTACACCTGCAGCCATTTATTGTTTTTAAAGGTACGTTTGCTCTGTAATGGTGAATAAACAGTATCTTGCTTTGTCAAACAAAGCTGGCTGGTCACTAGTTAACCCTGACACTGAAAAAGTAGGACTTAAGCAGTTGAACTGAAACAGAGATAATCAAAATAAGCTCCAGAATTCTGCAGCTTAGAGCCCAAGTCAAGAAAGAGAGAGTTGCAGGATCAAGTTCCAAATTTGTGATGGCTTCAGGCCTGAGACCTAAGTGGGGTGCCCTCAAGGAGGCAAAGGTGAGTTACCTTGGGAACTGGAATAGAGGGTTATTTATTCCAGTGGCAAATATATAATCATGTTTCACTGATTGGATATTTAAGATAGACAAAGTCAGAGAAGAAATAAGGCATGTAAACAGTGAGGATAATTAACCATTAGAACAATTTATTATGGGTTGTAGTGGATTCACTATCACTGGATATCTTTAAATCAAGAATAGATGTTTTGTCTTGCTCTAGTTCAACTGCAATGATTAGGCTTCATGCAGAAATTAATTCAGGAAGCCCCATTTCATGATTCAGGTCAGATTAGATAATCACAGCATGATCCCTTCCGGTCTCAAAATGTATGAGCACTCCGATTTCAGTGACTAAACTTGAGTTAAAGCCTGGTGCTTTACTAAACTTATCTCAACTGTTTGTAATTTATCACAGAGAGATTCGTATATGTTTGTAATAATTTGTATTGCAAATGATTTTTCTAGCACTCTGAGATTTACAACCATTAGTCACACTGGGTATAAACATAGGCGATTAATATTTGGATAAATTCCAACACATTTTTTTCTAGTTTTCAGTAGGTCTGCTAACCTGATTGGGTGGGATACTTGGCAACCAGCTGCTTCCAAAAATAAAGTAGATTATTTCATTGTCAGTCATTATTCTTAGATAAAACCTGTTTCAATGGAGAATCAGTCATGAGATCCAGGCCTTTTTCAGAGTACCCTTAAACTCAAGAGTGGAAAATGAAAGAATGACTTGGGAAGTGTTTCTAAAATGAACTACTTCTTATGCTTTTGGACTAATTAGGAAGATGTTTTAATGACTCAGAGGGCAGGTGGGTTATCCCATCTGTTTGTTAAGAGTCCTATTCAGACATCTGAAAAGCAGGAGCAGCTTTTTGAGCTTACAGGTGATAACGTGCCTGAATATCTAGTGACTCTCAATTCAGAGTATCTTTGATTTTATATTCATCATTTGCTACATGATATTGCCTTCTTTTGTTCTGTGATTTTGTAGCAATTTCACCTTTGCTCGGACAAAAATCTTTTTGAAATTCTCATTAAAACAACTCTGCTTTTCTTTTTTATGAATCACTTCAGTGTGGTATTCAGTATAACAGTTTACTGGATTTACACCTGTTCTCTCTTGGGATGAGAGGTAGGTGGTGTGATTTCAACTGCACTGAATAACCGTCTTACAATGCTCCCACAAGAGTTCTTAGGTCCCAATCCTCCTTTGAGTCTCACTAAAGCAATAGGGCAGAACAAATACTGTTCTCATAATGCCTGTCATCGGATATTTACTGTGACAGAAGCTGAAGGATCCTGAGTCTCAGATCCATATCATTCAGCTATGCACAGTTCCCAATTAGATTGTTTTACCTTTGTGGCCATTGATGGTGAACTATGTCTGAAGGGCAGCAGCTGTCTGATTTGAAAACTCAATTAGTGACTGTTGAAGTGAGAAGGCCACCAGACAGCTGTGATTTGCAGTACTGTGGAGAAATTTGGTGAGTTCCATAGTTGTTACATAGAGGGAGAGGGGAAATTAGATGCAGAGCAAAAGACAATATGATTGTCACCCTCACAAAATGGCAGAGTAGGTTGTCTACAAGACACTTGGTAATAGATCTGTACAATGAAATTGTGAAAATGGCCCTTTCAAAGAACCCATTCTTCAAAGGAGAGGAGTGCTGACAGAAGTTCTAGTCAGGTGGAGAAGCCCCCCAGTTGCTGCTACTGCCTCTGTTACCCATGGCTGACAATGTTTGTGATGCTGCTGGCAGGATGAGGTAGCAACAAACGTAGATTGCAGTGCCACTAGCTACACAGAGGATTGCTTTTCAGAACTACCATGTCTGTTATCTATTCTCTTCTTAAACACACAAAAGCGAGTTAATGCTGTTTATAAAATATATTGAATTTCAGGTTTGACACCTGGGATAAAATCAGATATAAGCCTGTGGAAGCTCAGTATCTTTTATTGAATTGCCCCTGCTGAGCTTCCTAGGTCTTTGAAGAACCATTTTCTTTTTTTCTGTTTGCTGGCACAGGTCACCAAAACCCATCAGTTTACAGATTACCCAGGTGTAATTCCCCTGTGTAATAAATATCACTGAACACAATGTCATTCAATTCAGTATACATTAAGAATGGAGCTTGTAAAATGATATGTTGGATGAATCAGAATATCTTCAATTGTTCATTTAAATTTGTCTCTTTTGTATCAATGCCAGTGTAAGAGCTAGAAAATGAGCAAATTTTCAAATGGATAAATATACAAAGACTTTAAATCAAATCAGTTTAGGAATCCTATGTTTGATTAGCAAAAAATCAAAATTTAAATCAGTCCCTCACTCATCTAAAAAGTCACATACGTTTTACCATTTTCCTTTCAAAATTCAGTAGATAAGTTATACAGTAGCTGAACACAAAAGTGTGTATGTATTTTAGCGTTTAGAAACCCTTGGTTTTTTGCAGAACTTTGTTCAGAAATTCTTAATCATTTTGGAATGTTATAAATTATTAGGGAACCCTTTGCTTTTCAGCAGACTAACCAATGTTTGCTCTTTTGCATTTTTTCTAAATCTTTCATAGGATCACATGGGAGTCTTTCATCAATGTTGAAGTGGCAGAAATTTGAACATGAAGTGCCAGTTTTGCAAGTTCATACAGGCTATATACAATCAGGAAGGAAAAAAAAAAGCTTTTCATCAGCTGCATGCATTCAATGGACTAGACCTCTCTCAGGATCATTTACTGATTTCCATATTAACTAGGGAATATTATTACATTTTTAGTGGAGTAAAAGGCCAAATGCCAATTATTGTGCAGATTTTCTTTTTGAAAGACTAACAGGTATGAAAGTAAATTTCGTTTATCAACATAAAGATTACTTTTGACTATACAATCACAGATTGTCATAACTTCAGAACAAATTTTAATCAGTTTCACATAAATTAAGATGCAGTTAAGTGTTCAGCATGGCACAGAGTTATAGAGAATCTATTTCTATGTCCTTTTTGTGTTACAAGTATTATCTTCATTTTTAGTCCTTGCTTTAACAAAAATGCAAATCAGTCGTTTAGCTTTCATTCCTTCTCTCCGTTGGCACTAGCATTTCTATTGGGCTGCAGAGTGAACATTGGATTTCTCCCTTCATCTGAGGCTTGACATTTGACATTTTTGCACTGGGGAGGAAGCCATGTACTGTACCAATGATACACTTATTAAGAAAGGGAGGCTTGAGGGAATGCAGGGTCATAACTGTATTATACCAAAGATGGCTGCAACACTATGGATTTAATTGTTCTCCTCACAATGGCAATTATGAGGTTGTCTAAGCTGAATTCCATCTGCCATCTTGTTGCTCTCATTAAGCACCTATTTTTGGACTGCAACAATTCGCTACAGCTCCAATTAGAAAAGAGGTTTTGATGATCAATATTTGCATTCTATTTTTTAAAAATGTTATTTTTCTTTTAACTAGAGAAAGCTAGCAGTGAATTACATATCAAGGAAAGCTAGTACACTGAACTGCATCTTTGTGTACAGTCTAACCAATAGGGAAAGGAGAATCCAGTTATAACAAACTCATACACTTAACATCACTGATTTAGATACAAATATAAATAATCCGTATTGTTGAAGCAAATGCTCCCCTCTCTTTATGCGGCTAATCAAACAGCTTTATTGATCAATGAGGCACAAAGTGAGCCAAATGTGGTCCCAGTAGAGCCTTACTGTGCCCAGTAAGGCTGCTAATACAATCAGTCCTAGTATCTTTATACCCTTAACCAAACAAGTCTGAAGTCAGAGCATCCAATTACAGAAATCATCAATTAAACTTTAGAAAAGCAAAGTCTTATCAGCAAGATGGTGGGCAGGTACTAGGGAGTGAAGCTCCTTTCTCAACCAGCTCAGTTAACACATTCCAATAGCACATCTGTCTGGCCTGGCACATGGGGTGATAGAAAGTTCACTCTGGTCTATGTGCTAAAGCAGGAAGCTGAAATGGTTTCTGTTATACAAGATAGCTTCTAGCTAAATATGAAATGGTTTCCACAGAATAAAGTCATCAGATTTGCCTAGGAAAAATAATTATTCCACCTGCTGAAAAGCTGCAGGTTAAAATGGTAATCTTGCAGGATCCTACTCCTGTGCATATATGTGCTATTTTAATGGTAATCAAAACAACATTGTATTGTACCTTAAATTGTTATTTTAAAATTTACCATACAAATCCGGGTATATCATTCTTGGCCTCAGTTTTCTCTTCTCTAAAATATGGGCTATTTTACTAACTTACCATAGAAGGATATTGTCAGTGTTAGTTGATTAATAACTGCAAACTACAAGTCTTTAAGATGAAAGGTGTTTCAGAAATCTTTCTGCTGCTTCACAGTAGGGAAAAGTTGCAATGCTATTATGACACTGATAGAAAAATATCACAAAGGTCAGATTCTTTGTCAGTCCTCTTAATGATATTAGTAATAAATATGAACTAGTGCCTACTTTCTATGGTCCAGATTTTGCCCCTCCCCCCATATTCGTTTTTACCATACTCCTGTTGGCTTCAGTGGGACCACTCACAGAATGGGGTATTTTCTAAGTTGAGAAAAGCTGGTAGAATATTCTCTTTATTTTTTAAAATGCTGTTACTGTTAAAAGAAATTGCTAAATAGATTTTACTCTTGAATTTAAATAAGTTTATACAATAATCATGTATTTAGCCTATAGAATAGTAATTACACTCTTGATCAATTTACTAAAGAAGGATTGATTTATCAGTGTACTGAATTGTCATTGTTGAATTAAATATTAATCTTTAAATACGGGGAGTAAAATTGCCTTCTCTAATTGCATAGGGAAATAAAGCCAGATAAGAAGAGCACCCTTGAATATATAGATATGAACTATGATAAGAGATTTAAGTAGGAGGTCTGGATACTTATGCCAAACATTGAATATAGAAATTGAGTCAGTAAAAGTAAACTAAGGTACTTATTAAAGTGTTTCACATATAATTTACATGGAATTCTACTTATTAGGAGGCGGAAAGCAAAACAGACAAAACTGAATCTGTTCTAACTATAATTTTAGTATAAACAGTGTGTTGTTAGACAAGTCTTTAAAGATAAAAATTACAATTTTCTCAAAAATAAAAGTTAAGTGCCCTGAGGACAGGGCCCAGGATATATAACCAATCACAAAGATACAGAATGAGAACTATGGTCAACAACATTCCTCTTTTGAGGCAACAAAACTCTCAACAATCAAAGTAAAGTGGGAAACAGTTCTTTCAGGTGCTGGTCTGAGACTGCAGAATGAATTCTCACAGGAACTAAAGACCATCATAAACCTCACCACTTTACACTACAAGTGCATAGCACATTTCTTTGACCTTGCATTCTCCAACAGTTACTTTGATTTAAAAACAAAAATAAACCCAACATTACCAAAACAGTATACCCCATTGCACATGCTTGTGCCCTTGGGGAGAGGAGGAAAGAAACACCATGACAGATGTGAACATAAGAATGGCCATACTGGGTCAGACCAAAGGTCCATCTAGCTCAGTATCTTCCAACAGCCAATGCCAGATGCCCCAGAAGGAGTGAACAGAACATGTAATCATCAAGTGATCCCCCTCCTATCATCCATTTCTAGCCTCTGACAAACAGAGGCTACGGACACCATTCCTACCCATCCTGGCTAATAGCCATTGATAGACCTAAGCTCTTTTGAACCCTGTTAAAAGTCCTGGCCTTCACAACATCCTCTGGCAAGGAGTTCCACAGGTTGACTGTGTGTGCTGCATGAAGAAAAACTTCCTTTTGTTTGTTTTAAAGCTGCTACCTATTGATTTCATTTGATGACCCTTAGTTCTTATGTTATGGGAACAAGTAAATAACTCTTCCTTATTCACCTTTTCCCCACACCAGTCATGATTTTAATAGACCTCTATCATATTCCCCCTTAGTGTCCTCTTTGTAAACTGAAAAATCCCAGTCTTTTTAATCTCTCTTCATATGGGACCTGATCCAAACCCCTAATAATTTTTGTTGCCCTTTTCTGAACCTTTCCAGTGCCAATATAACTTTTTTTTAGGTAAGGCAACCACATCTGTACACAGTATTCAAGATGTGGATGTACCATGGATTTAACATAGAGGCAATAAGGTTTTCTTTATCCCTTTTGAAATGATTCCTAACATTGTTTATTTTTTGACTGCCACTGCATACTGAGTAGATTTTTCAGAGAACTATCCACAATGACTCCAAGATCTCTCTCGAATGGTTATAGCCAAATTGGTCCCTCTCATTTTTCATGTATACTTGGGATTATTTTTCCAATGTGCATTACTTTACATTTATCAACATTAAATTTCATTTGCCATTGTTGTCGTCCAATCACTTAGTTTGGTGAAATCTTTTTGAAGGTCTTCACAGTCTGCTTTGGACTTAACTGTCTTGAACAGTTTAGTATCCTCTGCAAACTTTGTCACCTCACAGTTTACCCCTTTTTCCTGATCATTTATAAATAGGTTAAATAGGATTGGTCCCAGTATGGACCCTTGAGGGGGTACCACTAGTTAACTCTCTCCATTCTGAAAACTAACCATTTATTCCTACCCTTTGTTTCCTGTCTTTTAACCAGATATCAATCCATGAAAAGACCTTCGCTCTTATCCCATGACAACTTACTTAACCTGAGAGCTTCTGGTGAGGGACCTTGTCAAAGGCTTTCTGGAAATCTAAGTATACTAGATACACTGAAGCCCCCTTGTCCATGTTTGTTGACCCCCCTTCAAAGAACTTTAAGGGTATGTCTACACTAGCCCCCTAGTTTGAACTAGGGAGGCCAATGTAGGCATTCAAAGTTGCAAATCAAGCCTGGGATTTAAATATCCTGTGCTTGATTTGCATCTTCCCAGCCAGTTGCCATTTTTGAAATGTACAAGTCCGGACTAACTGCCCACGTCTAAATGCAGCAGAGACCCGGTAGTTCGAATTAAAGCCCTAGTTCAAACTACCTATTATTCCTCCTGAAAGGAGGATTTCAAGAAGGATGTGGAGAAATTGGGGAGGGTCCAGAGAAGAGCAACAAGAATGATTAAAGGTCTAGAGAACATGACCTATGAAGGAAGGCTGAAAGAATTGGGTTTGTTTAGTTTAGAAAAGAGAAGATTGAGGGGGGACATGATAGCCGTTTTCAGGTATCTACAAGAGTGTCATAAGGAGAAGGGAGAAAACTTGTTCATCTTGGCCTCTGAGGTTAGAGTGAGAAGCAACGTGCTTAAACTGCAGCAAGGGAGGTTTAGGTTGGACATTAGGAAAAAGTTCCTAACTCTCAGGGTAGTCATACACTGGAATAAATTGCCCAGGGAGGTTGTGGAATCCCCATTCTGGAGATATTTAAGAATAGGTTAGATAAATGTCTATCAGGGATGGTCTAGACAGTATTTGGTCCTGCCATGGGAACAGGGGCCTGGACTCAACCTCTCGAGGTCCCTTCCAGTTCTAGTGTTCTACGATTTTTCTCAGAGTGCGGTGAGTGGGAAGGGTCTGTGTTAGCCAGACCAGTTCATTCCCAGAAAAAGAGAAGCAATGGGATACTCATGATCACTATCATTTGAAGGAGTGCCAAGAAACATTACAGCTTCAGAAAAGAGCAGGAGGAGGGCCAATAACTGGGAGGAGGGAGGAAAAATCAATGAGTTTGGAGAGATTACTAGGATCTGTGTAATAATAATTTGTATCTGCTGATGCAGTACAATGCGTACAGATTGTCAAAGTATCTCTCTCACTATCTGGTAGAAATGAAGGTTTATAGTCAAAGGCCCAGAAGCTGTAAACAGTGGAATCCTAATTTACGAGTAATGAATAGCATCAGGAAAAAAAAAGTTGAATGACATGGAATTTCCACCATAAACATGCATCCCTTTTATAACTTCAGACAACTATTTAGTCATTAACTTTACCATATTTTGTTTTGATTTAACAAAGGAAAAATTCTGCATCATTCCACATAGCCCCTGGAGTTTGTTTATATACAGGGGCTTAATCATAATCTTCATTGAGTTGACATGTTGCCATGCAATAGGCAAGTCACATTAATATCATGCACATAGGACAACTGCACCCTTTTTCAATTCACATCTTTGTATACATGCAACAGGGGCTTGCTGCATACTCAGTATCTAGCGCTCACAGGGAATCCCATGGCCCTTTGTACATTCGGGGATTTCTCTCACTATGCAGTGTGGGTTTGGGATGGGATGTATATACTACGCAAGCTCAGGAAGGGTTAAGATAGCTAGCTGGGGCCAGTTAATTCCCCAGGATGCACCAGAAGGAGCAGCCAGGGAGCACAATTAATTAGGCAAGGTTCAGCTGGACAACAGGTATAAAACCCAATAGCTGAAAGCAGCAGAGGGTGGCAGGGAAGTAGCATGCAGTCACTCTAGGAGAACAGAAATTTGCAGCTAGCAAATGCAGAAAGTGGGAAGCCAGAAAAGCTCAAGGGAACAGTGAGGCATAGGATAGTGAGGATTTTGGTGGCTGAAAGGAGGCCCCCTGTGCTAGATCCTGGAGTACAGGGTGGGTTCCCCTACCATACACTGAGTATGTGGGACAAGGCCAGGAAGCAGAGAGCATACCTCCTCAGACAGTTTGCCCCAAAACAAGGAGAGGAACCCAGTGACCTGGCTAGAGAACTAAGACATGAAAAGGAAGCTACAACTCGAGCCACATCTTCACTATGCACAGGATCGACACTGCTGATTCTTCTGGGGTTTGATTTAGTGGGTCCAGTGAAAGCCCACTAAACTGAACTCAGAGGGCACCCCCATTGGTACTGGTACTCTTGCTCCTCATAAGCATTTGCTCCCATGGACCTCCCACTGCGAGGACAAGGCAGAAACTCGATTTAAAATTAAATTATTAATGTATGTCGCTGGAGTTGTGTATCATAATTTGACATTCCGCTATAGAGTAAACCAGGCCATGGAGTGAGTAGGGGCACAAGTTGAGAGATGCTAACAGGTGGAGAGACTGTCGGGGAATTAGCTAATACCCAGAGCTGTCAAGCGGAGGTAACTCTAGAAGCCAGGTGACTTTGGCTTTCCCTAGCTGCACCACCAAATATATTATGTATGCTTGGACACTAATAGTGGGGAATTCAGCTTTTCATGTGTTATCTTGGTTAAACCAACCACAGGCCCCTAAGACAGTAGGCAGGAACCGTTTATTGTGTTAGTAATTGCAGAATAACAGTGGGGGAATATAACTAGGCACTGGAAAGGAAGATGGTGCTGTTTATGGAACAGGATGGGAGTTCCAGGGGCAAAAAAACAAACTTGTATAGGATTATTATGAAGAATACAACATGCAGATATATTTGTTGAAGTAGGGAGAAAGCCCCTTAATGCTGGATGGGAGGCTGACGCAGAGACTTGCTCAGCAGTTTGATCAGCAAGATGTCCAACAGGGAGTAGAAACCACCAGGACAATATTATCTAGGATCCCCATTGCTATTTACTTTGAGTCTCAAGCCAGAAAAGGGGCTTCTGTACATCCTTCTGTTGTGATGGGGAATGGACTGTGAGCCGTACAATCTCTTTATTGAGAGATGGAAGTGACAGTGTGGCTGTCTTTGTGCCTTCACGCTTTTGTAAAACAATGAACTTACAACTTCTGGACTTTCCTATGTAAAAGCCCCAGATTCCATAAGTGTTGTTTAAAATTCAGTCTATTCAATAACACCCAGAAATAAACCTTCAACAAGCACAAAACAGAACTTTGTCGTGATACTGTGCAGTGGAGGTCAGAACACAACAGGGAGAGCAGTTTCCAGTGCACAGGTGCATATTTGCCTTGCCTGTCTCTTGTTCTTAGCCCTTCTGATGTTAACTGAGCCCCAGCACTTAACAGGACATTAAATAGCTTGAAAGGGTTGGGCTCCCAGGTACTCAACTTCCTTCATAGACCCAATCCCCTATGAACAACTTGACACCAGAGCAGTGGAGGATAACAGGTCAGTCATGGTCACTACAATGACATTAGTTAGCACCTGGAGGGCTGTTAAAGTGATGTAAAGCTGCATTTTGTGCACATGAACTAGAGGTCAAACTAATTCAGTTTGCACCAGATTTAACACACTTTGAAAGGGGATCCCAGAGTCCATGATAAACGCAGAATCAATGCACTGTAATGAACTGAAATCTCATGCCTATACCGGATGCAAACTGGATTAAGTAAAGTTAACCTGGTTTAAGCTCCCTTCCTCGTCCACATTAGCAAGACCTCGGATTTCTGCTTACTATAAAGACAGCAGGATTTGAATGCCCACCATGCCTCTACACTAGATTCAGGAAGACTCATAGAGGGACATTTGAGGGAGATGGTGTATAGCTCTCCATTATGCACTTACATGGCCATTTAGATCAGCAGGTGATATGCTCTAGGGAATGGATCTCAGTGCAGGAATCAAAGGATTAAATGCTATCACTTTCACTGTAAAGAAAGAAAGATTAGATTGCACAGAACTTTCTGGCCTTAAAAATTTATAAAAATAAACTAAGGAAACTTTTGCATCCAAACTACTCACAGACTGTAAAACTTTCCTAATGATACATAACAGCATGCAGCTACATTCTAGACCTGACTAGAAAAGTGAAAATCTCTTCCCATAAAAGACAGCCTGACAAAAGCCTGCTAGAAAGGCAGAGATCCCAGCTCTCTCACTAGATCCAGGTGTTCAGGAGGTGAAATATGAGCCAGAGGGGAGATAAGGAGTCTGAGCTCTCTGCATCCCACCTATCTTTGGGAACCACAAAGGTAGAGACTCTGATTCAACAGTCCCTGGGAAAGCTTTTACCAATTTCACTGGTAGAAAGTAAAAATTGCAAGAACCTTCCAAGCAGGCAGGCAATGAGGAGTTACTTCAATGTGCTTGATGTAAAATTAAGCTAATCATATTTCTGCACGTAAAGCTTCCATTTTTGGGGAAAAAAGAGCATTTTGTTGGAAAAATCATTCTGACAAGTTTACAAAAAAAATAAACCAACAACCACACGCAACACCAGGGCTAATATATTTCCATTCTGAACAACACCACAACATATTCCCTTCCCCTTCAGGCCTCCACATTCCTCTAAAGTTTAGACTTATATTTGTGTTGACTTTAAATACCAGCACTTTTCCCATATATTCCCCACATCACCCCGCCCATTCACAACCCAGAAGGCAGCTTTTGTTCACCAGATTTCATTGCCAGTTCATATTCTGGACATTATTAGTGCCATACATGCATTTTCACTATAACTAGATTTGCTCATGTAACATTTGTTATACTGAATATTGTTCCCAAAGCAGATGGAAAGATACAAGAAAAATTAACTGGGACAACAAGTGACCAAAGCAAATTTAGTCAGAATTTTGGTGCCTTTCTTGCTTTGAGTTTTTCACGGCAACTCTAAGTTTTTACCAGTATGCAGATCAGAATTCTCCATATGATAAGTGTTAATTCATTTCCTCATATAAATACATTTTATTTGGCTTTAAATTCACCCAACCTCCCCCTTTTTTATTACAAAGCCAAAGCAGTGTCATATTTCTTACACAAGTCAATAACAGAACAACTTAAAGTTCCCACCCCTCACATTCAAGTATAGTCAAAAATCCAAAAGTTTACCCTCACCACATGTCCACTAACAGGGTTTTGTAGCATGCATGGAAAGTCATGTTCAGATTATGTTTTGGACAGGTTGAGAATTCTTAAAAAAAAGAAGTCATCTTAGAATAACTTGCTTTCGGCTCCCTTTCCCTTTATAAAAAAAGGTCAGCAGCTTGGGTACATCATCCAATACCAACTGTGGCAGAATAGCCTGATAAGAGGCAGTTCCCTGGGGAATTGTCCCAGATTATGCAAGCCTCTATAGGTTAACTATGATTCTTTGAACTCCACCCAGGAACTTGGACATGGGAAAACCCACCTCCCTTTTCTATTTAGAATGAAAGCTCTTGAAGTCTATACAGCAGAAAATGCTTTCCCCAAACCCCCAGCCATGGGAACAGAATTAGGCCACTATAGAATGCTTTGGAGAAAGCTCACCCATAAATAACACCGCATTTCCTAAAACCTGCTCAAAGCAAGATGTTCTATTTAACAGGTGAATCACTGCATTCTTCATTAGCTTCACACTCTGATTGGATTTCATGCCTAAACAAATGAAGAGCTTGCTGCAGTTACTTAGTTTTATGAAGGAAGTTTCCTCCCTTGTGTGGCTTGCAGAGTAAACTCCACTGAATAGTACTGTGCTCCTACGAACATGATAATTACAAAAAATCCCTTCCTGCCACATCATAAATGACAGATGTCTCTCTCTAACTATATTTCACCTACTAGTAAAGGGCCTGATTGTTAGTTTATCCAGGTGTAAATCAGGAGTGCATTACACACAGTTCAGTGGCTTACACCAGTGTAAGTAAAAGGATTATCTGCCTCATTGACTTCACTAGGCTTAACCCTGATTTACATGCCTGGGTTAGGGAAAAAAAAAAAAGAGATAGCAAGAATGTGATGTTCTTACTGCTGCCTTGTAAAATTTCTATTCACAATTTGTCCATTAAACCCTTGTCGAATTAATAATTTTGCTGATCTCTAATATTTGGTTTATGCACTATAGACTGGAATTTACACAGAAATGCTTAAAGCTTTCATGTCAGTGTTCTGGAGGATTTGATTTTTTGAAAACAAAGTAATTGGTTGTGCATTTTGCAGAACCTACTATAAATGCTGATGAGCTGTAGCTATTAAATGTATTTGCCAGTTCCAAGAGCTGCATCTGCAATTTCTTTGTGCTGTGTCTCAACCTGAAAGTCTTCAGAATTTTGCATGTATTTTACTTTGTCACCTTGCACACACAAACCCCTGTCCAGTAGAACATTTGAGTACATGCTTCATTTCACTATGAGAAGTCCCCTTTGAAATCAATGGGACTACTCACAAGCTTTGGTACTTTTTTCATTAGGGATGTAATGATTTAAAAAAATATATACATTTTTCCACATAAGTCTTTTGCTTGCTATTCACAATCATTATCAAATGGATCACTTTTTAAAAGTGTAACTAATTTCACACTAATAATTCTTGCCTTTCTTAGGATGAAATCCACTACTTAATATTTTGAGGTCTGATTTGGCACACATTCAAAAGTCAACATGAGTGATATCTTTGTGATCAATGGGCATGAGTTGAGGTCCCGAGTGACCACTCACAGTCAAAAAAGGGGAAGTTATCAAAATATATTGAAAAATCCAGCTGTATTGTAATCAAACAACTGAATATCAAAGAATTTCCTTGAGCTTTTAACAGGAGGAATCTTTGGAAACCCAACTGTAAATACTGAAAGGTGAACTTTAACATTTTTTTAATCTATGAAGAGAACAAAATTCTGCCCCTCCACTATGGAACTCCCCCCAATAAAACTCAACCTGCAGTCCAGAAGTTGTGCCAGGATGGCCTTTCATTGGATGAAGAGTCTTGGAATCTAGCTCTGCAAAGACCTGCAGCTGGGCCAGGGGATTGTGCCATTCTTGTCAATCCATTGATATTTCCCTTTACAGACTGATGGAGCAAGCTGAGGAAGGCATAGGATGACTGCATATGAGTGAAGCTGAATCACTATCTTGTCTTGGCATGGTCCTCCCAAAACTTCAGCTGAGATAGTCCATGACTAAACATTCACTTTGATTCACAATGAGAACAAGATTGGGACACCACAGAATGTGTGTTGTAGGCTTACTGGGGCTGCAAGAGTAGTAGTGATCAATTCATTAATAAGAAACACAGGTGATAACACTGTTTGGGCTAATCAAAACCACCCAGATTAAGAATAACTTTTGTTTATTCAAGGTTATCCACCCAGGGTCATGGGGAAGTAGATGGAGAAGCAGGCTACAAATTCAAACTTCAAAGTTAAATTCAGTAATTCAAGACACCAAAGTTCAACACTGTAGAAAGATATAAAAAAGAAGAAACCACCTGGATTGGAGGTTTTCCACTTATAAAAGCAAACTCATTTGATGAATTCATCCACTGGTCACTGTCCCAGTTTATGAAACTGATTAAAAGTATTTCCTATTAGCTAATCATTGGGACTTTTTAAAAATATTGCTGGAGCTGTTCCATTCGCAGAGGAGAATACAGGTGCCATTTTAGGATAGCATGCAAGGAACCAGAATCAGACGCATTGAAGAATAGTCAAGAGTAGATGCCTCAGGACACATCTATCATGTACAAGGTATGTGTTATGAAGACTATTCCACCACTGGAATATTAGTTATGAAGGATGTGTCCCAGTCATAACTCATCATTGTGCCTTAGAACTACAGGTTCCTCAACTGTTATTAAACAATGTCTTATGTGCTTTCTTCTGCAGAGGGAAATAAGGAGGATGTCATTTCAGTTTTACTGATATTTGAAAAAAGTTACAAAAAAGTGTTAATGCTTTCAATACACAGAGAAACTGGAACAGCATGTTTTGGGAATGAACTCACTTGTAGGATTTTTTCCTAGTGTCAAGTGAGAAATCAATCTAGTGTCACTGTGAAAATGGAAAGCTATCGGAATTACCATTATTTACTGAATGCCACAAATGTGTGTACTATTTATGGAATAATAATTCATGAAGCAAAAATCCCTGCCCCAGAAGAGCTTAATCCAAATTAGTCAAATATAATACATGGAGCACTCACTCCAGCCCAAGAAGGTACTGCTACATCATGGCGAGATGGATGTAAAAAGGTTTACAAAGCAAAGGATTTTAAGGAGGGAATTGAAAAAGAGGGGAAGAGTGGGTTAGTGCATGAAATGTGAAAAACTAACACCCCACTTCTGCACACACTTCCATTAATTAGACCCAGCAGGATACTTTTCCTTTCGCAATTATGCTGTAACTTGAAAATGTTAGAAAATCAAAGTTAGACTCTTCCACTGAAATTAAACATTGGATCATGCTGAGGCAAAAAATCCGTTGTTCCTGAGTGTATTTAAGACTGATTTTTATTAAATACACACATGAGGTGGAGCAGTATGAATATGCCCTTATTCAAACAGGCCTGACTCATGCCTGCAAGAGCAACATGGATATAGGGTAGCTGTATGATGAGGAGCAATTCCTATTTGGCTGCAGTGTGATGACAGAACCACCATGTAGCTTAATGACTTGAGAGGAAGAAAAGAGTAACATCACCTTGCTAGCCTGGTCCTTCTTATGTCTCACTCTTACAGAATTTAGCTATGCAATATGCAAGCAGTTGACTTCCCTCCACTCATGCTTTGAGTTGTAGAATCAGAATAGAAATAACTCATGGATTTGATGGGATATGGGAGATAAATTTTAAGTTTATTATAATTTGATTCAATTTTATTTACACATTGCTAGTTCTTTACTTTCTTCTCGTTTATAGTACTTAAGCACTGAAATGAAATGTTATGTATTAGCTTCTTTGATTGGTTACCCACTGTTATTAGCATTTCAGATTTTATACAGGTATTGCTCTATTACACTCCTCATTCACTGATGCTGAAAGACAAGTTTAGGGCTTTTTATTCACTTATGGTGAACACTAAATGCTCAGAAATAACATTGATATGCATACTACCCATTTCTATATTTGTAACCAGAACCACCTTCTACTACAGTGAACTTCCACAAGCCAAGAAAGCTGAAATTATTCAATCAGGCTATATAGATAGAAAAATATATTAAATCCATCATGACATGCAAAAACCTTGAACAGACAAGTAGGAAAAAGGGCAGAAACTGGTGGAGCGCCAATGTACCTGAGTGTGCCATGGGATAAAGGAGAGAGAGTCATTGATGATTTTGTAAAAAGTGGAAGTGTTCCCATGATTTGGAATGCAATACTCTTGTGTGTTATTCTTGATAGATTAGTTACTCCTTTGGAAAAAAGTTAGGAGATTATTCACCTGAACTTAAGTTTCATGGAGTTTTGTTTGTATGTTAGAATACAGAGAATAAACTTTTCACCTCAAAGTGCAAGAATACTGTGAAAATTAGAAATGGACCTTACCTAGACCATTCAGTCAAATGTTCTTCCAAGTTATGGTAAGGTTGTATCCAGACACAAGCCAAGATTCCTTGTCTGAACCCCACACCACCTCAGAAACAGATTATGTTGAGTCTTTTGCCAAGAGAAACCATTGGGTTGAACCTTTCATGACTGAACATCCCAAAGCTTTCTGAATATTTTGTTATTTTTCCTGAAAATATTTTCAATCCTTTCAGCAACGAACTTCATGCCATAATTTGCTTACGCAATTATTAAGTGTGTAGGCAAGTCACATGACTTGTTACTTAACTTGCTTTCATAATCATAATTGCTTATGCAAGTGGAACTATACAGCACCACATGTGTTATACATTGACCTCAAGTGCATTTATTTTTCTTAAACAGCCCTCCTGCTTGCTGATGAAGTTAGCACTTGAAATAGTATTCAATTCATGGAACAAACCAATCACCTGACTACTTTCCATGCTGGAAATGCCCTGCTCCTCCCCCGCCTCCCCCTTCTTTGTGAGCCTGCAAATCCTGTGCCAGTTTGGGAGCACTTAAAAGTTTATCTGCCAATTCACATTAATAGGTAAGTTATTTAAATTCTGAAGTTGTTGGGTTTTTTTAAACTTCAACTCTTGGGGCATTAGATGAAATTAAAAAAAAATCACTAACCCATTTAAACCAAACTTGGAAAGTCTGCAACACTCTTAATCAGTTCATTGTGTAAAGAACATAGGGGCACTGACAAGTCTGCATTAATATTCTTTAGTAGTGTGTCAGAGTTCACTCACCACTGGGCCGGTCCTCCTGGCTGCAGATTAGCTCCTTACAGGAGCAGCAGAATGGGATGTTGGACATGTGCAAGACCTTCACCATTTTTCTTCTGTGGAGTTCAGGGTGCTCGCCTCTCCTGGCTTGACCCTCCAGCCAGGTCACTTTGTTCCCTGCCCCCTTTCTCAAGGGAACAAAGTTCCATTGGACAACTGTTCTGGGCAGTCTTCTCCTGTCCATGGTCTGTGCCACTTCTCTAGGGGCTAGTAAGGTACCTTGGCCTCATGAGAAACTCTAGATTCCAGTCCAAGGACACTACAGCCAAGGTGTGCACAGTCCCAAGCCTTGCTATTTATTTCCTGGGCTGCTCCTACTTTGCCTTCATTAGGCTCTTTCTCCACTCTTTTTTAGAAATGTTTCGAGGCATAAAGGATCTGCCGACGAAGGGTTCTGGGGTGACAGATCCCCATCTAGACTGCCATGCTGTGCCGACAAATAGCTGATCGGGGCAGCGCGGTGGCAATTTTGATTTAAATGTACTCATTTCCCTTTTCTGAGTACACTAATTTACAAGGCTCCGTCGATGGAGCCATGTAGTTTAGACACACCCCTGGATAAGACCTGCAAGAAAAATGTAGGTGCTGCAAGAAATGGCATTTTTGAGAACTGGTCTGCTTTTTTAAACAAAGGGATTTTCTTTTTAAAAATGGCCTCATGGAAAAATGTAAAACCGGATACTTTTGCAGTTCTGGTGACATTTTGAATTGATATTTTTAAACCTTATTTACTAAAAAAAAGTTTTCCAGTAACCAAAAAGTTAATAAATGCTACTTCAAACACCATAAAATGGAAACAACATTCATATAGGCCGTGTCCAGACTCAGGGTTTTTTTTGGGAAAAGTAGCCTTTTCCCGAAAAAACTTCCCCTGCGTCCAGACTCAAGCCGCGTTCTTTCGATGGCGGTAAACCTCAATTTACGAGGAAGAATGCCTTCTTTCGAAAGTTCCTCTTTCGAAAGAAGGCGTTCTTCAATGTAAAGAGGCCGTCTTCGAAAGAGAGCATCCAGACTCGCTGGGTGCTCTCTTTCGAAAAAGCGGATTTCTCTTTCGAAAGATCCGCCTGCAGTCTAGACGCGATCTTTCGAAAGAGGCTCTTTCGAAAGATGCTTTCGAAAGAGCCTCTTTCGAAAGAAGCCTGCAGTCTAGACATAGCCCTAGTTTAATAGGGGTCCGTCAGGGAAACAAGCAGGAGGGAAAAGGCCTGGCTCAAGATAAGTATCTTGAGAGTTGTTGAGACGATACCAGGACAGGGAAAGACCTGGAAACACAAGAAATTAAAAGAACTATGGGAGGTTTAAAAAGGAACATTCTCTCAGAGAAGGAAACTAGTTATCTGGGTGGGAGCATCCAGTTGACAGTGGGGGGCCTGAACAGATTTGGCCTGCCTTGATCACCAACAGGAAGTGGCAAGCCTTTAAGATGTGTGTGGGCTTTTTAAAACCCTTTCTTACCCGGAGGTGAAAAGTAAGCCAGTGAGCCCCTCTAGTCCACTCCAGTAAGAGCTAGCTGGGATGCTTGGCTGCAGGAGGAGATAGGGCACTGTCCCAGTTGGGTGCTCCTTCAGGCTGCCATGTTAGGCAGCAGGAAGCTGAAAGGGGCTGGCTAGGGGTGTGCCCTACACTGGTCCAGGACTACCTGAGTCCTCCTCCCCCAGGCACTATTTGGGAGGATGGGGGGCCTGAAGCCCCCTGATTCCTACTGTTACTGTTTGCTGATCCCTTTCCATCTCTGTCAGGAGCAAGAGGACTTAACACAGCATCCCTGCATTGCTTTCCCTTCTGGCTTGTGCAAGCAGGGGGCAGAGGAGTGAGTGGCCCCTCTAACTTCCTAATATTAGCAGAAGGGGAACAGCAAGCAACAAACAGTGTCAGTAGGAATAAGGAGGCTTCAGTCCTTCATGCTTCCTAAAGGACACCCTTGCCCACACATATAAACTTCACACCCTGCCCTAGCTACCCCCCTCTCCCAGAGCCTCGGCTCCCTGACCTGATTCCTGCACTCCCACACACCCCACCCCTGAAAGAGTGCACTCAGGGTATGCCTATACTGGAACAGTGGCATGGTTCTGGCTGGCCTTTACTCAGGCAGTGTAGCTAATACTTGCTGTGTAGAACCTGACTCAGGCTGGAGGCCAGGCTGGGGGACCCTCCCTCCTCATGGGGTCCCAAGTCCTGTAGCTCAAGCCCCACAAGCCTGAGCCATCTGTCACAGGCCAATCACAGGAATTTAACTTAACTGTAGACATTCTCAAAGACCAGAAAAGAGACAGCTGCAGAGGTGCAGCTAGGCCTGTAGCCATGAGAGTGAAAGTAACTGTGGCAGGAGAAACCTGAATTCACATTTTGGAAAAAAGTTTAACCAACCACAGAGTGACTGTTATAGTATGTAGTCTCTCTCCAGTGTTAATGAAAGGATAGACATATGGGATAAAATTAAAGTTCCCTCTCCTTGTTACCATGGAAACCAATCTAAATGAGTAACTGTTACAGAACTTCTTACGCAAGACATAATATTTCATAGCTAAGATATGGAATTACAATTACAAATTTTGAAGCGCATATAGTTCTGATGTGAACAGAAAAATTCTATTTCAGAGTCACAATCTCAGGCTTGAGTTAAACAAATGCACACTCACCTTCCCTGTCTGAAACCATGCAGTGTTATACTGAAAGAATGTGACTATTTATTCATTGCTGCATTTATTCAGCATTCTGGCTTTTGGATATGTATACATCCCTACCCCCAACCCCCTCCAAAAAACCCTCAAATAGAAATTAATTGGTTAAAATAAAGCAGATGCATGCCTTATTTTCTGTAACACTAAAAATATTTAGAAAGAAGCAAGATTTATCTTTAAATCACTTCATTCCTCAGTTGAAAATGTTTTTTGTTTGTAGGCTACAGGATGTATATGGTATGCAAGGCCCAGGTACACTATGACAAACTGCAGAATCCAGTGACCTTACTACATAATTTAAACTCTGTAGTAAGGTCACCACGTTCTGCAATATTCTGATGAAATACCTGTGACAACTACAGATACATTTTGATATTTAGTTAAATGGGAAAAGGGTGCATCAGATGAGTGTTAGGCTTATAAGAAGCACAAGGGATCCTTTTAGGAGATAAGGCAATACACATATTTATTGAGATTACTAAGTAAAAAGTGCACATGCACACTTGTTATTGTAACCACTCTGTCATTTGCATCAGCCTAGTGACCAATTAGGCTGTAGCGAAAAAGAAGCTTGGCTCCCATTAGTCCAGACTGATGCTCCAATTTTAAACAAGACAAAGACTCAAAGAACCATGCAAAACATCCCATATTTTATAGGAATCCCTTCTGATGCAAATCTATGCATTTTGCTGCACCATGTTGTAATCAGTCACTCTGCAACATATGTTTATCAGGGGATTGTTTTTATTTTTGTTTAATATCAATCTGCTGACAACTTTTCTGGGTTGCCTCATGCTAGTTGTGACAGAATGTGTTATATTCACACATTGGGAGTGTTTGCACCAAAATTCAGGATCACCAATCTACTCCTTATCCATCACCAAATAGTATGGGCACATTCAGTAGTTCCTTTGTGCCTCCAAGTCTCTGGCTCCTCCTCTGACCACCTGCATGCTGTGCTAGCCCTCAAACTAATCTCTTTTGAAACACACTCACATTCTTCACTCATACAACTATGTAACTTTGTTTACTTCACACAAGGATTACATGATTGCCTTTGTAAAAACAGATGTAATACAAAATATTCTAAGATTAAATTATTACCATTACAAATTCTTCCATAATACAAAACCCATTCTTACACTCTTAAATTAAAGAAAAGAATCCTAAGGGTAAAATGGTGACATTAGTGAGTCACAAGGGTCCTTCTCATCTCTTCCTGCTTTAACATTAATAACACACAGTCTACTTAATGCATCTTCACCCACAGCACTACGGTGTTCCTTTCTCATAGTCAGAAAGGATGGCTGGCAAGGTACACTGTGCACATTACACTGGTTAAGGCCCCATTTCAGCTACATGGCTACAGCAGTAGTCCTGTTATTTATACTGATGTACATTACATTCATTTAATGCTGTCCCCACCATTGCAGCCTTCAATAAAGCTATATATTTTTGTACTGAAAATGGCTAACAGCATCATAGATACTGTTAGGAAGTGCCTGTCAATTTTGGCAGCTGGGGAGACAGTAGTAGGGGATATCTGGGGAGAAAAGGGAAACTGGTTCAAATTAGTATATTAGCTTGTGGTTTCTGCTAAAATCATCAGCTGACTATAGTCAATATTGCATTTAAGATGTTTTATTTCAGTTTTGCTTAACTCTAATGAGATGAATGCAGGCAATTTAAGCTTCTGCAGACAGGCAATACATCTTGTGAGGGGTTCTGCCACCGAGATCCCTTTGAGACTGTCACTTGGTGTGCTGGAAATACTGCTGGGCCCACCTCTGGGATACACCACCACCCTATCTTACTGAGCCAGAACCTCTGGTCTCCCCAGCAATTGCACAAAATTGGGATCACAGCCAGTGTTCCTTCTATGCTGCATCACAGTGCAGCCCCATGGGTGATTAAGCTGGGCAGGGCCAGATGACTGTTTTGCGGGGCCCTGGGCAGCATAATTTCATGGGCCCCCCCTTTGCCACGGCACATGCGCGATGGCGCCACGGCGCATGCGCGGGGCTTTTTGAAGCGCTGGGCCCAGGGCGGCCGCCCCATTCACCCTGCCCTATATCCGCCCCTGAAGCTGGGTGGCAGCACAGCTTCACAGGTGATTAATCAGCCCCACCCAGTCAGAGGCTCAAGGCTCCTTGTAGAGCTGACAGGGTGGGACTGTTTAATCACTTGTGAAGCTGTGCTACTGCCCAGCTTAGATCAGCTCAGGTCTGGGAAGGCTCAGTCCCTTGGACTTGACACAACACCCAGGTGCACAGTCCCAATGGGACCAAAACACCAAAGAAATCCATCTCACTATTCATAAAGTTTACACAGAGTGAGCTCAAAAAGATGTTTGTCACCTTTATCAATGAAAGAGATATGCAAATCTGTTGTTCCCCCAGGTAACAATTATTTACACTAGTTTTAATAACAAACAAAAGTGACGTTTTTAAGTATACAAGGTAGGATTTACGTGCTTGCAAGTGATAGCAGACAGGTCAAAGTTAGTTATTAAGCAAAATAAAACAAAGCATACGAGCTACAGCTAATACTCTAACGGAAATTGTTACAAAGCATAATTCCTTACCTTAGTTCTTACTTCAGGTAAACTCCTTCTCAGGCCAGAGCTGTTCTTTCTGACCTGGGTCCTTCAGCTCTTCTCCACCTTGTTGTGGCAGTCCTTTTGTTTCCAGGTGTTTTCGTGTATCCTCTTGCAATCGGGAACAGTCTGTAATTCCTGCTGAAGACAATTGTTGTTTATTTCCCTTCCCTTACATAGAATTTCCCTGAGGTGGGAAGTCTTTGTTCAATTCATCACACCCCTGTGGAAAAGTCCAAAATGGAATTACATGCTAAGTCAAATAGTTTTGCAAATTTGGGAATGGTTTGGCTTTGCAAAATCATTGATGATCTGTTTGAAGTTTCTGCAAATATATTTGGTAGTCAAATGCTTCCAGTCACTATCAAGTGGACTGACAATTCTAATTATTTCAGAAGTGTCAGATTATGATGCTTGGTGTCTGAGTTTAGAACTCTGACCCCACACATAATGGATTGTCAAACTCTCGTACTGCCACAATGCTCTGCCATGAAAGTCCAGTATACATACAATCTTGGGTGGAGCTTTAGGAGTAGTGCCCTACCCAATATACTCTGTGTGACTGAAAAAGCCATAGCTGTTCTCAAGGTTTGCAAATTAAAAAAGGAGGGGGTTGAATTCAGTCAAGTTGAACCAGAGCCCTAGACTGAATAACTAGTGTTCTTCCTAGGCCCATCCCCCAGGAATTCATTCTATTCTAATAAAAACAATGAAATGGGGCCAAACAGAAATTTGAAGTGGCATATGGACATTTGGAATTCAGGCATGGGGTAGGGAGGTGCTATAACAAGTTGTCTAGCTTCTTATGACAGCCCAAGAAAGACTTTAAGCTTTGGCTTTTATTTTGTAAATGTCTGGCACATAACCACAGAAAACTTGACCATCCTCCTAAAGGACACATGTTATTCACACTTAAATATTCAGTTGTCATCTATAAACATGTTTGTAGCATCCTGTATATGCTTAATTGTTTATGTAATAGGTCCTCAATTAAATGTTATATACTTTAATCTTCATCATTTCTGCATGGTTAAGTCTATGGCTATCACATCCATCACTGGCTATTTTTGCTGTTACACATTTTATTAAAAAAATCTGGGGAAAAAACATGAGACTAGACTGGGACTGGATGTTCTGATTCTTTATATTAGTAATTTATTTTAGTTCTACTTAAAGTTCAGTAAGTTTCAAATATTGAGTCTTGCTTTTGAGTCTACTTACTATTCACAACAATGATAAAACCTTCATTTACAAGTTTAATTCTTATGCAACTGGTATGAACAAAGACGTCAGCTGGCTCACACGCTTCCTTCCACATCCTGTGACTTAACTTACCAACCAAACAATGGAAGTACTAATGGTTCTTATCAGCCTCTTGTAACTATTTAGTCTTTAAGGTGCTACTAGACTGTTGTTTTTTAAGTTTTTCCTGATAGAGACTAACTCAGCTACCCCTCTGAAGCTTATCTTCTTACTCTCTCTTTTCTTCCTCCCCCTCCTTTTCTTCCTCTTCCCCCCTTCTCCCTCCACCTCACTTCCCTTATTTATTCTTGGATCTGGACTTCTAACACTCCTGTCATCTGGAGAACTGGGCTGTGCCCAAGAAAGCTCATGGTACCATCTCCATGCTTTGTTAGTCTT
Organism: Pelodiscus sinensis; assembly: GCF_052426305.1. Classification (NCBI taxonomy): domain Eukaryota; kingdom Metazoa; phylum Chordata; order Testudines; family Trionychidae; genus Pelodiscus; species Pelodiscus sinensis. The sequence continues at coordinate 92,800,600 of NC_143057.1, forward strand.
TGAGGTGCTACTAGTTCTATGTGTTTTTTAAGTTTTTCCTGTTACAGAATAACTCAGCTACCCCTCTGAAGCTAATGGAAAAAATAAAGGAACTCTCGAGAGCAAAAGGAGGAATAACTTTATCTGTTTATACCAGAGAAAATTCATTAAGTGGAATTTAGCTGCTGGCAATACAACTGTCACCAACTGAGGTCTTCAAGGTCTCCTACTAAATCTAAACAGACTATTCTAACAGGGAAATTATTTCTACTCTATTTAACAGAAGCGATGTAGTTGTTTAGTTAAGAAATGACTAGAGATGGAAATTAGGGCCTAAACAATTGATAAAAAGAATGTCCCTAATATTTTGTTCATTTCCAGAATTAAAATATAACCTGAACTGTAAGGTTCAGATGCACTTTTTCGCTTCACATTTTTAAATATCTTTGCACCTCAGATTCCAGATTGGTCTCTAATAAAAAATGCTGTAATGATATAGGAAAGGCAATTATCACCATATTTCAGTGGGAGGGAGAGAAGAGTGGAAGTAAAAGGGCATCGGGGGTGTTTTTATGGTGATGGGATTGCAGAGGGATGTAGAAGAGTTGTGTTCCGTTCCTAGGTCTCTCATAACCATCCCGTTTAACACTTGACAAGTCACAATCTCTCTGTTGGCCAGTTTCCCAAAGGCAAATTGAGATAATTTTCTATCTCATAAGGGTATTGTGCAGATAAATACATGGGGGTAATTCAGATACTACAGATATACTCAATAGAGTTCAGGTTAATACAAAAGCCTGTTCCCATGAGATCTCTAGTCCACTTTTTCAGGGTCTAGAATTTAGGAAAATTCAAATAGTACATCTGAAATTTTGGATGATTTTCTAGACCAGACTCACTTTTGAAGTTCACCATCAGGACTTGAAATTCTATAACAGATGTCTCACTTAATCTTTTGTATTTTTAATACCTAATTTTGACACAGTATTATTAATCTGTAAATGTAGGTATGCTTTGGATGAAATCTTGAAGTCAATCACATCTTTGGCACTGACTCTAGTAGGGCCAGGATTTCAGCCCTTGCATGCTGCATATTTCTGGCTTCAAAGTCATCATGGATACATATTGAGTTTTGCATAAATCCTTTATATAGCTATAATATCCTGCATATAACATTTTAGATACTCAGGACTCCAAAGTTGAAATTTCCCAAGTTCAGTTATTTCCATGGAGATATGATGGATCTGTACTGAAACTGATACACTGAAGGAATTAGTAAAAAAAGATATGGGAAGCAAGATAGAGAGAGAGAGAGAGAGAGAGAGAGAGATGAAGGAAAAGGCAAGGATGTAAAGGGAATGAGAGATGTATATTAAAATGTTACTAAAGTTCTCTAAATCATGCCTTTTGATTGACCTTACAAATACTGACAATGATCTGGGGAATTGGATGGGTGAAATAACTGGTAATGGGACAAAAGGACTCAGCCTCAGATCTAGTATAACCCTGAGCAGCAGTTTAACATCTGGGCAGAGGTCTAAATGCAACATATTGGTTGCTTAATTATAGCCCACGACCACACTTAGACCTAACAGTTGTACTGATTGGTATTCTCAGAAGAAACACCAAAAAGTGTATGGGCCTGGAGCCATTTTTCTCTGCTACTCCAGTCAAACTTAAGATAAATGATGGGGAAGTAGAGGGAATTCATTCTGGCACTGACTGTGCCTGTACTTGCTCTATGGATAAAGGATTTCCTCTTACACGGCTAATTAATTTAACGCTGTAAAGGCATAATGATAAAACAAATGAGGAGAGATAAAACAAATAGCACATTGGCTTGTTTCAAAGATGGATATTTAGATTGTATATATTCAGCTTCCAGAAGTTATTTACACCACAACTATTTAAGAAAACACTGCAAACTTTAGTCACCAGTACTGTATTATTCTTATATTTTATTACAGAATATGGTCTATCAGATCTTGAAGACTTCCTGAAAATCATGCACAGTAGTCCAAATTAGCAGTTGCTTACCGTTAAATCTGAAAAAAAAACCACCTTAATTTAACCCTAATTATAGCCTTGGTTTGAAGCCTTTTGGACAGCACAGGTGTTTTATAATCTGATATTCACACGGTTGACTGATTCAGTTCTTATGATTGGGCCAGTAGAAAGCAACTCTTCATAACCTGTAATACAGATATACCTGATTATGTGGAAAGAAGGATTTTGGATGCAAGTAAGCAGGTGATGACTGTTCACAGCATCAGGGGTTATCCAAAATTAGAAGGCCTCCTGTTTGGATATTTTCCTGTAGCACTGATTCTGAACCAGTGTCCATTTTAAAAATAGATAAGCTAACGCTTAGTTTTTTTGCTGTTAGCAGGCCCACCAATAGGGGGCAAAGAGGGCAATTGCCCCAGGGTCTGGTGATTCAGTGGAGCCCAGGGCTCCGAGCCATTGCCACTGCTCCTGCAGCAGTCAGAGCCCCAGAGGGTCTTTACATTGCTGCTGGAGAGCTGCTCTGCATGGCTCAGAAGATTGTGGAGGCAGCACCTCAGTCTGAGCTGTGCTGAAGACTAGCTGCCCTGGCCCCACCTCTTCTGGGGTCCACAGAACTGCCCCCCACACCCACACACTTTGCCTGTAGGCCTGTGGAAGTGGTCGGCCCTACTGGCTGCCCTGTGGATTATTGAAGAGAGTGGCTGTCACATGCTACCCACCAGATTTATACCTGATGCCACTGCTATGTATACAGAAACATGTGTTTTTTTAAAAAAATCATTAGTGGGACAGCAGAACTTGATTCTTGAAACAGTTAAAACAAGTGTACATCTGCATCTTATGTTTGCACAACTTAAGACGTGTGGATACATCAAGTAAGAAGCTGCATGTGTGTTACCAATTAGTGGATTGACTCAGCTAACCTTACAAAAGAGTCATCAGTCTTAGGCTGCTGGTGCTTTGTTGGAAAACATCGGTACAAGTCTGACTGAAATCTACCCACAGCTCAATTGGACTTGACAAAAATAACACATGTGGTTATAGACCAGGGGAGGGAGCCATTTTGGGGTCAGGGGCTGCTGACCCACAGAAAAATCAATCAGGGGCTGCATACAAGTGAGAAGCAAACAAACCAAACAAACCCTCACTGACGTGGTCCTTGACTGAGAAGGAGAAAGACACTTCCCACATTCCCCTTGTGCACCAGAACCTAGGCTAGTATTATTTTTTGTTCTCCAGCCCCAGTGGGGCGTGGGAGGGGGAGGGGTGGCAAGGGGACTGGAGTGCAAGCCTCAGGGGCTAGATCCAGGCAAGCCGAGGGCCACATCCGACCCCCAGACCTGAGGTTCCCCACCCCTGTTATAGACCATGGCAGCAATTTTGCTAAAGCCTTCAAGCTATTTTCAGGAACTGGAGTGCTGGAGGTTGATGTTGGTAAGCAAGTGGACACCCAAGATTCAGATATATGTAGCCATGTGAATACTGTTGAAATTTTTTCAGCTGACACTGCTGACTGTATATATTTTTCTTGCAACAACATATGACTTTGTTCACACACGCTGAACTTGGGAACAGCTACTGTTTTTTTCTAAAGCTTTTACCAACAACTATCTATATAAGTGCATTTTCAAAAGTGTGGTGGGTAAGTGCTCTCTCTTAAACAACACTGCACACCAAAGGTGAAGGAATGCAGTGTTGTTTAAGGCACAGCACTTATCACCACACTTGGAAAAACAATCTCTGAACCTACTGCTATGAGGTGGAGTTCAGAGTAAGATTTATTGTGCTTCATTTACAATACGAATGAGAGGATCGAAAGTGTGATGGAGCATCTTCAAGATGCCAAAATTCTCTAATGCAGAGCTGGACTTGCTAGGTTCCCACGACTCTTGACATGCTTCAGGAAGAGGAGAAAATGGAGTGTTTCTGAGGTGCAATAAACCTACTGTGCTCATGCTAAATTTCAGATTTGACTCATTTGTCCAAAATACTGCTCTTGGTTGGTAGATAATTTGAAGGGTGGAAAGTCAGGCAATTTTTTACCATAAAGACAGCAGTCAATAACAAAATGCAAATCATTTGTTGTTATTTATGTGACAACCCCTTTTTTTAAGTTGCATTGGCTGCAGGGTTAGCACCAGAGAAAAATTGGAGAGTAACTTTTTATTTAAAGATCTGATTAGTTGTGATACCCTGCCAAAGCCTACAGATCAAGCTATAATACCCAAAGCTGCTACTAATTTCTATGATTTTTATGTTAGGAAGCCTCTTTGATACGCAATTCCTCAATGAATCAACATGAACTGAATCAGCTAAAAATATGTTCACCCATTGCTAAGCTTTCTATCTAATTTAATACCACACTTCCAAGCTCTGCTTCTGTGGAAAGACTATTCAGTAGGCAGTAGGATTTTCCCAGCACAAGAAGAAACCATCTTCAATAACAGAATAACTTGGAACATATCCTGAAAGAAAATGCCCATTTCATGGAATTATGCTCTGTCTGTACATAATCATAGAATTATAGCATTGTAGGGTTGGAAGGGACCTTGAGAAGTCATCTGGTCCAGTGCCCTGTACTCATGAGAGGTCTCGGTATTATCCAGATAATCTAATATCATCCCACACATATTATATTATATATAGACATAGATATTAGAGGGGGAAATAAAATGTATCAATTCATTTACATTTATAGGAGATATTTTCATTGGTATTCCATTCTAATTTATATATATGAATAAAATGTCACTGTGGCTCTTTTTTCCCCTCTTCCATTATGTGCTTATATTATTTAGGTAATTGTCCATGTATTGATCAGACATTTGCAGGAAATACAGGAGTTGAGAGTACTTGCACTTTTACTTATAAATATGCAAGTTATATTTCTATGGAATACTTCTACATGCGTTTGTAAGTGCTTCTGTAATTGTGTACTTATTCTTAATTTCTTTTTATCAGTACTTACTGCAACACTATAAAGCAGAGGGTAGAAAAGGCAATGAAAGGAAAAGGAAAAGGAAAAGCAGAGGTAGAAGTTCTATTTCTACGGAATACTTCTACATGCATTTGTAAGTGTTTCTATAATAGTGTACTTATTCTTAATTCCTTTTTATCAGTACTTACTGCAACACTATAAAGCAGAGGGTAGAAAAGGCAATGAAAGGAAAAGCAGGGGTAGAGTTAGAGAAAGGAAGATATGGATCTGGGTGAAAGATTATATGATGTTCCATTTATCCAATTATTTTTGATGATGCTAACACATTTTGGACAAGTGGGATTTTGGTGTGTCTAATAGTTCTAAATGGATAATATTTCTATTAGTATTCAGGATTTCTACTTTCACACATATTGGGTCTAATCCTGTGTCATGAAGGTTAGTAGGAGTAATATCACTGACTAGTCTAGTCTAATAGGAATAGAACCAGGCTCTAAATTCAATCATCCATATATTTTTTTACGTTACTCTTGGCTTGATCCAGAATGATGGAAGTCAGAGAGATTCCCTTGATTTCCCCAGGTTATGAATCAGGTCCCATGTGAATCTTTGATAGCCTCCACTATGCACATCCTAGCCTCAAAAGAAAACATTTGATGTTGAGCTCTTTAATTGTTATCAATACATCTTTAAAGTAGTGGAGGGAAAATTCGACTGCACAACTTTCCACAGCACTGCTCACTGTTTTATATTCCCACCAAGAGTAAGTAGAGTTCATGTTTAGTAAAATCCTAGGATATCACTTTAAAACAGTCTCAAAGCTTCTGTTGTATGTTTTATTAATGATGTGATAAGTGCTACCTTTCAAAACAATGTTTACATGTTGTGCCTCAAACCATTATGACTGTAAGGACTGATAAACCTTTCTGAATTAAATATAAAAGGGAATAGATATTTCAGTTTTGAGTCCTGTTGGATAGAGTGAATACATTAACTACTACTGTAACATTTAATTATTTCTACACAATTCCATTACCTTTCAGTTGTGCATCAAAAGCTAAATAGAATAGAGTATCAATAGAGACAGACTTCCCTCCCACGCAGAATATCTATTACTTATACCAGGGAGATATTTGATCGTCAAATAATTCTTTTCAACCAAAATACTTTAACTGAAGGCAAACACTGGGATTGTTAAATGACTTTCCAAACAGACTGACTCCCTGTAGTTTTAATTTCAAAGCATTCTAGTGATGGATTCAGACAGAAATTAAGAATTCAAGAATAAAACATTTTCCAAATGTTGTATTATAAGCCAATAAGCCTTATTTAAATAAGCTTTTCGGAGCCAGTTTTGCACCATCATTTGAAAAGAGTAAAAATGATGTTTCTAATTCTATTACCTTGAATTTATAAATTGAAAGTATATTGTTGGTAAAATCCTTCACTTCTCCTTGGGGAAGGCTCCCATTCAAGTGAATAGGTGTTTTGTGTGAATAAAAATTGAAGGATTTGTTTCAATATTACTACAGCTAAGTGTTTTGTTACTTATAATGGTAGAACACTGTTTACAGAGAGCTTCAGAATGTTAATAATGGATGAACCTCAAACAGTTCAAAATTGTTCATTTAATACACAGAAGTCTTGATACTTATTAGGATTGTAGCCTATTAGAACACTTTTTGGATCTGTAAAAGTTGAACCATTTCATTTGCAAAGAATGAAGCTGAATACACTGCTGGATTTTATTAAATCCCCTGCACTGTCCTGTATGTGTGGCTGAGTTGCTTCCAGACTGCATTCACTGATCCCTTAGTGGCCAGTCCACAACAGTCCATCCTGAGACCACGTGCTCTCTCTGACTTCAGTTCCAGTGGCCATGGGATAGAGTGGAAATCAGACAAGAAACACATCATACAAAACCAGCCTCCTCCTAGATTTCTCATAGTACATGCACCAGAACAATCGCAAGATTTGCAGTTTCACTTCTCATATCCTGCCATTTCTGCTTCCATAATGTGTGTTCCTCATACAGATATAGCACAATAAAATTGATGAGCTAAATGTGTGTTGATTCTTTGTTCTTTCTTAGAGTGCCACTCCATAGTTAATTACACTGTCTTAAATATCTGAAAGCTAAATTAATTTAAATGGTGGCAGCTAGGAAAGGCACAGGAAGAAATAAAGAATGGTTTGCCTACATGCACAGTCTATAAATAGAAGGAAATAAACCATAACCCTAAAAGAAGCAAAGTTATTAATGAAAAACTTGATATTAATCCCATGGAATCCCACTCTGCCACATTTCCAGGTGCAATTCAGTCCAGCAAGGAGTTGTATGATCATCTGCCCTGAAAACTTGAGTGTTTCACAATGCTTTGCTATTGGAGCACCCAAACTGTGCTACTCACCAATAGCCAATCAGTGTGTAAGTTGCACCCTAATTGTCTGGGAATAGCTACAGCCCTGGTCCAGCAAGTCGGACCCCACAAATTGTCAGCAACAAACCAACCACTCCCTGGCTTCTTGCAGCCTTGGAAACAATCTGTTGGGTGACCTCAGCACTCCCATTCCCAGATTTAACTAAAAGCATGTTTTCCACTGTCATGTCCTCTCCTGGGCATTTGAGATATTAAGTCTATTGCCCTTCTAAGGGATCACTATTCAATAGTTTGCCATTTTTACTGGAGTTGCACAACAGTTCAGTTTAAATGCAATATTGGATATTTTAGATTAAAATCAAACAAGTTTAGATAACAGATAGCTTTCAAGTTTATTTGAAGATAGTATCTGCTATAGAATAAACTATCTGCTATCTTTCAATTTTATTTAAATACAGAAATAGATTTTAAGTGTATATAAATGTAAGTCATTAAAGTCAGGAATGGGCACAAGACAAATAAAGATAAAACACTTTCTAGATAAAACTTAACTTAATCGTTTTTCAAGGTAAAATATTTGCCAGAGTTCCCAGCAAGGTTATTGACCAAATTCTCAAGTCATGACCTCCCCCAGAATTAAAGGGATAGTTCCTTTGTCATCTGAGAGAAAAAGAAGATAGAAGAGATAGGCTGGGTATATGTACCCCATCACTTTTAGGCTACGTCTAGACAATGGCACTATTTTGGGATATCTGAAGTATCTCAAAATAGCTATTCCACATCTTTAAACATGCCTGTTATTTTGAAACATATTCCAGCGTCCCTGTAACCATTTTTCCATGAGGGTTGAGGGATTTGTCAAAATTGCACTTTATTTTGAAATTACCTTGAAATCAGCTACGTAATTTGTATAGCACAAACTGCATGACTTAGTTTGAGGTAAGGGTGCAGTGTAGACACATCCGTATAGTCCAAGCACTCTCTGAAGTGGGTTCATCTGAGGATTATCCCTGAAAACAAAGTTTATTCAACTCATCATCACTCTACTCCACTGTCTTCACCCTCTGGCTTTGGACCCATGTTATTCCCTGGACCTCAGTGTCCTGAAGAGGCCTGCCCACTACTCTGGGTCCCAATCCAGGGATCCTCTGGCAGCAGACTTGTCCTGCCCTCCTTCATGCTTTCTTAACTGCTCGTGCTCCCTGGGCCACTTCCCTGTGACCCTTTGCATCTTTTTGGCTCTTGTATCAAGGCCCTGATCCTAGGAGGTATCAGGCAGGAGCTCCTCTCCAGTCCCCCTGAGCCTGCCCAGCAGTGTTCCATCTAAGATGCTTTTCCCAGGGAACCACTCCTGCATCCTTCACTGGTTCCAGCTGCCTGCTGTTCTGCTTAGTAGCTCCTTATATCAGGGCCGCCCCAGCAAGCAGCCCTTTGACTGGCTCCTTTTAAGCCTCTCTCGCTCACTGGCTAGATTTGCACAGGCTCCCTCCAGCCTCCTGTGGGGCAGCTGCCCCACTACATGCAGCTATTTACTTCTGGAGAGGCATAAGGGTTTTTTTGCGCAAAAAGGAAACGTCCACACTGTTTGTTTTTGTGCAAAAACCCTTTGCTGAAAGACAGAACGAAAGAGAGTATGCAAATGAAGCACGAAAAAATGCTAATCCGTGCTTCATTTGCATTGCCTCTTTTGGCAAAGCATGCAGTGTAGACAAAGCCTTAGGGATAAATTAGAGCTAAATAACAGCACAGAACATTGAGAGCCAGACTGGTGGCTGTAAACTAACTTTACGGAGCCACAGGAAACTTGGCCACACCCATGATAGGTGGGCATCCAAGTAAAATCATGCTGGACAATGGATGTTGCTGGACCATAGAGTGCTGGACTGGAGAGGTTCAGTCTGTATTAATAAGGCAGCCAGGTGCAAATTATATATTACTACTACTACTAATAAAAATAAAACCAACTACAGTCTTACTGAAATATCAGTGAAGTAAAATTTGTCGACTAGACTTCATCGCATAGTCATCAATGATTGCAAGTCCCTAGCAAGACTACTTTCAATGTGAAGTAAACAGAAAGCTGATCATCTTTCTTGACCCATTGTGGATCACCTCCAGTTTCATACATGTTGCATGGCAGAAAAAAAATCTCTTCTATATGTAGCTGTTCCAATGGGTAGGGTAAGTACTAATTTCAAAAGTTCTGTAACATTCAATCAAATGCGTCTGTGTGGGAGTAAGTTTCAAACTGATTGAAAGGGCACTTGTATATTTATGAAGGAGTCCATCAATGCCCACTCTATCGCCTTTCAGCACTGCATCTGCATGCTTTTACCTATCACCATTGACTGGGATAAAACCTTCACCTAACAGTATGTCCAAAAAGGAAAATACAGCAGCCTTCCCTATTTTTTGATTAGTACTCTTATTTTTACCTGGCTGAGTGTACTTGCAATAAGTGAACAGGCAAACGAGCTGCTTTCTCCACAGGTCATTTGTGAGCATTCTTTTCATCTGCACCAGGGGTAAGATGGACACCATGCAACTCACAGAACTTTTGACTTCCTTCCAAATATCCCACTTAGTGCTGGTTTGCATACTCTCCAATGTTTTGACAAATATTTGCAATATACACAGGCCCGAGAAAGTGTCATGTCTTGTATCTGCAGAGCTTTGTGTGCTACTTGAATTGTACTAAGGGAACATAGTAAAAATGATCAAGCACCCACAAAATTATTTTTTGCATATCCTCAATGCTCCTGATGTTTCAATAAATCTTTGGTAGGGAGGCTCTGACTGTCTTAACAAACTGCTAATAAGCACTCTCTTGGAGATACATTTTTCTATCTGTATGCCCATCTTGTGATGCCTAAACTACACCATTCCACTGTCACTCCAAGCATCTTTTGTGCTTCTAAGTAAGCATGGTGTATGCTAGGCTGTGAAAAGAAGGTAAACATTTCCTCTAAAGTAGATTTAAAAAGTTCTGTTGTACAATTTACTTACAAATAAACTAAATTCAATTCATGAGCCGTGCAGTATACCTATATAGCAGTGGGGTGATCTCACGGCATTTTTTGCTGTACTCCATGTACATGGCCTGCCATGACAGCAGCGCTATCATAACACTGTGCTGCAACTAGCAAGTTTGAAAGCCCCAATGCTTGTGAGAACAGCTTAATCTTGTGATAGATGGCATCAGCATCCTCTCACTCAGAGCAGTCATCAGAGCTCGGCAGTCACTCCTTTATTTCAGATTTTCTGTGCATCTCACACAGACTGTCATTTCTTTTTATTTAAAACTGCATGCTGCGTCAACAAGAACAAAAAACCCATTCTCCTGAACCTTCGGAATGATATTACTTTTCACAATATCAGCACATTTTGTAAAAGGTCATTTTGAGTTGCATGGGTTGTACTACTGAAAGAACCTCTCTTTTTTGTGTAATGGTTCATCATACTTCAAACCCAAATTGTATAATTCTAAAAATTTTCCATGGTTTGCTGATTCTTCTTTCTTATGCCCCCACACTGCAATTTCTGGTTTAGACAAGTAAAGCCGTAAATTGGTGATTTTTGCAGCATACTCTCTGATTTTGTGTGACACCATCCTATGAGGGTTTGGCAGCTGTGCCACAACAAACCCCACTTCTTTTCACTTTTTCAGAACTCTGTTATGTATGGCAGATTGTACACATAGCTGAAGCTTTTGCCCTATACTTTTCTAGTCCTTCACTCTGTTTTTGATGAATACAGGGTCTTTTGAATCACTGTAAAACTGTGTGCAAAGAAAGCAGAAAAATGTATCTTCCTGCCTACTGTTCTTTAACCATCAGAATGTCTTGTAGTGTTCCATTGTAAATTAACAATTTTGCTGACCAAAATAAACTTTTTGCTACTCAGGGAAATGAGGGTGTGACAGCCCTTTTGTAGTTGTAGCCAGGTCTGAAACCAGAAGTTTACTGAGAATCTTGCTGTCACACCACATAAAACTCTTAGGCTACTTTAACAAGTCTTCTTCCTGACTATCAGGGTCCAGTATTTGTCTGCAGCAGGTAAACTACAAAGACTCAGTCTCAATCACATATTTCCTTGCCTGGAATATCACAGTAATCTTTACATTTATTTCTGTTTTGTGAATGGTTTCTACAAAAAAATGCTTCTGAATTGGACTTTCTAGACCTTGTGCCAAAACATTTTTTAATATCCATGTTCTTGACTCACAGAGATGATATGTTCATGTGAGGGGCACCAGAATGGGAGGCAGTGAACCATGGCCCCATCATTTTTAAAGGTGGGAGGACAATGTCCTTCCACTTTTTTTCCTGCTTTAAGGGTGAGTAACTGGGGAGGTGGAGGGCAGTGAGAGGATACTCAACATTTGCCACCTAAATAGCCAGCCTTTTTCATTTGGAGGAGGCTTAGATAGATTTTTTTCCCCATAAAAGATTACACCTCATCCACCTTGTCTTCTCATCCACCCTGTCTTGCTTTTCTAAATGTTACAAGTGAAATGTTGTGATTAAAAATATGCTTCAGCCAACCCAAATAAATTTTTATTGGGACTTGTGTAAGACAAAGAGGAACTGATCACAGAATGAAAAATTAATGTTAGCTTAGGTACAAGCGATTGAGACTTTATTACATTTTTAACAAACAAGTAGAAAAAAATCCAGATCTGGAACTTGCTGTTTCAGTGTTACAAGCCTGAAAACAGTTATGATCCAAATCAGCTGGATGAAGAATGCAATCAGAAAAAAAATGAATAATAATTTGGAATCATTTAAGACAATTTACTAGATGCCCAAGAAGCTGGAAACCTACAATCAAGGAAGAAGGCCATGATGGTTAAAATACAGACTTGGTATAGAGAAAGAGTAAACACAGTTATACAAAAATTAAAAATAATATATAAGAAATGGAAGAAAGGGGAAGTTGACAGTAATGAATATAAATGAGAAACTGTGAATGGTAGAAAATTGATAAGGGAAGCAAAGGACATAAGGAGAAATCCGTGGCCAGAGTTGTTAAGGACAAGAAGAGATTTTGTTCCTAATATATTTAACAAAGAATCCTGAAAATCGTATTGGTCCATTATTCAATGGAAGTGGTAGATTTATTAATAATAATGGCTTAAGACCAAAAGTGTACAATAAATATTTCTGTTTGACAATTGAGGGAAAACAGACAATAAAGTCATGATAATGATAATACTCTTTTTATTCTACCAATAACTCTGGAGGTTAAGCAGAAACTATTAAAGTTAAATGTTTTTAAGTCAGCAAGATAATTTGCATCTACAAATTTTATAAGGGTTGTCTGGTGAGCAGGTTGGACCATTGATATTTTTCAGTAAATTGTGGAGCAAAGGAAAAATACCAGAAGGCTGGAAAAAAGCTAATGGCCGGCTAATTTTTAAAAAGGATAAACAGTACAACTAGGATGATTATTGACCTGTCATCCTGACATTGATCCTGGTCAAGAGAATTGAGTGTCTGATACTGGACTCGATTAATAAAGTATTAAAGAAAGGCAATGTAATTAAAGCCAATCAATGTGGGTTTGTGAAAAATAGATCCTGCCAAGCTAACAATCTTTTTGTGAAGCAATTACTAATTTGGTTGATAAAGGTAATAGTGTTGACCTAATATACTAAGACTTCTCTATGATACCTAGGGTCATGGTCAATTCTCCCGATTTTTGAATCAAGGTTTAATTTTTTCCCAAAAAATATGCTCTATGAGTTATATCTGGGAAGTTCTATGGCCTGTGCTATATAGGAGATCAAATTAGATTATAACAGTGGTCACTTCTGCCCTTGGATCCTATGAATCCATGACTCATACGTACAGGGTTTTGTTTTTAAAAGCTAGGGAGTCAAGATAGAGAGTTTGAATGGTTCTGTGGTAAACAACCAGGATGTAGTAAGTTGAGGGTCAGTAAAATGGCCTAAATTCAGCAGGCCTAAATAGAGGCCTGTAACATCAAAACAGCAACAGGCCTGCAATCTAGTGAGCAAGACTTTGGTTCAGTAACAGGAGCCAAAAAAGAGGACCTACTGATAACTATGTAATTGTGTAAGTTAGGTTGAGCATGGAAGGACACAGGGAGGCACTGGGTACAGACTGTAAGCCAAAGGGGTGTAACGGAACATCTTAATAAGAAATGTCTTGATACAAAGACTCCCTAAAAACTAATGCACATACCAACCTAGGTTCAGGACCGGGTTGAGATTGACAGCAAAAAGGATAGTAAGGAAGCCCCCCTTTCATAAGGTGAGGGGTGGTAACTAGGCAACAGAGGATGGCGACCTGGTATGTAAAGAAGTGATGTAAGTTGTTTGTACCTGTCTATAAAAGGACACCCTAAAGGGTGCTCTCTGGCCAACCTTGGAGAGGGAGGCGCGCACTAGGCGCCTGAACGGCAGGTGTCATTGCCTAAACTTACAGAATGCACAGTAGCTTAATTCTGACTAACTAACTGCTGTTAATATCTGTTATATGGCAAAAGGCCTGCCTGCTGTTAGTACCTTGTCAATGCGGGCCATAGTGCCCAGTGGTGTAACATTGTACTGATCTCTGTTACCAACTGGTAGAGCTTCGCATTTGACAATAAACCTGCTTGATTGATTTCAAACCTTGCCTGCATCTATTGTTTCCAGGGCCTCTCAAAGATCTCCTGTGTTGACCCAAGTGCATGGGGTCTAACACTCTAGATAAAGGGAGTACCGATTACGCACGCAGCTGAAAGTTTATCATCACCAACAGAGTAGAGGTCCTGTCAGGAGTGCTCCAGGATGACACTGACCAGACGATGCTGACACTGACAGTTCAGACCACAGAAGGTACCGAGGTACAAGACACCGAAGTACGACACAGGATTCTGAAGATTATTTCCAATAGAGATGAATTCCCCTCCCTCCAGACTACATAAGAATTGACCCATCTCTCTTACTTAATTTGGGGTAAGATACCTGCCAGAGAGAGATGACTGCAAGAAGAGCAAGGTGGGACACAATCTAATTAACTTAAATTTTTTCTCAAAGCCTATAGCAAATCAGATAATATGAAACCTGGATCCAAAGACATTGCAGGAATATATCTCCAGTTTCAGCATGACAGTAAAGCCCTGGCAGGAATGCAAGGGAACTGCTTGTATGCTGGAGGAAAGACTGACAGTTCTTGGCAAGGAACAGCTGCGGGAGTCTACATTGATCAGGTTAGCAATAAATAACTCCAAGATTTAAATATTACAAGAAACAGCAACCCCACTGCTCTTACAAAGACTCAACAGGAAGCTTTTGAGAAGGAGCCATTTTTTTAAAAATGGAAGGTAACCATGTACTTGACCAAATTTCAAAAACAGAGAACGTGGAATTGGGCCTGTACCCTGTTTAGAGTTGGTCACTATATTTGCTACAAATTACAGGCCTGAACCAAAGCCTGCTGGAGTGAATGGGAGTCTTTCCATCACTTTCACTGGGCTTTGGATCAAGCACAATACAGTAGTCCACAGAAGCAGAATAACTCAATATAATACATCCTTGAAGCTTATTGGTATATTTCTACTGAAACATAGGCTATGTTTACACAGCCTGAAGTTTGGAATACAAGGGGGTGAACTTCAGAGTGCAATAGTGCATAGTGCTGTAACTCTCCATGTGGAAGCTCTGGGCACAAACTAAAGTGTAGCTAGTTCACATTTGCATAGTCCTCTTCAAAAAGAACAGTGTTAATGGTAACTAGTAGATACCTTTTAGTTCACACCTCCAATGTCCACATAGGGGAGTTAAAGTGCAGCATGTCAGGACATGCTGCAGTTCACACCCAGATAGCCTGAAATGCTGGGCTAGGTTGACAAGTCCTAAGTCTTTATTACAATAAAAACAGCTGTTTCACTTGTTATGCTCCAGCCCATACCGATGTCCTCATTAGCCTGGGTCCCGAAGTATGGACCAATTTTTTATTATATCCATTTTGATGGCACCTTAAAGGTTTTCATTGGGACGCTGTTTTGCCATGGTTTGTTCCCTATCACTGTGTTCAAACACCACAACAAATCATGAAAACATACTTCCTGAAATCTTATGCTGTAATGTATCTGCATCATGTCCAACTTACTGATTTTTGGTAGCATTCATATAATGCTTGTCAAAATAGTACCTATGCTATTTCCTGCAGGAGTCCTTGTATATTTGTATGCTGTAGCCACTGTAAACTGGCCTAAGTAGATGGTTAAAATGAGTTTATGGCCACTTTGCAACACTGGAGTAGCACAAAGCAGCCAGATTGAAACTGTCATTCTCAATTGCTCCATATATATATTAGGAGGAGGCCTAGTAGGACTTCTTACAATTAAGGTTGCATGACACTTCCTATTGAAAATCCCTTTTCATTTAAACAACTTAACTAAAAAATACATTTAATGGGAAGTGTTGGGCAACCTTAATAATAAGCAGTGCTTAAGGGGGAGGCATGGAGGTCACATCATGCTCCTGTCAGCACCTGGCCCAACCTCGAGAAGCCAATGACCCAACCAGCGAACTAAATTTAGTGATGAACCCTGGTCACATGCCACCTGAAGAACATTGTGCATATGCTAAGAAGGTGTTGCTTGATTTGCAAAACTTCTATCATTTGGGCTGAAAGTTATCTGCCTCAGACTGAATATTTTTGGAAAGTTTCAGCCACAAATTTTGAGCTATTTCCCAGGAGGCTGGAAAAATTATTTCAAAGGTTTTGTGAAGCACAATTATTCCCCATTCATTGGAGCAGGGACTTGAAATTTGACAGGAGAATGACTGTGACTAATAGCCATTTTCCCCTTGGCACCTGGGCTCCCTGTTCTTTGCAAATAACTCTTGTCTCAGACCTGACAAACTCACTACATCAAAAACATTGTGTATGGGATATTTGTCCATAAAGGGCAACATATAATATCTCTATTGAAAGCTTGCAGTTTGTGATGTTTATAATTAGGGCATGATGTGTAACATTCAAAGAATAATGTAACTATTCTTAAGTTTGTGCCTGTATGGCCTTCAGGTTTACAAGAGTCACCAGGGAATAATATTTCCCAGTGACAACCTAAGAGGGAGTTGCCATCATTCCTTAGTTAGCTGGTGATGTAATATAAGAACAGTCAGTAGAAAACTCTGAAGGACAACTGCAATGAAAACCACTTGGAGGTTTTAAAAAAAGTGACCATTATACCACACAGGGAATCACCTTATCTGAGAATTTATCAACCAGGATAAAAACACTAGCTGTAGGGTACCCCTTTACCATTAAAAGCACTATGTTTAGAAAACACTGGAGCAAAAAAATTCAGGGGGTGAAAGTCTGTGCTGCACCTCTAAGAGGCACAGCACAGTACAAACAGCCGAAGCAGAGGTGCGAGGCTACAGAAGCTTTAAGCTAGGTTTGCACAATCATGATCATGGGTTGTTCATGGGGCAGGAGAGGCCTCCAGGGTAGCCTAGAGAGCTCTGTGGGGGAGGGGCTGTGTAAGAGCAACTCTGCATTAAAACCACTGTAATAATTACTGCAGTGATTCACATCCATACTGTCCTTCTGTTGGCAGCGAGTGTCCTGTCCAGGAGCACTTCCACCAAATTTAGGGTGGCAGTGGGAGGAAAGGAATGGTGGCCATGGGTGGCAGTGGGAGACTGAGAGCCATCCAAAACAGGATGTGTGATCTCCCTACCATGGAGTGACTGAGCATGCTTGTCTGCAGGGCTAAAGGTGTGATCACTGATAGCTGACTCCTATAAATGGTTCTAAGGGCTTTGGCCCCCATTCCAGAGAACATGTTTCTATGCTGAAATAACTTTATTTTAGCTATTGGAATAAAAACAAATCCCTGATTTCCTCAGAGAATAAAGAAATGAGAATCTATAAATAAACAGTTTCAAATAATCAGGTATTTTATTCAAATATTCATAGATTCCAAAGTCAGAAGGGACCACTGTGATCACAGAGTCAAATATCCTGTATTACACAGGCCACATAACTTCCTCCAAAATAAAGATTTCCTAAAGCAAATATTTTAAATAAACATCTGCTCTTAAACATTGTAAGTGATAGAGAATCCACCATAACTCTTAGTAAACTGTTCCAATGGTTAATTACTCTCACTGTTAAAAATGTATATCTTTTATCCAGTGCAAATTTGTCTAGCTTTAACTTCCAGCCATTGATTCATGTTATAACTTTCTCTGCTAGATTGAGAAGCCCATTGCTAAATATTTGTTCCTCAAGTTGACTCTTAGAGTACATCTAAACTACACGCCTCAGTCAGCAGAGGGATGTAAATTAGATGTATCGAAAGTGCAAATGAAGCTGGGATTTAAATATCCCGTGCTTCATTTGTATAATGGCGGCCGCCGGCAGTTTAGACGGGGCATTTTCGACAGAAATGCCCCATTTAGAAAGATCCTGTACTCCTAATTTACATCCCTCTGCAGACAGAGGGGTATAGTTTAGACGTACCCTTATAGACTAGTCAGGTCACCCCTTAATCTTCTGTGAGTTAAAATAAAGGGATTGAGCTCCCTAAGTCTATCACTATATGGCATGGTTTTTTAGACTCTAACAAACTCTTACAAAAAAGATAAAAGATTAAAACATCATTTCACTCTTGGGCAAACAGTTTTCACAAAGTGATCACTTCATACCTGATCTTTCAATATTCATCCTCCAAGGAAACATGCCCAACACATTCAAAAGTCAAACTTGGAAGTTTAAATTCATAGTGCTGCTAGACACTAAAGATCACGGATATTACAGGACACTGATTTCATGGCTCATTACAACAATCTGTAACACGCTCCTGCCTGCTAATCCTGAATGGCTCACTATAAATCCCTTGTGCATAACTAGCTAATTCTTATTGCTCACTCCATGGTAAATGACCTCCTATAGCACGTCTCCCTTATGTTTAACTGTCTGTCCCAACTTCTCTTTGCCTCACATGCTCTAATTTCTTTCCACAGACCAGAAGAAAACATTGCATAGTTTGAACCTTTCACCAACAGAGTTTGGTCCCCTAAAAGGTATTACTTTGTCTATCTGGTCTTTCTAATCCTTTAAACATTTTCATGGTTCTTCTATGAATGCTCTCCAATTTATCAACATCCTTGTCGAATTGTGGGTGCCAGAACAGGACACAGTATTCTAGCATTGGTGGTACCAGAACTAGAGCTCAAGCTTCCATGGAATTACTGGGAGGAGAATGTGTCCAAGGGTTTAATTTGGCCCTCCAAATCCCCTGTGGGGGTCCCTATCCTGTTTGTTAACAGAAGGATAGGAAACTGCCTCTGTGTTGCCTATCATGCCAAAAATAGCATTATCACCAGTGCCAAATAAAATAGCTTCTCTACTTGTGTTCAAGATTCCCCTGTTTATGCATCCCAGGATTGTATTAGGTCTTTTGGCCACAGCCTCACTCTGGTAGTTTATGTTCAGCTGCTTACGTACTCCCAAATCTTTTTCAGTTGCTGCTTTCCAGGACAGAGTTCCTCATCCTATAAGCTTACCCTATATTCTTTGTTCCTAAATGGATACACTGAATTTTGCTGTCTTAAATTGCATATTGTTTTCTTGTGCTCAGTTTACCAAGAGATCCAAATCACTCTGAATCAGAGACTTGTCTTCCTCATTATTCACCACTCCCACAATCTTGGTGTCATTTGCAAATTTTATCAGTGATGATTTTATGTTTTCTTCCAAGTCCTTGATAAAAAATATTAAATATGAATGGAGTTATTGCAAATTCAGTATCTCAAGCCAATGTGCATAGTGTACAGCTCATGATGGACCAAATAAATTGCAAAAGGAAAAAAAAACACTTTGCATATTTTGTTACATGGCTACGGTCCATTGCCACGGTCAAGAGGAGTTAACAAAAGTGGATGTTTATGATTTTGCCCAAGTATGGTTTATTTTCTCTATTTTTATCTCCATCACTGCAGTATGTGAGCATCAGTCCAAGAGAGAATTATTCAACTATTTGGACACACAATAGCACTAAAGAATCCAAAAGAATCTCAAGGCCATTGATCAACAAAACAGGGAAACAAGGTGAGGAAGGCAATATCTTTATATTGTTGAAAGAGATAAGATTGAGGCGCACAAGAGCTCTTCCTCAGAGGGCAGGTGACCTCAGTATTGAGAGTGCAAGTTCTTTCAAGTAAACACAAATTTGCTATTGATTCCACTTATAAATGGGAAACATTTATTAAGTTTAAGAACAATATAAATAAGATATTTAAGAACAATATAAATAAGATATTTCAAAAATATTATAATTGTAATGACTGTTATATATACATACAATATTTACATAATTACTTTTATGATTATTATAGGAAGATGATTTTTAAAAGTTAGGTTATTATGTTATCAGAATCTGGTTTCCATTTTTCAAATGTATTTTGTACATTTGTATATAATTATCCATGTAAAAATGAACTCTCGCACTACTATGTTTATTAATTGGATAGTAAATAAATAGTGATAAAATACTCCTATTGATCCATTTTACTTTTCAGTATAAGCAACAGAGATGCCCCCCACTTTATCCATAGTGTATAACATACACAAATATAGGTGAAAGCAGACATCCACACTTTAATTTAACAAGTTTAAATTAAGTTTAGTTGAAGGACCAAATAGGAACAATGCCAAATTCATTTGGCAAGCCACTGAATTTAATATTTAAGACCACTTTAGTCTGTAGTACAGTAAATGTATGCAGCTTTTATTATAGCAACAACAATGTTCTGAAAACAATATGTTGTTAGGTGCCTAAAAACAATTTTGCTATTGACTTCAACTTTAAAAATGATTACATGGCTATATTATTAACAAGTTAAGTGTACTCTCTTTCTTTTTGATATACTGCAATATACCAAAAATATGAAGGAATATATTTTAAACTCTTTCTATTAGCCATTTTGAAGATATTTTAGAGTCTATTAAGTAGAATTTGGTCAGACCGATTGACACCAAAATTAATCAAAGACATAGACTTGAATGTGAACCCCATCAGATTTCAGAGATAAGAGAAGAGAGACACATGAGAATGCCCAAGCTTAACCCTTCCACATTGGTTTTGGCTGTTGCCACATCTGAGGGTGTGTCTAGACTACAGGGTTTTGTTGACAAAAGTGGACTTTTGTCGACAAAACTATACCTGCATCTATACTACCGCCGAGTTCTGTCGACATAACGTGGACAGAACTCGGCAGTTTTGTCGACGGTGGTAAACCTCATTCTACAAGGAATAATGCGTTCTGTCGACAGAGTTTTGTCGACAGAAGGCGTTATTGCATCTACACTGCCCTTTGCGTCTACACTCTCATGTCGACAAAACGGCATGCTTTGTGGACAGAACTGGATGTAGTCTAGACGCTCTTTGTTGACAGAAGCTACAGTATCTGTTGACAAAGCCTCTGTCGACAAAAGCCTGTAGTCTAGATGTACCCTAAATGTGGAAAAGGGTTATTTTCTCATTCTGATATACTTGGCATCTCAAGTGTATTTTAAAAAATTCTGGTAATATGTATGGAAATCTTATGAGATCAAATCTAAAAAGTTGTCTGTCATTTGAACCTACCCAAAGCACATTAGGTTTTGGCATTCAGATCCAAGTTTACGCACTATTATTATTCACTCTCCAGTCCAAACTTTTAAGATCTAACTTCAATGTAATCCAGATTCAGAGCAAACCATGTTTGTCTTGCTTAGTTTCTACTTAAAACCCATGGAAATTAAACAAATCTGTTCTAGTTAGAAAGGGATGTTTACTTATGGTAAGAAATTCATAATTTTTCTAAAACTGCTGACTTTCATCATAAAAAATATGCCAAGGAACATTAGCAAGATCAAAGAGTAAAAATCAATGTGAAAATATTTTAATGATCCGATATTGATAGCTGGAGGAGAGTTAGCTGTTTTTCACTTTTACAGATTCCAGCTAATACATTATATAGACCATCAATTGAATAAATGGCAACAAAGCTGTCGTAACAAGGCATTAAACAAAGCAATATTTTAATTTGCCTGTTAAATTTGTGCTTCAAAGGCACTGGGCAAATAATCCATCTATATAAATTTATGATCATTTGCTATTACTTTAATTCTTTAATATTTTTTCCCAACCATTCACTGAAAATGTTACCTAAAAAGTAACTGAAGAACACATATACTAATACCTCGTATACCATGGTATACCATGGGCACTTTACTCATGTCACTTGACGAAGAGTAAGAGAAGCTTCTAAAGACCAGGCACATAATATTCTATTTTTCAGAAGCCATAGCAAAATATAGCAGAATATGGTGCCTGATCCTAAAAGCCTCCATTTGACCTGAAATACTTCCATTTCACAGTGGAATGTGCTGGTTCCATTTCCCTCTAACAAATTAATTCATTCTTACTTGTGTGTTTGATTATGTTGTTCTCTAGTGGCTCGCCTAAAAAGAACATATAATCATTATTGCTAAGTAGACCTGTACTTTATTGCTAAGTAGAACTGATTGACACTCTAAACAAATGGAAAGTTCCAACCCTGTGTCTATAAAATGCAGAAAAAGCTTTATTTAAAGCTTCCAATATCAAAATTAGGGGAACTGAAAACTTCACAGCAAAGTCAAAATCAACCACTGAGCTTTACCTTCACCATATGAAAAGAATAAAGTGCTGCCTACCATTGGTCCATCACTCATCGACTGGCAACAAGGACTACATCCTAGCTCTCACTTCCACTGAAGAGAGTGTTTCACCAGCTGACCTCCTAAAGGTCCTTTCTAGAATTACAGGAGGCAGTTACATTACTGGACATAGCTCCCTGATGGTGAGACGTGCCTATTGGAATCCCCGTGAAGACCCATGGAAGTTAGATAAAAATATAGACTGACCCCTGGCAGGGTGATGGTTGGAATAAAAAATAGACCTGAGCCCACATAAGGACCTTCAGAAATAAGAAACTACCTATCTGCCCACTGCAGGATTTCTTGCACCTTCCTGTGATGTAGCAGGAACCGTCCTTGCTAGAGGCAGAACAGTGGATGAGATAGATGACTGGTCTGAACCAGCGTGGCAATTCCTATCTTAGTTTGCTGTGTACATGGTGGGAGGTTCTGAATTATGGGGGAGGAAGGAGCTGTTGCTCTGCTTCCTAGGTACCACACATTTAAAGGCACAAGTACCTGCATGGTACAGGGACAACTGTAAGGCAGCTAACATTTTTTTCTAGGTTCAGGTAGAGACAATTACAGAATTAGTCAATGTATGAGAGGGGTAGCTGTGTTAGTCTAAATCTGCCTGGTCATTGCCCATGAAAGCTTATGCTCCAATAAATCTGTTAGTCTATAAGGTGCCATAGGACTCCTTGTCGCTTTTGCAGAATTAGTCACTATGATCTTTCTCTCTCACAGAGGCTTCACATTTTAAAAGCATACAAATAAAAATATTTTATATTCCTGAATGCCAAAAAGTTACCTAGCCTGAAAACATACATTTGTTCTTTACACATGGAAAATGTAATTGGTGGACAGATATAAAAATACAGAGAGACAGTGTTTGGTGAATTCATCACCTTTAGTCTACAAATGACAAATAACACTAACCAATAGTCATTCATTTATAGAGCAAGTCAACTGAAAAACAGATGTGAAAAGGCTCCTCTTCTCTGACAATGGATGCTTATTTATGTATAAGCAGTTGAGATTATGATCTGACACCAGACTTCTGAACTAAATTTGTGGTTACATCTTATGGCCATGTACATTATATTCTGCAAGTCTACTATTAGTCATCTCGTGTGTGCCTCAAATGTATTTGTACTAAACACATGATCATTAATGCTATTAAAAATTACATGAGATAGTCTGCATTGCTGAGGGGATTAGGAGAGTGAAATCTTTTATATATAAATCCCTGGCTTTATTCCAGCTCAGAGATACAAACAATGTTACTTACAAATCCTCTTGATATTGCAGCGGGTTCCTGATCTAACCAGTGCATCTAACCAGTTGGAACAATGTCAGCCAGGTATTTGAGCTTTTGGGAAACTTGGTTGTAGGATGCATAAGCAAAGGTCTCCTCCAATCCCTTTAAATTGCTGCCAGAGTCCTGGGCAGTGCACTCCAGGTGGTGCTGAGGTCTGGCTGAGGGGTGTGTGCCACAGCATGGTCTGGGCAGCCCTAAGGCTGGCTGGTCCCAGCCCTGCTCATTCTGTCCAAGGCCCCACCCCTTTTTCGGGGTACAGAGCTGTCCCCCTCACCTTGCCCAAAGCCCAGCAGTTCTGTTGGCTTCCTCTGCCTTTTATCAAGTGGTATGTTTTTTATACCACTACCCATCAGCAATTGCAGATTGTTGGGGGAAAAAATCATGGCCTTGCCTTTTTCCCACTGCCTTATATGTTACTTTAAACAGAAGGTCCAATATGCTTTTCTAACAAATAATGGTTTTTAAACTACATTTTTCAGAGAAAACAGGCAGTGAATCAAAACTAGTTGCCAGGTTCATGTCAGTTAGTTAGATGTGAATGTACTTGCCAACATACAAACAGCCCAGCTTTTTGAAAGGTTATAATTTTACCAGAGTCAAAAAGTTACTCTCTCATCCTTTAGGATGCATGACATATTGTGACCAAAGGCAAGGCAAAGCTTTTTTTTTTTTTTAATGCTGATGTACATTAAAATGGGTTAACCTTTTTGGCAATAGGTACTTTACCACTAGCAATCTATAAATAAGAGGGCTACATAATTAGTAATATCACTTAGGACTCTATTTTGAATCTTCTTTGAATCCAATCCTCAAATTAACAATAAAATAAGTTTTTTTGGTTTTGGTGCTGTTAAACATCTTTTATGTTGGTATAGGTCTGTGGCAAACCTATATGGAGAAGTTTTCAGACCTGTGCTTTTAATAAATATGATCATTATATTGCCTATGCCCAGATATCATGGTAATCTTACACTTTTTTTTTGTCAGGGCCCAGCTTGTGCCTATTGATGGACTTCTGAAAACAAAGAGCTTTAAGTGACCTGTAGAGATGCCATTGTATTGGTTTTCTTTGGTATGCTAAGCTTTTGCCATATGCCGCTGCAGGGAACCAGTAAGAGCTGTCTGACTCCAGCACTAGGCATCTCCAATGAAGCTTTGGTCAGTACAGCTGCTTCATCATTGCCTGTCCAGGCTACTGCTGTGACAGATAAGCCAAGAAGGTAGAGAGCAGGAAAGCAAGAAGAAAGAAGAGATTTATTACTGAAGCAACATCCAACTAGCTTCCAGCAAACAAACAAACAGCAAAACTCAAGAATCACAAAACTGTACCAAATAAGCTGGCCAGAAGAATTCACCCAAAGTCATGCAGACTGAAACAGGAAGGTTGTGCACAGTTCAAGGGCAAAAACATTGGAAAAAAATTTCAAGAGATTTGGATTGCATCTAGACAGATAAAGCACAGTCAAACCATACCACACCCAATAGCATAGTCACCCTGTACTGCCATCATGGGAAATTAGTTCAATATTAATTCAGAGAACAATGAATGGATCCATATCGAGCGACCACTGTCTGCAACATCCTGGTTTTCCCCTAGTAATTATGGGAGATCATCTCATCAAGTACAAATCAATTCAGAAATAAGCAATTAATTTAGGGCAGAAACAGCCGACTGGATGCAGGAGGATTAGCACAACAGATTATATGGCAAATATACTATACCATAGCTAACAGCCATGTAGTTACCAAATCCTACAGCATATGATACAGCAGAGGTTGCTAATTAAGTTACTGTTGTGCTAATGACACGAGAAAGGTATGAGCTATGGGACAGCTTTCAGATGTACCTGTTAGCTGCAGGATTCTTTCTTATGAAACTAAAAACGGACGATTGTAGTTGCATGGTGTGGGAGTAGTGCTTCATTGTTCTCTCTTTCAAGACACTCTTTGTGAAAGTCCATTTGTAAGCCTAACTGGGTGGGGGAGGGGGAAATCTGGCTAGCTCTACCATGGGGTCTTCCTAGTCCCATCCTAAGTTAGGAAGAGCCCATAAAAGCCTCCTTGTGCCTATTCCCAGGATTTACTATGATTTGCCCACATTACAAATATGCCACATTGGTGGTTGTAGCTGATGTTAATAATGTTAGGTGATATAATGAATCACTTATTGTAGGGTATAAAGCCTGTGGTTGGACATGAAAGATTTGATTTCTGAGGACTTTATGAAGGCCCATTTGGTTGCTAGCAGCCACAATAGAATGTTTGTTCAAAAGCCGGAAGCTAGGTAAGGTCTGATGAAACTGAAGTTTGCCAGCTGGAAGTGGATTTTTCTGGCATGTTTTCTGGCAGCAGGACACCTGAAACTAGTCCATCATGATCTGTCAAAGTCTGGGCTGTTAGGAAGGTACACTGAGACTAAATATGGTGGTTAGAGGACCCAGCAATTATTGAGAAAGAAGTATGAACTGGAATCTGTACTAAGACTTTCCTGTGGCTGAGAGGGTAAAACCAAACCACATCGGAATTCATTCCTGGGTTTTCTTGTAAGTAACAAAGTAAGAGTTTGCTAAGCTAATTTGGAGAGATGGCAGGGTTTTCCTCCAGTGGCCTTTGAAAAGCAACTACTGTATTTATCAGTGTCATAATCATGAGTGCTGACCTGCACCCAGTGACTAAGGTTAACTAATGTCCCCTGTACCTAACCAGGTATCGGGTGGTCAGCCAATAACAATGCAAGTAGGAATTTCAAACTGGAAAAGAAGGGTTTATCTCTCTGTTCTTTGTTTGAGAGGCAGGGCAATTTCTTCCAAGACTGAGGGAGATGGGAGACACTTCTTTCCCCAGGAACGGACTTCTTACAAGGTTTAAGTAGAAAAAAGTTTAGCTAGTCCATCAGGATTTATTGTTTTCCTTGTTTGGGGATGTGGAAATAATGTCTGAGCTTGTTAAGTGCTTCCCCTCCCCCCCCCCTTTTCCCTTTTATAACTAAGTTTTAGCCCAGGGGGTTTCCCTGAATATCTATATCAATTGGTAGCTCTTTCCATCTAGCCACTTTACTATGTTTGCAACTGTAGCTTTGTTTTGATAATAAAAGTTTATTTTTTTAATTAACCGGTAGTGGTTGATCTTTGTGTTCTGGAAGGTTTGTCTGTGTGTATCTGTATGCCTGACTGAAGGGTCAGCTACCACTGACTGCAGATTGTTTCTCCATTTTCTTTTTTCAAGCTCTTTTGGGGAAAAAGAGCTTGGGGTACCTTGGGGTTGGTTTCAAGTGTCCACCCCTGCTTCTGGGTTCAAAAGCACTTGACGGTGGCAGCGGATTCCCCAAAATCTGGGTATTAGGTTTTTTGGGGGAAAGTTTTTATACCAGAGCCTGTAGAGGCAAGGTTTGGAGAGCTCTTGTGGCCCCCACTTCCGCATTCATTGTGCCAGAGTGGGGAACAGCCTCGATAATCAGCAAGCAGCCTGCTCCAGGCAATATGGTCATTGGAATTCGGGAGCAGAGTGAAAGGTGAAATGACATAAAATTTCCAGTGAAAAGCCTTGTGGTGGCAGCAGTTACTAGAGCCCTGGGCACAGGAAATCTGGGGTTGTGACAGTGTTGCTCTTTTGAAATGCTAAGTGACAAGATGTTTTAGAGGCTGGATGAGTGAAATGCTACAAATGGCTTCAGAGAGGCCCTTTTACGACTCCAGCAAATGACTCCAGATCTCTATTGCTTTGGGCCATTAATTATAGTTATCCAAGTGGTTAATGGAACCCCTAAGCCAACGTTTCCTCTCACTTACATGTGTGAAATCTCATTTACTTCAACTGTGTTAAATGAGGACAAGATTTGAGCTCCTAGCCTTTAACAGACATGTTTATATTCTGAGTATCTCACAATGGATCTTCTCTAGTGTTTGCTAATTCTATATGTTTGGTCAGCTCTTAAAATAAAACAATTTTAGTTCCAGATGTGCTTGTGTTCCCGCTCAGTACATCTGCAATTCATATATACAAATATCAGATGTATTCTCTGTTCTTATGTCCTATTTGTGATCATTACAACACATGTTATCTGTATCCCAGCAATATTATATATTCCGCTAGTGTGAACTGCTGTATTTTTCAGTTACAGTTACAATATTTTGTGGCATGTTTCTTCATGAAATAAAAATCATCCCATAAGCTCGCTTTTTGGCTCTGATATGTCACTAGATGTTACCATGACTCAATCAAAAAGAACAGTGTGACACAAGTCTTTCACTTTACTGGGAAGAAGGCCACATAGCATGTCTGTTTCACTTTCTGCTTAAGTTTCTGTATAACTTTAAAATGTTTTGATTTGCTGTTTTTGAACAGTGTGCTTTGATACACCCTGTTCTAAAACAGCAAACCAAAAAGTTTTAAACTGTTATTAGTAACTTGTATTTGTAAACAAGTGATATAAAAACAAAGTATTTGTCAAGGTGAGAAAACTACAAACAGACTGGTGTGATCCAATTACTACTTTATAGACCTTTGGTGACCAATCTCAGAAGTGTCAAATCTATATGACATTCTTATAAGTGAAGCATTTTACACTTGAAAGCCTGAACAGTGGGAGAGAACATTAAATCACATTTAGGCAGACAACTTTTAACTGCTATTTGAAATAAGCAATTTAAGAGGCTGATATGTCTTGTTTATTCTAGCAAGGGTATGGAAAATATTCAGCCTTGTCCTTACCTTTTGGAAACTGCCATAGTATCACTGACTTCAGAATGTGGCCCATTGTGTTTTTTGAAATGTGCATGATATAAAATACTGGCTTCAGAAATTATTATAAAAAGATTGATTTTGTGGGGCTACCATATTTTGCTTGTACCTCACACCATTCTCAGGGTCTTATGACACCGTGCATTCCAGACTTATCCAGCTGAAAGATTTTAAAGAACTACAGTGGAAAATATTTTGCATGTAATTTGCTGCTCATCTTGTCAATGCAAAGATTATGTCAATTTCTGGTTGTTTATATGCTGGAGGATGAAATCAGAATTAACCTCTAAAGTAATTGACAGATAAAAATGAGGGATTTTCATATTTGTTTAAATGTTCATTTAAGGCAATATGCCTTGAGAGGATAACTGAATTCTCTAGATATGTTTGTCTAGAAAAGATTTGCTTCATCTCTGTCTTTTGGCTGTGCAGCATTTTAAGAGAGATTTAATTTTGGCTCAAAAGAAATTAGCATGACCACATGGACTACATCCCTAGAAAACTACGCAAAACGTGTAAAGAATTGGCACTGCATACTAGGATGATGCTGGAAAAGGGCTGATTTGGTGCCAATTTCAATAAGGAAAACAGATCTTCTTTAGAAAACTATAGTCTAGCATCCTTGCCAGGAAAGATTTGAGAAACACTTGTTCTAAATGAATCATTTAGCTTCTCAGTTACACAATGTAGGTGGAGCAGTAGCCAGGAAAAGTTTATGAGAAGCAGACAAGACAAATTCTTTGTGGGGATGAAAGTAGAGAACAGAAAAGACATAATCTGAAGTATTTAGATCTTGTTGCTTTTAATATTGTGAATAACAAATCTTCATTCAGAAGGCCTCTGTGTGTCCAATCCCAGGTAATAAATTAAATATACAATTATTATTTGGGATGAACCCATTCAAAAGTTTGAAAGTAGGCAGGAAATGCATGCACTGTAGAGTGTATGCTGTGTTTTGTTTCTGGTAGTATCTGCCAGTCCCAAGCTAGGAATGCAATGGTTTTCCTAGAAATCCCTAGCTTTAATCTCTCCAGGTCTGGTACAGAATTAGAGATAGTCAGGAGATGAAGCAAAGAGTGAAATCCATCTTGGAAACATCCCCTCTTATGTTCTTATGTTCACCACCTCAGGAATCCATCTCCTTTGCTCTTATCCACTCCCTATGGAACTCTTCAGGGACTCTTTGTGCAGGTCTTTCCATCCCCACACTAACCTGGGTGATTATAGACCTGCCAGACAAAATAATCCAGCAGGGGCTGGATTACTAAAGAATTAAAGGAGGATAATGCAATCAATATGGATGTAACATACTTACACTTCTTCATCAAGGCTTGTGAATTGGTGCTGCACCACATTTTGATTAAAAACTAGACCACCACAAAAATAAACTGATTTTGGTGCACATTAAGTGGATAAAAAACTAGGTAACTGATAGGTCTCAAAATGTAACTGTAAATACAGAAGTCTTCACTGAGTAGGGTGTTTCTAATGGAATTGGCTCTTGGTTCTACTACACGATTTAATATTATCATTGGTGACCTGGAGGAAAACATAAAATCATCCCTGGTAAAATTTGCAGATGACAAAGATTGGACAGGTGCAAAATAATGACGAGTACAGGCCAACACAGAGCAATCTGGATGGTTTGTAAGGTGATTGTAAGCCAACAATATGCACTTTAATATAGCCAAATGTAAATGCACATATCTAGGAACAAAGAATGCAGACCATACATACAAGATGGGAGAGTCTAGCTTAGGGAAAAGTGACTCGGAAAAAGATTTGGGAATCCTGGTGAATAATCAGCTAGAGACATGAGCTCTTTGTGTGACACTGTGGCCAAAAGATCTAATGCAGTGGTGGGCAACCTGTGGACTGTGGACTGCATGAGGCCTGCTTGTGCTCCACCTGCAGTCCGTGGACACCTGTCTGCGCTCCTCTATCACACGTCTCTTGCACACTGGGGAACCTGAACCCTGCACTTCCTCCTCCTCCTTCTCCTTCCTCTTTTCCAGCACTTCCATAGCACAGCTGATTCACAG
The DNA here is from genome assembly GCF_052426305.1 of Pelodiscus sinensis. Classification (NCBI taxonomy): domain Eukaryota; kingdom Metazoa; phylum Chordata; order Testudines; family Trionychidae; genus Pelodiscus; species Pelodiscus sinensis. The sequence goes on from NC_143057.1 coordinate 92,830,701, forward strand.
TATTCCAGCTCTGGGATGGAGGGGAAGAGTGGGGACAGTGCAGGGCTCCAGTTCTCAATGCTAGTGAGGTGTGTTGGGAGGGAGGCTGATGGAGTGGAGGGGAATGGGGCAGCAAGTGAAACCCCAGAGTGGGTGGTGGGTTGCAGCCCACTCCCTATTTCTGGTTGCCCATCCTTGATCTAATACAATCCTGGAAGATATAAATAGGGGAATCTAAAATAGAAGGAAAGGTTATTTTATCTCTGTATTTGGCAACGGTGCAACAGCTGTTGGAATACTAGTTCCAGTTTTGGTGTCCACAATTCAAAAAGGAGGTTGATAAATTGCAGTGGGTTCTGAGAAGAACTATAATAATGATTAAAGGATTAGAAAACACACCTTAAAGTGAATGAATTCCATAAGTCTATTTTCTTAGCTTAATAGAAGTTTTACAGGTGACTTAGAATCTATAACTATAGCCCCTAGATCCCTTTCTGCATTACTCCTTCCTAGGCAACCATCTCCCATTCTGTATCTGTGGAATGGATTTTTTTCTTTCTATCTGGAGTCTTTTGCACTTGTCCTTATTGAAATTCATCATATTTATCTCAGACCATTTCTCCAGTTTGTCCAGAAAAAATTGAATTTTCATCCTATCCCCCAAAGCACTCACAACCCCTCCCAGTTTGGTATCACTCTTGAAACTTGTAAGCGACAGCCGTGGTTTTCACACTAAGAGTCGTGATCCAGGACTAGGTCGTGGAATGTCAGGCCCTGGGTCTCATTGCTGCAGGGTGATCAAGTGATCAGTGGGGGTGCTAAAGAATGCTACCTACCTGTCCCGACACCACAGACTGTGCTGCATCCCAAAAGCAGCTGGCAAAAAGCTCAGCTTTGAAGTGGGAGGAGGAGTGCACAGAGCTCAGTGCACCACTCCTGCCCTGAACACTAGCACCACACTCCCATTGGCTGGGAACTTGCTGCTGTCTGCTTCTGGGGCACAGTATCGTCTGCAGCGCGAGAAAAGGCAGGAAACCTGCCTTAGCACCCTCACTATACCGCTGACCAGGAGCCACTCAAGGTAAGCTGCTCCTGCCACAGTCCTGACTCACCCCAAAGCCAGAGCCCCCACCCCTGAGCCCACATTCTAGTTAAATTATATTGGGTCATGGGCATCAACAATGTTCTTCAAGTGGGCTATGAGAAAAAAAAGTTTGAAAACCACTGAGCTACAGGATATAGACAGACAAAACCAAAAAGAATGCAATCAACATCTCCTTTGATTTTGTCTTGCATACTGGGTGGGGTTGCAACTTCTTTGGAGGATAGGGACATAATTCAAAATGACCTTAGCAAGTTAGAGAAATGGTCAGAGGTAAACAGGATGAGGTTTAATAAAGAGAAATGCAAAGTGCTCCACTTAGGAAGGAACAATCAGTTCCATACATACAAGATGGGAAGCGACTGTCTAGGAAGGAGCATGGCCGAAAGGGATCTAGGGGTCATAGTGGACCACAAGTTGAATATGAGTCAACAGTGTGATGCTGTTGCAAAAAAAGCAAATATGATTCTAGGTTGTATCAACAGGTGTGTTGTAAGCAAAACTCGTGAAGTCATTCTGCCACTCTACTCTGCACTAGTTAGGCCTCAGCTGGAGTACTGTGTCCAGTTCTGGGCGCCACATTTCAAGAAAGATGTGGAGAAATTGGAAAGGGTACAGAGAAGAGCGACAAGAATGATTAAAGGTTTAGAGAACATGACCTATGAAGCCAGGCTTCATGAACTGGGCTTGTTTAGTTTGGAAAAAAGAAGATTAAGGGGGGACATGATAGCGGTTTTCAAATATCTAAAAGGGTGTCACAAGGAGGAAGGAGAAAATTTGTTCCTCTTGGTTTCTGAGGACAGGACAAGGAGTAATGGGCTTAAAGTGCAGCAGGAGAGGTTTAGATTGGACATTAGGAAAAAATTCCTAACTGTCAGGGTGGTCAAATATTGGAATAAATTGCCAAGGGAGGTGGTGGAATCTCCCTCTCTGGAGATATTTAAGAACAGGTTAGATAGACATCTGTCAGGGATGGTGTAGACAGAGCTTGGTCCTGCCTTGAGGGCGGGGGGCTGGACTCGATGACCTCTTGAGGTCCCTTCCAGTCCTATTATTCTATGATATACAGGTGAATTTGTTAGTATATGTTCAAACTCTTATTCACATACAAGTGAATTGTCCTGAGACTGTGCCATGTCCTTTCTTATCTCTCAGCATCACACTGAGAACCCTTTGGCGAAAGAAGAGAAGAATCTTTCACTTTCTCCTTCCTCCTGCTCTCCCTGCCAGGGGATGGCCTTTCTTATCCTACAACCCTGTGAGGTAGATTCCCTGATTAGGGTAGGACATTCTTCATCCTCATTCAGGCATGGAATTCTCTGAGGAGGCACGTTTGTTCCTCTCTTGAGGAAACAAAACCAAAACCATGTAACTGAAAACAGAGAAACAGGTTTGTAAGGAATGATCAAAAGCAAAAGCCAAACCCTGTGAACAGGCAGAGGTAAGAATAAAATAGGGAAGTAATTTATTGTAGCTTTTCTTAGTTTAGATTATAAATTATTTTGCACTGGGACTTAGATGTTTATAGTGCATCCAGTGAATATAATTCTCAAAAGGAGAACAGGATATAAACTATGAATGATGGTGATTCCACCATATAAAACTCCTTGTGTAGTCTTATTTAGAAGAGTGCCAACAGCATTTTCTTTTCAGATGTAAAATCAATAAAACTAAGTAGAAATGTGTATTTTACTATACGAAAATTTGTGGCCATTACTGTGTCATCTCTCCAATCTGACACATCTTTCTACATTGGTGTCCGTATTGAGCCTGTTGGTTCTCACTCTAATTTTTCATTTAGAACATCTAGGAGTTGATTTGTCATTTAGATCTGGCTGGAAGAGCATATCCAGGGCAAAGTGCTACAGACATTTCATTAGATTGTTCATTCTGTGCAACATTAGAAGTGCTGGTGGCATAAAAGAATATTGCAACTTTCCTATTACATTTCAAGTCTTTTCCTTTCAATGGTTTTCATGCCATAATCACTAAGTGATCTTTGGCATTTTAGGGCACAGAAGGTGAATAGATACTGTTCCGTAATGAAACTAATGTTGAAAGCCCTGAAACAGGGAACTGAGTTATAATGATAGCACCCAAAATATGTGACTTTCATGATTAAACTCAGTAATAAGCTACTCCTACATGTCAATAATGAAAGGTTCACCCAGTGGGACATTTGATATTTAAAAACCTAAAGAAAATGTGGTTTTTTTTGTAATCTGAGATTAAAACCAGTCATTTCTATCTTGAGATAATTGTTTCATAAATTCTTCCTTTTCTCAGTTTGTTGCTTTTTTTCCTACTATTCTCCTGTGCCCAAGCATTAACTCAATATCTACTCAAAAACTTTTTGTGTACTGATTTTCTCCCATTTTTAATTTTTGTTGTAATATGTACTGATTAATTCCCAGGGAAATCTAGACAAAATAAAGACCAGAATTGTATAAGTCAGATAAGTTAGGCAGCTTCACACAGAAGCACATTATTGCATGCTGTGCCAACCTTCCAGAAGTTTCTGGATGTAAGCAAATCATGACTCCTTCAGTCAATCACCATACATCACCTTTCCCTCAAGGCATATGAATAGCTTTTGTTTTTTCCTAGTAAGTAGAATTTCAATTTCCATCCCTTGATGTTACCTTTTAGGTTTTGGAAAGTTCATTTCCATTCATAGATTTCAATTAGAGCCTACTGTTTCTAATTTTTTTAGAATTAAAATGTTACATTTAGAATATTGCAAAGGATCAAAAGAAAAATGTTTAAAAAATTCAATCAGCCTCCCAAACATCCTCCCACTTCCTGCTTTTTCATTTTCTACTGCCTCCCAAACACATATAAACACACCCCGGAGTTCACCT